>NC_079135.1:102536694-102868944 GCF_945859705.1 Episyrphus balteatus | reverse complement strand
ATCACCATTATGATTACTTTGCCTTTTCAATACTTTGCTAAAACACTTACGATATTCATATCTAATACTTATTTACTTACTTTTCAAATATTGATATTTTGTTATTTTAAATTATTTTTCAATTGCTGTTTAATTATTTAATAAGCTGGGTCACAGATCCCAAAGCCGACATAATTGTTGATTTAGGTAATTTAATAATGTTTAATTTTGTTAATTTGTTTTATTTAATTGTTATTAAATATTTAGTTCCTTTACTACATCAACTTGTGTCTCAATCCGAATAATTGGACTTAATTTTATATAATCGTCAAAGTTTCAAGCCAAACGGTTGAAACTTACATGAATTCCATATTTTATAAAAGATTTTATTTTAGTCAAATAAGTTTTTTTGACGAATGCATAAATACGATAAATGAGGACATTGAAAGCGTAGTGGTTTGTAGTTCACAAGTTATTAATGAGTAAACAAACTAAAATCATTATACACTTGAACTTTTAATGACTACACATAAATTAAACAACGACAATAACAGAATTTGAAGTGTCATATTGGAACAGTAAGAACGTAAATGACATTTTTACTCGACCTTAACCTTATAGCTCACGTTATGTTTTTTTTTCAATAATTTATTATATTAACTTTATTAATTCAAAACTTAGTTATTAAGAAGGCGTTTATATGAACACTTTTGGATCCATCTTGGTTGCTCAGAACCAAATTATATCGAGCCCTTCCCGCCAAATTATTATTAAGCGACATAGCACTTACGATGGCTTTGTTTACAGAAAAATCTTTATTTTCTTTTGTTTCAAGACTTATTGGAGGCAATTTTTATGTGAATGTATTCTTGAACAATTGTTGATTACATTAGGTCTGTTCGTTGTTTTCTCGCTCCAGGGCACTCTGAGTCATGTCAATTTAATGTCAAATAAATTAGAGTTTCTCGGGTTTTATTTTACATCGAACACACCTCAGAGCTTTAGTTTCATCAGCTGATTTCTGTTTTGACATTTTTTTCCTTTTTTTAGGTTCTTATTGCATGAATTTCGTGAAAAATCTCACTTTTCGCACTCCAAACAAATTTGTTTATCTTAAATGACAACAGCTGATTTGATTTTGATAACTCTGAATTCCGCGCTCTGACAAAATACCCAGAGTTGTTCAGGGTGCGTTCAGAGCGAACATCGAACACAGAGGAAATAACTCTGGTTGAAAAAGGAGCTACAAACAACCGTTTACAACGAATTCGGAGCAACCCAGAGTGCCCTACACCGAAAAAAAAACAATATCAATTTAACATTTTTTAAATATCAAATTAACATTTTTTAAATATCAGCCAAAAATGCTCTATAAAATGTGTTTTATGATATTTAAAATGTTAAAACAACATTTTTATTATCAGGATGATATTTAAATGTCACATTTTGGAAATTTTTTTTGATATTTTATTATCATTTTTTCATATCAATTTCTCATTCCAAATTATTGAAAAATATTAAATAAAAAATTCTTAATGTGTACTAATTTAAAGGCGCTTTGTGTTTTTTCGAAGTAAAATGTATGATTTACTGAGAAAATTTGATCGGCACTAAGATTTTACTTCACATAGTTTGAAGGAAAATAACAAAACAAAATCACCTATACCTAATAGAAAAAATAATATCACCATTATTTTGTAAAGAATATTCACTTTCAGTAATGTTTTGAAAAAAGAAAGAAAATTCTTAAAATAATAAAAATAATAAAAATGAAAAGGAAAGAAATAGGTTTCATTATAATAAACTACAACGTAAAATCTAGTCAACATTGATATTTTAATTGTCAAAGTGAAATTTTCACTATCCACTTAAACTTAAAAAAATGTCAAAATGATATTTTAATTGTCAAAGTGAAATTTTCACTATCCCACCTGAAATTAAAAAATGTCAAAATGATATGATAAAATATCAAAATTGATATTTTAATTGTTGGACGACTTTTGTCACTGAAAAATGTTAATTTGATAGCTGTTATTATCAAATTTTTTTTTCGGTGATAAAGCTCACAACGAACAAACCTACTAACACAAAAAAAGTTCTATCTAATTCGTTCTTAGTGTTGGGAAAATACAAATGTTGTCTATAATTCATATTTTAATTTGGCGCTTACAATTATTGGGCGGGCAGAGAATATTTTATGCAAAGCTATAATGTTCCAACTCCAAATATAAGTTCTAGTTCTACTGTATTTAACTTGCAAGTTATTTGAGTAATTAATCTAGCACTTTTCGATGTTCTGTTCGAACGCAAATCACATTTTACAAATTTGTATCTAACTACCTCCGCAGGGGCGTATACAGGTTTGCTTGTTGGGGGGGGTCATGCCAATTTTTTTTTTTTTTTTTTTGATAGCAGACATAAACCTGAAAATGGGCTTTTTGAATTATTAAACATTAAAATTTGTGCGTCTTGCATTTCGAATCGAAAAGTTCCGAATGTAGTTCTAAAAATAACCAAACAAAAACGGTATGAGATTCGTTTAAGTTTAGCGTTAAGCCTTAAAGCCTAGAACGCTGCTGATGTGAAACGAAATTTTTCGTCGGTCTCCACGAGGACAACGAAATGCTTGCGAAATCTGGACCGAAAAATTCTCAAAAATTGCAAAACATAAGTGAAAAAAAGCAAACACGCATCGCAGAAAGACATGCAATGACAAAATGAACAACAAAAACAAACAAAAAAAAATCAAAATGTCATTTTTCCACACACAATGAATGTCCCCGGCAATTGTTTGTGTGCGAAAAAGAAGTTTAGACTTTCAATTTCGTTGTGCCGAACAGCGTACTACAGAACGAAAAGTTGAACGAAATTTTTGGTTTACCATTTCGTTGTTTCATTTTTGTATGGGATTTTTCGTTTCTTATCAGCAGCGTACTAGGCTTTAACTTTGACCAATTGAGGCTATCATCTCCTAAAAATAAAATGTACTGTACGAGTACTTCGATTGAATAATTTGCCTTAAAACAACTGTTCATTGTTTTCCGCTAGCCCAGAAAGTTAAAATAAAAATCGTTTTTACTTAATAACAGTTTTAACTTTTGAATTAAAAGTCTTCCTAACCTCAGGCAAACGAATCGCAAAGTTTTGTAAAAAAAATTGCATTTGAAAATATAATTTTTTTTAAATTTTGTTTTAAAATTGAATGGGAATTTAAAATACCTCTATTAAAATAGTAAAGACAAAAAAAATTATTTTGGCGATATTTTCGAATTCGTCCGTTTTCAGGTATTAATCAGCGATTTACAATATAAAAAACATTCAGTTGTATTTATTAGATTAAGCCCTGCTTTTTCAATATTCAGATAGACTATCAGAAGAATAAATGTCACTATAAAAAAAACTTTTATTCCTAGGAATAAGCTCTAACTAAGGTTCATCTAACTATTCAAAAAATTAGCCCTAAGTGATATTTAATAATAATATTTAAATTGCCTTAGATAATGTTGCTTACATTGCTTCTATAATTGGCTGGCCATTGATGATTAACAAATCGATAGTTGTTTCAAAAAATGCAACAGATCTAGCAAATTTAGTATGTACAAAATACTGTCATATTCTGTAAGCAAACAAAATTCACCAAATTTTATCAGACGAATGTATTGAACTGGAACATTGCAAAAAACTAAAAAGATTTGAGAAATGATATCCTTCTTTAACATTTTGCCGATGACGAATTTTATCAACAGAATTGACCTCCACACAGCAAGGCCACAGAAAGCTTCCCTATTTAAAACATATTTTATTCACTTCATCATATAAAAAAATAGAAGAAATGGCTGCTTCTTTTATTTGCTGGTAAGCAGTGTCTTGCCATTAAGATATTATTTTTGTGTACCTACCAGATTCAATTTCTTTTAAAAAGCTTTGAATATAATAGGTACGTATCCGGATTTTGTTTCCATACAAAACTCTACAGCACAGCTCAACTAATATTATCGAACGAATCAAAATAATCCTAATCCAGCATAGCGTTCGCTAAAAATATGACCACATCCCCAAAATATGGTAAAATAGTTTGTTTGAATACCAAAAACTTTTTTTACTTTTAATTTTCGTTCATGTTCTAAAATTTCAACATTTTGAAAATAACACCGGCACACAAAATAAAAAAAAGTGTCATGTACCAGGAACCAGACCTATCTTTCTATATTTTGGGGCACGCTGAATCCGAATTTCAAGTCCGTTTGACCCTGTCACCCTCCAGTTTTGAGTAAAATGCAAAAAACTCAAAAAAAGGAAGTTTTTTGCCTTTTTTGGGGTCTTTTTTACATTTTTCTCAAAACTGGAGGGTGACCGGGCAAAACGGACTTGAAATTCGGATTCCAAAAACATATAGAAAGATGGGTCTTGTTCCTGGTACATACAACTTTTTTTTTGGTGTGCTTTCACTGTCGCGAAATGTCGCTTACATCCCCGGCACACAAAAAAAAAGTTCCATGTACCAGGAACCAGACATATCTTTCTATATGTTTTTGGGCCCGCTGAATTCGAATTTTAAGTCCGTTTTGCCCGAACACCCTTCAGTTTTGAGAAAAATGCAAAAAACTCCAAAAAAGTCATTAAAATCCAAACAAAATGCAGTCACAGCTCAAAACTGGAGGGTGACCGGGCCAAACGGACTTGAAATTCGGATTCAGCGTGCCTAAAAACATATAGAAACATAGGTCTGGTTCCTGGTACATGACACTTTTTTTATTTTGTGTGCCGGTGTAATCTTACTCAAGAGATTTCAATATCACATAAAAAATTCTTTTTTAAGTTCTGAGTTCTTGGGGGGGTCATGACCCCGTGACCCCCCCCCTTGTATACGCCGTTGTACCTCCGCTTAACTGTTAATAAGTTTCCCTTATTAATTAGGTTGTACAAATTTTAATTTTAACTTATTTCTTCAAAAAGTCAGATCATGGCTTTTAACTTCATCCTAGAACCTAATAGAGAAACAAAATTTAAAAATAAAAAAAACATGATTCTGTTCCTATACAAAAATACGATTTTTTTTGTCAAAGTTACTTTCTCAAACTTACCAAATTCCCCCTTTTTTTTGGATTCTAATTTATTGAAAAAAATAAAAAAATAAGTTCCCTTCATTCCATGATTCATAACTCTTGTCTCCCGCATATTGTTCTATTAGTTAATTACTTCCTTTATTGTCATTGCCTAATTGCCCAATCCTCCTCCACTTCATTATGATCTATGTACCACTTTTTTTCAACCCTTCATTCAATTTAAACATCTCACGAACAAAACCTCTTTATCCACAAATTGCATGTCAAAAATTAAGTCATAATCATAAACAAGTCTCTGTCTCACCTCATCAAAAAAAAAAAAAAAAAAATGAAAATCAGACCCTGTTGGTTTTCATATAAAAAAATATACCGCCGCCGAAGCGAAGTTCCTGTTGCACCGATTAATTAAAAGGCAGCATACACCAACGAGAAGATAAAGCCACGTGCCACAAATCAAAGTTCCGATCCGCTCTTTCAAAGACAACAAGGAAAAATTATGAATAAAAAAAAAACAAAAAAAAAAACAAATCCTAATATAAAAAATGCGTTCATAATTTTCACGGAGACAATCCTTCAGATAAAAACTCAGCCACCGACAAATCATTTAATTATGATTGAAAGTGCCCCCCTTCCTTTACCATCGAAAGATTCAACAGAGAAACATGCAAGCTGGTTAGAAAGACTGAAGAAGTGGCGCGCGGCGCGGCGCCTTCGCCGCCAATAGGCAATTTTCTTTAAAGTGACTTTTTACTTCTATAAGCGACGAACGGATTAATCGAATGTAACGTCTCTATCCTCCTCTCGGTTTTGAAAAATGTCGCCATCCGTCATCGTAGTGTCACGCGCTCAATTTTGAGTTGCGCCGATGCATGGAAAACTCATTTTCATATATAATGTATTTTGTTTACTTGTTTTTCATGCAACTTAAGAGTACAGTGGGGCAAATGAAGTTATGTTTTGACCAAAAATAACAATTTAAAACTATCTTCGCGATGACCCAGAGACTTGAAATCAAAGCTATAAGGGTTTCGATCCAAAGTTGTTTATCAGAATTTTTACCTAAAAAAAAATATTCGAAGTACGTTCATGTTAGATCAAAGAATTTACGTCCTCACGGATACCTTGGTAGCTCCAATAAACTATTTTTAAGCCAATTTAATTCTAGTTTGAAACGAGTCTGAGATATGTGTGCAACTGATTTGAAACTAGTTTGCAACCAATTTGAAACCATTTCAGAACTGATTTGAAACTAACTTGCATTTACTTTTCCATATGGAAGACCAGAAGATAATTTATGCCAGTTTTTTTTTTACTGTATGTTCCACTGTATATTAATGCATTTACATGCCATTCCCGTAAGGGAATGGTTAAGGTGGATGCATCTTTACAAGACCATGTGTTTTTCATAATGACGAAATAATTAACGAACAATCATCCGTGAGATGCATATTTTTTTAACTCATGATCTGGTTTCAGCTCCACGTAGGCACTGTTTTAGTTTCAATTCCTAAGTTGAATCATGCAAAATAAAAAATAAAATCAACTTTAATATAAGAAATTAGCGCAATTCCATCAGAAGTCATCAAGCTGCGCATACATGAAACCTCATAGAAAATCGAAAGAACTGAACCAACTAGGTATACCAACTTGAAGATTTTTTTTTTAAGGCCAACGAGAATGAGATTTATTTTAATTAAATCTCTCCCCTATCTAGGCATTTATTGGGGGAGCTGATACAAAATCCCTCAGGTGGAGAATGCTTCTCTTTTGGATCAGCAGAAGATTGCAGTTGTCAGAGACCACGCGTGTTCATAAAATTACCATTGTTTAATGGACTTTTAATAATATCTGACGGATACAATATGAAAAAGGGCTCAAGATGTTTTTAATAAAAAAATATATTCTTAAAGAAAATTAGTATGAAAATAGATTTTAAGGGTGCTTACATGAGGGGACAATTAATGTAGGTATCTATACGGCAGCATGCAGCTGGGAGCCAACTGTCTCTCTGTGACAGAGTGTATGATCTATTTCAATCTAGGTACTTCCTATAAGGGAACAGTGAAGTGCGGCGACATTTCTAGGATTAAAAAAACAATAAAAGATAAAAGAAGGATTTAAGGTGAATCGTAAGGTATAATTTATTATAGAGCGTCAGTCAATTTTTAGAGAAAAGAGTTGATCTATGATGTGATAAATTAAAATTTTCTTCTGCCTTCAATTAAAACCTATTTTAATCTTTTTGGGGTGTATTTATTGTTCTTGTTTAACTTAACCTAAGGTTTATCCAATGCAAATCAAAAAGGATAAGTTCCAGTTTTTCTTAAAAGCAGCTTAATCAGTGTTAATAAGTCCCAATGTATTTTTTTTTTAGTAACCTATTCTGTCCATAATCTCGTAAAGGCCCTAACTACAAAATTTTCGATTTTGATTTTTTTTGCATATTTGGAGTTAGGGCAATGTCTCTTATTTATCCTCATTTATTTTTTTAAGTCTAGGTCTTCAAATACCTACGTCAGAAAATTCAAAATATACTTTTGATTTTATTTGATATTAGATTTACTATTTGCCTCCATAACTCAGAATTAAGAAAAATGAAGTTAGGGCCTTTACGAGATTATGGGCAGTATTGGCTTTAAACAATAAACCGAAAAAAATCGTTGTTTTTTTTTCAACTAACGAAAAAGTTATATAAGAAAATAATTGTCATTTCGTGAACGCTTCTTCGTTATGTAAAAGGTAGTTAAATTTCTTTGGGATGAACCAAATTCTAAAAATCCCTAAGCAGGGGCGTATACAGGTTTGCTTCTTGGGGGGGGGGGTCATGCCAATTTTTTTTTTTTTTTTTTTTTTTTCAAAAGTTTTGATAGCAGGCATAAACCTGAAAATGGGTTTTTGAATTATTAAACATTAAAATTTGTGCGTCTTGCATTTCGAATCGAAAAGTTCCGAATGTAGTTCTAAAGCCTAGAACGCTGCTGATGTGAAACGAAATTTTTCGTCGGTCTCCATGAGGACAACGAAATGCTTGCGAAATCTGGACCGAAAATACTCAAAAATTGCAAAATATAAATGAAAAAAAAGCAAACACGCATCGCAGAAAGACATGCAATAACAAAATGAACAACAAAAACAAACAAAAAAACTCAAAATGTCATTTTTCCACACACAATGAATGTCCCCGGCAATTGTTTGTGTGCGAAAAAGACTTTCAATTTCGTTGTGCCGAACAGCGTACTACAGAACGAAAAGTTGAACGAAATTTTTGGTTTACCATTTCGTTGTTTCATTTTTGTATGGGATTTTTTCGTTTCTTATCAGCAGCGTGCTAGGCTTTAATTTGACCAATTGAGGCTATCCTCTCTTAAAAATAAAATGTACTGTACGGAACTTCGATTGAATAATTTGCCTTAAAACAACTGTTCATTGTTTTCCGCTAGTCCAGAAAGTTAAAATAAAAATCGTTTTTACTTAATAACAGTTTTAACTTTTGAATTAAAAGTCTTCCTAACCTCAGGCAAACGAATCGCAAAGTTTTGTAAAAAAAATTGCATTTGAAAATATAATTTTTTTTGAATTTTGTTTTAAAATTGTATGGGAATTTAAAATACCTCTATTAAAATAGTAAAGACAAAAAAAATAATTTTGGCGATATTTTGGAATTCGTCCGTTTTCAGGTATTAATCAGCGGGTTACAATATAAAAAACATTCAGTTGTATTTATTAGATTAAACCCTGCTTTTTCAATCGTCAGATAGTTTATCAGAAGAATAAATGTCACTATAAAAAAAAACTTTTATTCCTAGGAATAAGCTCTAACTTAGGTTTATCTAACTATTGAAAAAATTAGCCCTAAGTGATATTTAATAATAATATTTAAATTGCCTTAGATAAGGTTGCTTACATTGCTTCTATAATTGGCTGGCCATTGATGATTAACAAATCGATAGTTGTTTCAAAAAATGCAACAGATCTAGCAATTTAGTATGTACAAAATACTGTTATATTCTGTAAGCAAACAAAATTCACCAAATTTTATCAGACGAATGTATTGAACTGGAACATTGCAAAAAACTAAACAGATTTGAGAAATGATATCCTTCTTTAACATTTTGCCGATGACGAATTTTATCAATAGAATTGACCTCCACACAGCAAGGCCATACAAAGCTTCCCTATTTAAAACATATTTTATTCACTTTTTGTGTACCTACCCGATTCAATTTCTTTTAAAAAGCTTTGAATATAATACTTATCCGGATTTTGTTTCCATACAAAACTCTACAGCACAGCTCAACTAATATTATCGAACGAATCAAAATAATCCTAATCCAGCATAGCGTTCGCTAAAAATATGACCACATCCCCAAAATATGGTAAAATAGTTTGTTTGAATACCAAAAATTTTGTTTACTTTTAATTTTCGTTCATGTTCTAAAACTTCAACATTTTGAAAATAATCTCACTGAAGAGATTTCAGTATCACATAACGAATTCTTTTTTAAGTTCTGAGTTCTTGGGGGGGGTCATGACCCCGTGACCCCCCCCTTGTATACGCCGTTGTCCCTAAGTTAGTCCTTTTGAATATTTCGTTTGTATTATTAGATACTTTTGGAACGCCCTCTACAAAAGCTTTTAAAATATGTTTCCAAAACAAAATTTGGAATGCGATTCTATATTGCAAGTAGGTAATTAAAAACAAACTAATTTATTGATATAGGTACGAACTTGAGGCAACAATGATGGCATTCCGATGATAAAGATTCCAAAATAAGTGCGGGTAAGTTTGTCTATTTCTATCTCGAGTTACAGTCCAAATGAAGCGATTTCCTTAAAAAAAATTTAATGCAGACTTTTTGGTGATGGAGGGGAAAACTGGAAATCAAATTTTTGTCGTCAATTCTAATAATCGTACCAGGACCTGTCGTTAAAAGTTTTTTTTTTATTTCTGACCTTCATGAAAAAGATTAAGTCTTGCATTTAAGTGTTGAGTAACCGAAAAATTGAAGTTAAGCCATTTAAAAAAAAAAAAAAACAGTTTTGGAATTCTTCAAAAATTTCTTTTGAAACATTAATTTTTTGATCACTTTCATATTTTTGTGCTAGAATGACATACCACTTTTTTCACTTCAGATTCTTTGATGTAGAAAGCTTAGAACAAGCTGTTATCTACGATCAGAGGCTCATCATACGTGCATCTGCATATGCTAGTGGTTAGTTAACATGCACAATGATATAAAACAAAATATTACGAACAAATTTACAAATTATAAAATTATTAACAATCACTACTGTATAGCACTGGTCCGAAACAATGAATTAAAAGCCATTTTCGTCAAATTAAAGTCTAAGGAGCTTGCATCTGAGGAATTTGGATGCGTTGTTCATATGGTGGCAAGTTGAAAGGATCGGTCCAAGGAGAACCTTTTAAAGCGAAGCGTACAAAATTGTTAAACAAATTTATAAACAATTTCTGAAAATTCTTGTTATACAAGAAATTAAATGGCATATTATGTTTGGGAGTCGAAAACAACAAAATAAAATATGTATTATGTTGTTGTACTTTTAAAAACCGAGTTAAGTCTTTTTTCACTTCTTAAAAAATTTTGATAAACTTAATTTAAAATTATTTTTGTATGATTTAAAAATAAAATAGCATTAATATTCTGAGCAACTTTTACCGTACGAGCAAATATGAGCGACCCAGTTGAATATTTTATTTAAATTTGGATACATATGTGGTTTATTAGCAGCTTAAAATTTAGTCCAAATAAAATGCATATTTTTTTAGGTAAACTTTTGTAAATGTAGGTAAACAAAAAAAAAAAAAAAACTGAAAAAAAATTAGTTTTTCAACAAGAAAAACTTCTTCAATGAATTTGAACTCCAAAAATAGTAATAGTCCGGTCAATTTAGACATTCGAGGTTACATTAATTCCCAGCAAGCTGAAAATTGGTAGGATTGTTGAAAACACCATCATAAATTAAATCTAAAAAGTCCTCATCGATCCGAGGTCTGGAAAAAAATTTACGGGGGGTCAAAGGTCACAAAAACTGGTTTTTCACGATTTTCAGCAAAACGGTAAGTCTTATCAAAAAATTTTCAACGCAAGAATTGTAGACCAGATTATTATATATAAAAAGTGTCATGACACTTTTTTTCCTAAGACACACCGTTTCTTAGGTATAACGATTCAAAAAGTTGAAGTTTAGTTGTAATCGTCATAATCAGGCCTATTCTGAAAAAAAACTCCTAACTGAAAAGTTCCTGAAATGTCATTATTTTTTGAGCTTGATTTTTTTTCTTCAATGGTTAAGAATACGGGGAAAGCAAAAAAAATGGAAATTTTCGCCATTTTTTCCGATTGGGGCCCTTCTCCCGAAACCATTTCCCTAGGAATTTTTGTTTAGATTATGTCTGAATATATACAGGGTGTGCAATAGAGAATGGACAACCCTAAAACGGCTGATAGCTACACTTATGACTGTTCTAAAAAGAGATAGAAAAAAGTTCTATCGCAACCAGTTCATAAAATATTGGCTTTTTTTCGTTCAGTGTATTTTAAATTTTATCATCTTATGTTTTCGTTCACTACAACTACGAATGTATGAATTTTACTTATTTCTTTTGAAGTGAAATCTTCTTTAGTATCGTAGTGATTTGAAACAAGATGAAACGAAAACGCGACACGACTTCAGCTTGTTATAACTTTTTTGTTTTAATAAACAGATGAATGAAATTTGTACTGTAGATAGGTAATTAAATAAATTATAATTGTGCAAAATTTCAATTAATTTCATATTCAAAATTCGGAGATAACGGTAAAAAGATGTTCTTTTCCAACACACGTTATATCTTTTGATCTAGTGCTCATACAAATTTGATTTAACTTTAATACACATGCTGATAACATAACCTTTTATTTGGTATATCACACATAACGTTACGTGCTCTACAAGTTACACAATCTTAAATTGAAAAAAATTTAAAAATACCTCAAAACACCTGTGGAGATCTGTTGGCGATGACCAGCTACCAGTGTAGGAAGTAGGTACCGTAATCTCAGTCTGGAAATTCGACATGGTTGACTTTAAAAAATTCTAACTTCTCTTGTAGACATCTTTGAAATAAGATTTATACATTATTATACAAGGTGAAACAATAAGCTTTCACATGGTATAAAATTTTTTATAGGTTGTCAAACAAAAACATTGAATTAATAGCATGAGAACATAAAAATAAATGTTTTTTTTGCTTTTTTTGATGAAATTTCATCGAGTTTAAAAAAATCTAGCTCTTTTTGTAGATGTCTCATATACTTGATCGATATATATATTTTGAGCTTGGACAATAAGCTTTCAGATGGTATAAAATTTTGTATAGGTTGTTAGGGAAAAAATGCATTTAATAGCGTGAGAAGACAAAAATACGTGTTTTTTCGCTTTTTTTGATGGAAATTGATCGAGTTCAAAAAATTCTAGCTCTTTTTGTAGATGTCTCATAGACCTGATCGATATAGGTATATATTTTGAGCTTAGACAATAAGCTTTCAGATGATATAAAATTTATATAGGTTGTCATATAAAAAACATGGATTTGAAGGTGATAGAATAAAAATAGGTAGATTTTTTCTATTTTTTTTTTTTTGCAAGAAAAATGATTTTTTAAGGTTTCACTTCTACCACGTGTGAATTGCACACATGACTTTTTTTTTTTTATCATTTTCTACAATAATTGTATGAGTACATAAAAGCTTTAAAAACTGCAAAGCTATTGTACATTTTTGTAAAAAAAATTTTGAAATCTGTTTTTTGATGCAACATGTAAAAAAAGTATTTTATGAAAAATTTTAAACACCTGTGGTATAAAATAAATCTATAGAAACCTAAGTGGCCAACTTTCTTAAAAATATTCTCGTCTAAGAGTTTTTGTGACCTTTGACCCCCCGTAAATTTTTTTCCAGACCTCGGATCGATGAGGACTTTTTAGATTTAATTTATGATGGTGTTTTCAACAATCCTACCAATTTTCAGCTTGCTGGGAATTAATGTAACCTGACCCCCTTATTTTAGTCTAATTTGACCGGACTATAAGCAAATTTATTTTTTTATTAAAATAAATTTTTGTAAGATAAAAAAGATATTTTGGATACTTTTTTTTGAAAAATTCTTAAAATATGGTTTGCCATTTGTAGTAATTTGGTCAGAGGGAAGGTATACCAGTAAAAAAAAAATCTAAACTTTGAGAAAGCAAACACCATAGATTACCATTGGTTGGTGGCGCAACCAAGTGGATCAACTTGGAAGCAGCGATCTAAGGATAGAACTGGCTGGCGAAGCTTGTTCATTGAGGCCCACAGCGGATTGTAGCCGCCTTACTGCGCTGGTCACCCTAATTAAGTAAGTAAGTATAGATTACCATTAAGAGGTGCCATTTTTCAAAGCCCAATTTTAATCAGTTAGTAATTTTTATTCAGTTACTCAGTTAAATTCAGTTAAATTCAACTACCAATTTTTTTTTGTACAAAAAAGGTTAGTCACAAAATAACTTGGTACTGCCAAGGCCATGTAGCTTCAAGAAATGAAGCATGTTAATTTTACGTGAGTAGTGATACATTTAACAGTATATAATAGTATAACTTTGACATTGTCCTCAATATGAGTTAGCAATAGATCTATAGTTGATTCAGCAATAAATATTATTTTTTTTTGCCGAGTATCGTGTTAACTTATCACGGTATCACGGATACTAAGGGCAAGTCGAAATAGGTCGTTATTATTATCGTGTCATGTCAAAGCCATAAACTTTTTAGTTATGTTTTTTATTATCTCAGAGATGCTCAATGAATTATGTTTCAAAATGTCACCATTTTTTAGACAGAATTAAAAATAATACTTACTTACAGACATACTTAAAGCTAAATTGAGAACAAAACTCCATACTTTGATAGAAAATTGTGTAAAAATATTAACTCCTATGTTGGCTTTAGGTCAAATTCGTTTATCCTATTTTTTCTTCGACGTTTCGGTTGTGATTACAACCTTCTTCAGGAATCTAAAAAATAATACCTAATTAAAAAGAAAATAAAAATCTATGTATACTTACAATGTTAAGCTTAAAAAAGTTTAAGATCTTTAAAATCTTTAATTTTTCTTTTTAATTATTATTTTTTAGACTAAGAATATTTATTGTAGATTCCTGAAGAAGGTTGTAATCACAACCGAAACGTCGAAGAAAAATTAGGATAAACGAATTTGACCTAAAGCCCCCACATAGGAGTTATTATTATATATATTAAAGAAGGTCACGAAGATAGAAATAGTTGTGTAAACACTATTTTGAAAAAGTCACTTTTTACTTCATACCCGAACCCGCATATGTTAACTTAAAAAATTTCCTAAGTAAGAAACACCTAACCACTGAAATTTTAGAACATAAATTGGGATGATAATGTACATAACAACACTATTTGAAACAGGCATGGAAAAGTCAATACAATTGTATCGAATTCGATACCAACGGGTTTGCTCGAGTACAAAAATACAATTTATCTAAATTCGATACAATTTTTTATCCTGTATCTTAAAAATTCTTTTTGCAATCTTGTATTTAAAAAAAAGAGGAAATCGAAAGTATTTAAAACGAAAGATCTTTTTGTTTAAGTTAAAATTTAGTTTCAGATTTTCACTTGTTTTTTTTTTATATATTTAAAAAACTGATTGTAAACATTTTTTTGTCATTCAACAGCAAATATTGAAAATGCTGTTCAAATAAGAGACTGATAAAGTCGAAATGCAAAACACTGAATTCACTCTGTTATAAATTCAGAAAAGAAAATGAAAATAATTTTCAAAGTACAGTATTAAGTCCGAAGACCTGCAAACTTTTATATGGAAAAGGCATGTTAGTGTAGATTAAATTTCATGAAAATCAAAGAAAACACGTTATTTTTTATGTTTTTTTCGTAGAGTTTTGGTATTTATCGAATATTTAAGTTTGTAAAACTAATTTTAAGTTCAAAACTGAGCCATTACCTGAAAACCAAAATTGCACTTTTGGTCCCCTCTATTTTGCATTTTTTTTTTTTTTTAATTTTTAATACTTGTAGTCTTTTGTGAATATGTACTTTTTCCATATTTATTCATACCGAAATTAAATAAAAATTACTCTTTTACGCAGAAAATAGTGAAAAATTTTAGAGTTTTTGCAAATAAAACATTTCGATTAAATTTTATATTAATTTCTCGTGTGAAAAATATATATTTCAATACAATTGTATCCATTTCAGTACAATCCAAATTTAATTTTCAGTACAATTAAAAAATGTAATTTTCCATCCCTGATTTGAAATGTTTATTTGTAATTTTTTGAACAGCAGGAGTCTTAACACTTAACCTATTGAACATACCAATTATCTATTTGCATATGAAAATTTCAAATAGAAAAAAAACTAAATTTTCTTCAATTTAAATGTCTTCTTCGTTGGTTAGGTTAATTATTGTTTAAACTGTTAAATAAAAATTAACAAAAAAAAAACTATTCACAGCTTGACATCGACATATTCAACGAAGGCGGTCGGTGGTGGTCAATATAATGATCGCAACATAAAAAACCATTTAACTGGAATTTGTGCCAAACGTTCCGACATTAATGTGCTAGTTGTTCGCTGAAATGGGATTAGTTAAAGGTGCTTAGCGAAATCGGCTTTGGTCAAATTAATATTGACACCTGAGACAGCCGCCTAAAGAAAAAAAAAGTTAAACCTTCGTATAAAAATTTTACTGTCAATTGACATAAAGTCGTGAACGTCTTGATTCCTCCTCATCCTCATGCCAGGTCTACTTATATACGCACTGACTTAATTGTTTTATAATGAATGTCAGTAATAGTGAGATTCTTTTTTATTTGCTTCTTTGGCAAATAGGATTAGTTTGGGTTAATTTGAACTGGACTGGACAAAGGTTTGAGAGACGCAACGTGACGTGTGTAATATTTCGATTTCTGACCTACGAACACATTCCCATAAATGTTTTGTGGTGAAGAGTAAATTAATTAAAATGAGTGCCATGCTGAGAACGCAGCGAGACCAAGATTTTTTTTTTTTTTGTCTAAATTGATTTTTCTTGTTAGAAAAGGCAACATCTTTTGCATCTAAAATATTACAATATTGTTCTGGAGCATGTAAGATACATTAAAGATCTTGGGAAATGTTAAAAGTTTTTATTTTCTTATGAAATCTCTGTTGTAATTGTAAAAAAATTGTTTAACTTGTGGACTCTTCTCTTTATAATAGATGAGAAAATTTATAAATGGGAAAATGGGAAATTGTAAAAGAGATAAGTAGGTTTAACAAAGTCGCCAAATATTTCCTCCTCAAGTAGTGCAGTTAACATAGACTCTAAATAACTGTACCCTTATGAAACTTAGCACAAACATTATAGTAAGAAGAGTCCATAGTCATGGAAAAAGCAAAATTGTAATACTACGGATTCTGTGCAATTTTAGTTGAAATCGGTTGAGTAGTTACAGAGTACCTAATTAAAAAGCAAAAAAACGATTCTATGACAGGTATCTATGGTTAATAACCGTGCAAATATTATATTTAATTTCAATTGTGAAAGTGCGCATAAATAAGTTTTCCTTATTATTTTTAGTTGTTTTCGTTTAGTCTATCCATAATTTTTGTCCTTCATTAAATTTTTGCTATTCCTGTACCTATTAAGTAACCATTTTTTTTTGAGGATTTTTCGTTTATTTTTTTTATTTTATTCTAGGTTCAAGTTGGACTAAGATTCTTAATACATTTTGTTAAAAAATATTTATATTTTTATTTATTGATGTTTGGGCTTTAATGATCAGTTTAGTAGATGCAATTAATTAAATACAAATTAATTCATATTTTACCCAACGTTTCGTTAGTATTTTCCAGATTCTTCAGGGGTTAATATTTATTATCTTTAAAAACAAATTATAAAAAGTGTGGTTTTAGTACTATGTCTTTTATTTTACAAACAATTGAAAAAAAAAAATTTAAAAATAAAAATTTTTTGTATTTTAATTATTTAAATTATTAATTACTTGGTCTATTGCACTTACTTTTTTGAATTTTGAAAATTACATTATTTAAAATAAATTAACATTTAAATAACAACACATTAATAAATTAACACTTATTGGACAACAAAACTTAAGCCTAATATCACTTCTTATCACAGATCAATTGTTGTTACTTATGGCAACACTATATATCGAGCTGATGTTGTCTAGGTCTTCTTAATGATTCATTGTTGTTGTTGATTTTTGTTGTATTCGAAGACTTTCCAATGTATAGCGGGTGGATGTGCGGTTTTCTTTATCTAATATTGTTACATTGTCAATATGATCATTATCTATCATATGCTGCGAAAGTGCTGTAGCTGATCTCTTCTTTCTTATGTCAGCTTTATGTTCTGATAGTCTGATTGCAAGCTTACGTTTTGTTGTACCTATATATACCATGTTGCACATGTTGTTGTTGTTGCCTTTGCACGGTATTTGATAGACTACATTATGCTGATCTGTTTTTTGTGTGGGTTATCAGTTAGACGTGGAATGTATGTTAAAGAGTAATATCTAGGGTTGCCAGATTTTACTTTTTGTGTTATTAATTGGTTATTTTTGTTTTGTATTAGGTGAAGTTTATTGTTAATTAATTCATTGATTATTGTGTTCGGGAAATTGTTCATTTGTAAAAATGTTTTGATTTTAATGATGTTTTCTTTATGGTAGATGTTGTCACTTATATCTAACACTTTATTGATGAAATTGGTTGCTGTATTTATTTTGTATTTTATTGGTTGGTACGACATGTAGTTTATCATTCTTCCTGATGAGATTGGCTTAGTATACCAGTCAAAGAAAATGTTGTTGTTGTTTCTTATGAGTTTTACCTCAAGGAACGGTTGGTTGTTCTCTGTTTCTATGGTGAAGTTTAATTTCGTATGGTATTGATTTAAGCCAGAACTATAATTGTCGGATCGTCGGATGAAAACGGAGGGGAACAGCGCTCGCAACCGCACTCGACGGATGAAAACTTGTCGAAAATACAAAGAAAACAACAATAATTGACAGTAGCTTCCGACTCCATCCGCCAATTATGGTTTTGGCTTTAGGGTTTCCATTATTATCTCGCTGTCTTTCTTTTTGATGATTGCAACCATATCGTCAACATATTTAGCTATGAATTTTATTTTTTCATTACTATTTTTATGGCTGTGTATGTCGGTATATTGGTGAATAGTGATACTACGTCGAATGATACTAAGATATCTTCCTCATCCAATGTTACTTGTTTGATTTTGTCTTTAAGTATAAATGAGTTTTTTTACATTATAATCTTCAAATACCAAAGTTTTCAGGATCTGACCAATGTGTTTAGATAAATTATAGCACGGAACATTAGTTGATGCTGCTATTGGTCGTAGTGGTATGTTTGGTTTGTGTATTTTTGGAAGTCCGTAGAGAACAGGAGCTGATGCTACAGAACAAAAAAGTTGTTCTTTTTGTCTGGAATCAATGATGTTTTGTTTAAATAATCCATTTACTATTTCATTATTAGTTTTTTGCAAATTGGTTGTAGGGTCAGTCCTGTGATTGTTTTATAGGTGTTTTTATCTTCGTGGAGTAGTTTCATTTTATGGTTGTAATCTTGTTTGTATAGGATAACTGTTTTATTGCCTTTGTCTGCATTTGTGATGATGATCTCATTTTTATGTTTTTTGATGATGTTTTTAGTTATTGTAAAAGTTTTCAAAATAAATTTTTCTCTCTGTGTGTTTTTTATTTTTCTTTTAAAATTCTGTTTGATAATGTAGATCTGGCAACCTCTTTCTGTTTGTTGTCTTCTATTGTTTGTATATATTGTTCGATCTCGGCTACTATGTGAATTGGTGAGATATTTTCATAAGTGATCGGAAGAGCAAATTTTTTCCCTTGAGAAAGTAACCATTTGCTCTCTATTGGAAACTCTACGTTAGTTTTGTTTTCAAACCAACTTGGCTAAATGAAGTTAAATTAAAAACAAACAAATTTTTCTTCCATGTATTTTGAAATAAGTTTTTGCTATATAATTTTTGAGCTAAGACATACAAACCAAAACATGTGAAGGAATTCGTTGAAATAACCATGGTAAATTGAAAAAATGTATAAAGAGGAAAATTTTTACACGAAAGAAAAAATCTGATTTTTTAGAGATTGGTAATTTGTTATTTTTCTTTTATCATAATTTAAGAACTTAGGTTAAGCTTCTTCTTCTTCTTCCTTTTTTCTCGGCGCTGTTATGATCTCGATGTCGAGGGGATCATAACCTTACCACGTTACTGCTTCACACTAGTGATCCGCTTGTGGGGTTCGCCGGGTTGACCTCAGAAATCGGCGGCAAACCTCCCGGTTTTGTATTGTTCCATTTCTAAGGCCAACTGAATGCTGGTGTTTTTGCATTTGCTTGTACCAGGAGTTTTTAGGCCTACCTTTCTTTTTATTTCGTGTTGGAACGTTATATGATATTGCTTTTTTGACGGGGTTCTCAGGATCTCTCCTTTGAACATGGCAATACCAACTGAGTCGGTCGTGTTCAATTTTTTGGGAGATGGTATTTTTAACATGAAATGAAGGCTTCCTCGGATCTTCGTACTTCTAATTCTATCAAGCTTTGTTACTCCTGCTGTCATGCGAAGCATCTTCATCTCAGCTGCCGTTAACTTACTCTCATACTTTTTGTACATTGTCCAACATTGTGAACCGTATGTGAGTGCTGGACGCACAACTGCGGTGTAGAGCCTTCCTTTCAGCTTAGGGGGCATTTTTCGATCACAGAAGATAGCAGAATTTTCCCGCCACTTCATCCACCCTACGCTTACGCGATGATTGATATCGTCATCACAAGTACCTTCGTTATTTATCATAGACCCCAGATATTTAAACTTTTCACACTTGGGAAGCACTACACCATTCAAATAAATGTCAGGAATAGGCCTGTGTGGATCAGAAAATGGGCAGCATAGGTATTCTGTCTTTTTCGCGCTTATGCGGTACTCACTACCTTCTAGAACATCCACCCATACATCAAGTGCTCGTTGCAGGGATATCGGGTCTTCACTTATGATGGCTCCATCGTCAGCAAAGAATAACTGATGCACTTTTGGGTCCGTCACTTTGCCTTGAAGCAGGTAATCAAGAACGGTAATAAAGAGCAGAGGACTCAAGACGCTTCCCTGGTGTACACCCAACTAACAATTTAGCTTTCATTAGGTTCGATTTTTTCAATTCGGCAAGGTATAGCTAATAAAAAGTTTATTTAAAGTTTTATTATGCAGTTCAACCATTTGGAAGTAAAAAAAGATCTCTTTAAAGCCTTTTCATAGAGTTCTGAACAACACTTGTATATTTAAATTACAAAAGGTCTTCTTAAGAACAACTTAAAGATACTTACAAAAAGACCTGTTTGTTTAAGCGTCATTAAGACCTGTTTAAAGAGGTTCACCCAATACACAACCCATTTTATCAACGGCTTGTTAATAAAGCTATTTGCTGTTGTAAGTAAACGTTTGATAGAAATGTTTGCTTGTTTTATTTGTGACATTTCCAATTTGTGAGTAAACATAATGGTGTCCAATTGGATTTACTTTAATATTTTTTGTTAGTGAATTAAATCTCTTTTTAGCACTTTTGATTGGTTTTGTGGCTAGGTATCATGAAATGATAAAATTGTAATTAGCAAAATATTAATCGCTTTCGCTGATATTTGCAGTCGGATAGCTCCATCACCAAACTCAACTTAAGAAGAAAGTCGGATATTTTTAATGAATTACATACATATGTATACGAACTATAACAGTGGTAAATCTGAATAAAAAAAGTTATAAATAATAAACCTACCCAATTTTATTTTTATTGAGCAAAAATGCCAACAAAGATATGAAATATATATTCAGCTTATTTGAAAAATAATTTTGCAAAGTATTAGCTATCTCAATTCTGGAGAATATAGTAAAGGACAAATTACGAAATCAATATATTCACAATTTTCCACTTGTCTTTTATATTGAGTTTGGTCTGGTGGATGCGTTCTGGGCTGGTATGCGGGATACGTGGGTTCAATTCCTACCTGGGACATGTAAGTAAAGTAATGTTTTTTCAATTAAAATAAATTTATTTCATTTCAGGAAAAAGAAAAAAATGCAGAAGAAGTCCTAAAAAGGGAAAAATACAAATTATAAATGAAAGAAATAAAATAAATAAATTCACATGTGATTTTTTTTTAAACATTTTATGAAAGCCTTATTCATACTGTTTTATGATATTCTTTAAGAAACTAAATAGCGTTTTCCGAACACACTTATGTGTCTTTGCTAACTTTTGAAAGACCTTGTTAAAATGTTGTTAAAAAAGCTTATTAATTTCATAGCACTTGTTAAAGAAAGTCTTAAGGCAACTAAATAACCTCGGTAATTTACGCCAAAATGGTTTGTATAAGATTTGCTGTTGTTACTTTACAAATCAAAAACTAGCCTGTATTGACACTATTGGAAATCAAATTGTTAGTTGGGCACCTACTATGATTTCGAATTCTTCGGTGACTCCAGCTGCACATCTTACTTTAGTAACTGCTCCATCATACATGTCCATAATTATCCGCACATAGGTTTCCGGAACTCCTCGTTGTCTGAGGGCCACCCATATCAGATCTCGTGGTTGTCGATCGAATGCTTTTTCAAAATCAACCAATACCACATGCAAATCCTCCAAGGAATCTCGATGTTTTTCCATAATGATTCTGATACTCTGGATTGCATCTGTGGTTGATTTACCCGCAACAAACCCGCACTGGTCATCAGATAGCCTTATTATTTTTCGCAGTCGGCTACCCAAGACTCGCTCAACGATCTTCATGGTGTGTGACATCAGCTTAATCGAACGGTAATTATCACAGCTTCGAGTATCACCCTTCCCTTTGAATATTGGAAGAAGATAACTTTCCCTCCATTGATTAGGCATTCGATCACCTCGTATAAGCTTGGAAACAAGAACCATGAGCCATCTAGACCCGATGTCTCCCATCTTTTTCCAAAACTCTGAGGGTATTTCGTCTGGCCCAACAGCTTTTCCCTTTTTGGAGTATTTTACAGCCTCACTAACTTCTTCGACTGTGACATCGGATACTTCGCTTAAGTTAGGTGAAGCTATTGGAAAGTGTAGCCTTGGAAATTGTTCATTTAGAAGTTCGTCACGATACTGTCGCCACCTGTGGAGGATTTCTTCGTTTTCCACAAGTAGTTGGCCTTGAGCATTGTTAATAAACTTTGGCGAACAGATCTCCTGAGCATTTCTTCTTCTTTGAGCGGCTATTTTGAAGATGGTTGCGCTCTTATTCACGTTTTGTCGTAGCTCTTGAATAGCACCAGCAGTCGGGGAAGAAATTTCATCTAGCTCCCGATACAGGTCTTCCGTATTCTTGGCTTGAATTTGGGCACATATCTTCTTCGCTTCTTTCTTGCAGTTTCTGTATTCCACTTCGAGGCGTGACTTTTGCTCTGTATTATTAGAGGGGCACTTCGACCAAGCTTTGAAAGCCATTTTCTTTTTACTTACAACTGCTTTAGCTTCATCATTCCACCACCATGTTTCTTTGCCTTGTTGGTTGTGTCCTTTTGAAACCCCTAACAGTGTTTTGGCTTTTTCTATGCAAGTTCGCTGTAGGAGGTCCCACATACTTTGTGCTGTACTCTCTTCATTTCGAAATATATTGGTGTTGTTATACAGATAGTTTTGCATATTCGAAATAAAAGCTTCGCCTTTTTCCTTATCCAGATTATACCATTTGATCTTCCCAAAAGTCTTTGTCTTTTTGTTGTCGTTGTTTGTCGTTCAACTTAGGTTAAGCTTACCTAAGATATAAAATGTTTTTATATCTTTTAAAAAAATAAAAGGCTATCCTGGGCTAACATTGGACAAACGAAACACAGTGCAAAATCAACAATTTTTACACAGCAAAAAAAAATTATTTTTTGTGTTTTTTGAGGTGAAACAAAATTACATAAATCCGTTATAATTTAATAACCAAGGATGGGCTACCAAAAAAAAAAGTTGGGCTATATCCTGGGCTAACCTAGGGCATTGGAACTATGGAACCAAGCAGGTTTCAAAAAAAAAAATTGCATGTAACTTTTTATGTCACCAGTGAAGATCCCTACAGTGAAAGAACGGAAAAGTACTCAAACAATATGTTTTCTATGCGTTTCTTACCACTCATTTAAAATACTTACTTAGATAACAAATCGCTATAATTTCCTTATACATACTAGGTACACTGAGTGAAAATGGAAATTCATTTTTCGTAATAATAGTTCTGAAGTTATGTACCTACTATAAATCATCAGTCCAAAACATTTTAAAGTATTTTTTTGGGAAATTAAAAAAAAAAAAAAGGATTCCGAATAGTTATACTTTCATACATACGCATTCAGATTAAGAGCTATACGTTCCAAAATTAATTGAAATATTTTCAAGCCACTTACAATTTTTATCGATATCTGTGATACTACTCAATCAAAATGACAACGAACACTGTTTCATCGTTGTGGTAAGAATATACAATTAGACTCATATCTCCAAAAAGGCCAGAAGGACAAAAGTAAAAATACCAAAAAAAAAAAAATAAAAGAAAAAAAAAAACTCTCACAATTATTAATGAATTTTCCTAGTGAGATTGTCAAACCCTTTTTCTCCAAAAAAAAAGAGAAGAAGATACCTTTCCGAAACTTTTTACAAAGGTGATTTATCTTAGCGGTTTGCTTTCCATCTACACACACAACACACACACATGTGTTTCTTTGTTGGCCTCCTGGGCAACAAACAACTCAACTCCGGCTAAAACAAAAGATTGATATTATATCCATCGGCAAGGTAGATCAATTCGAAAGATAACTCTTTACCTAACGAACCCAGACATCGCGCGACATGGGACAGAACAGAAATTATAAAAATATCGAAGGCTACGTTTATTTTTAGGAATTTTTCGTTTTGGTTTCATGCTGATGTCCCAAGAACTTCTGAGTTCGAGCCGCGTCCACAGAAATTTCCATTTTTCTGAAGAATTGAAAAGGGTCAGATCTGTTGATGGAGATGACATTTTTTTCTTCTCCCTTGTTCCTGGTACCTATTCGTAACGTATACATAATTCCTCATGGGTTTCTACTTTTTTTTTTTTAAGTAAAAATATATTCGATAGTAATCGCATGAATGTGCTGTAGTGGCAATCGAATCCTGCCCCAGATCAATAGCTAAGATTATTATTTATCTCAACTTGATACCCTTTAACCAATGGATACAATGTAAATTTTTTTATTTTGTTTGTCTTTTTTTTTTTTTTGTTAATCCTGGCACAAAACTCTATACAGACTCTAAGCTTAACTATTTTATTTATGCTTATTAGGTCCATGAAATATGGCCAAAGATGAGGTAAAACTGTCAACATATAACAGACATTCCCTGGATTCTGTCATCTGATATCTTTTGTATGTCTCTGGACTTTGGACTTGGAATGCTGAATTTAACGATTGAAAGTTGAAGTTGATCTGTTGACCAAGCAAAGTCAAGTCAAAACGGTCCAAGTCCATTGTGATGTGTGTTTTTGTTCGCAGAATTTTTCAAATGAAAACTAAATTATTCGCTTTGGAGATTTAATCTTGGAAAGTTATGGACATGTGGGATTTCATGTCGCATGTCTCCCAGCTAAGATGAGGGCTAAAACAATAATTTACAGACTGGTTTTTATAAGTGAGTAAACCTATACCTAGTATAAGAAGATTAAAAGACCAACTTTGAATTCTTTTCATAAATTGTATATGAATCTCTATTTGAATTTAATGTTGTGATTTTAATCACCAGTGACTGCTTTTTTACTAATTGGGATGGTTGGACAATGTAAAATGATCTTGTTTACAGAAATTTTATTATCTTTCTGTTTTTTAAAATGTAATAACTTTTGTTATTTTATGGGTTTTCAGTTTTTCATTGACAAATCTGAGATCTTGAACAGAATTTAAATAAATGAAAATAATATTGACGCCTAGAATCTTATACTACAACAACACATGCCTTAAAGAAAATGGACGAAAATTTGAATCCAACAATAAGATGTTATTTGTTTAATTTGTTCTGAATATGAACCTAAATGTAAAGTTAATTTAACTGTTAAATTTTTTTTTGTTTTTGCGTTTTATTTGAAAAGTGAGCTATTTTTTAAAAACGGTTAAAATCAATATTTTTTATATTAATTTTTTGTATCGATCTTTAGTTCTGTAAAATATCAGTTTTGCCCCGAAGAGTAACATCAGAAAAGTAATTCTCCAAGCAATCCTTGGATCAGAGCCGGTTTTAGGGGGGGGGGCAGCCTGGGCCGTCGCCCAGGGGCGCAAGAATTGAGGGGCGCCGCAGGCGCCCCGAACTTTTACAAAAGTTATATAAATAACGAAGTTTTTCCAATCGATGTTTTATTTTTTTTTTACATTCACAAAGGCGCCCCAATTTTTTTCTATTTTACATTTTCAACGGCGCTCGTATTGTTTGTCCTAAACTTTTTGAAGAATGAAGGCGCCTCCCAATTTTGGGTTAATTTATTTGGCTTCCGGAAGGACAATGGTGTCCAAAATCTTCGTTCATCTTTGAAGAACAAGGCGCCCCAATTTCTTTTGAAAGACTAAAGCAATCCTAATATTCCTCCTACCAATTTAATTTTTGCAAAGGTGCCCCTATAATAATGAATAAGGAAAGAGAAGGGAGACGGACAGAATCCCGAAATTAAAAATCCAGAAAGCCCAAAATCCAGAAAACCCTAAATTCCGAAAACCCAAAAACACAAAATCCCGAAAACCCACAATCCCAAAATCCCGATTTCCCGAAAACCCAAAATCCAGAAATGCCAAAAATTGACAGCTTCTCCATTTCTCATAAAAACTACGTTTCTGTGCGTTGTTCCCCCCTCCAGGGCACTCTAAGTCATTTCAATTAACTGTGAAAAAAATCAGAGTTTCTCGGGTTTTCATTTTACATCGAACACCTCAGAGCTTTAGTTTCATCAGCGAACATCGAACACAGAGGAAATAACTCTGGTTGAAAAAGGAGCTACAAAAAACGCTTGACAACGAATTCGGAGCGACCCAGAGTGCCCTAGAGCTCACAACGAACAAACCTTATACTTATAAAGGTATGTTGTTTTCGATTGGCCGTCCGGAAGCGCCTGGAATCATTAAAAAGCGTGCTGCAAGTTTTTTATTCTCCTAGTGAAAAAACAAAAACAAAATAATTGATTTTTCACCAATACAGATATTAAATTTTAGAATTGGGTGGAAGCGATTCAAAGTTTTTTATTGGATTTCAGAATGAGTGAATCATTGAGTGATTCCAATTTAAAACGACATTAATGTACCTTGTTGAAAAAGTTTTTGAAAAAATATTGTTCAAATAAAACCAACTGTACTTTGTACTGTAACTTTAAATGTGTTTAAACAAAAAAGTCAGAGATACAGGTAGTCTTGTCAATTGAGCCTAAATGACATGAATAATTAATTTTTTTTTTAAGTTAACCTTTTTAAGTTAATACACTGCACATTTTTAATAAATGCATTAACAAGTATATGAGAGGTAAGACATAATCTGCTATTGCTTTTTTTCGTGATTTTAAAAAATTGTTTTTAGATGAATTTTTTTTAGAGGCGCCACTTGCAATCTTGCCCAGGGGCGCCGGTAGTGCTTAAACCGGCACTGCCTTGGATACGGTTTTTATTATGATTATGATGTAGAACATAGCAGATTTCATGCTACTTAAGAGTTTTTGAGAAGCAAGGCCACAACAAGCATCATCATAGGCCACATAACATGTGACAGATATGAAAAATCTTCCATTAATCAGAATAATCAAACACTTTGGACAAATTTTAGATTTTGGAATTTCCAAAAAGAGGTAATTTTTTTGAAATCTTTAATTCTTAAAAAAACCAATAGGTACTTTAAGAATAACAAAATTTGGAACATTTAAGACGTGTTCTCAGGGCCGGTTTTCAGGGGGGGGGGGGGGCAGCCTGGGCCGTCGCTAACTAACGAAGTCTTTCCAATCGATGTTTTATTTATTTTTACTTTCACAAGGCGTCCCAATTTTTTTCTATTTTACATTTTCAACGGCGCTCGTATTGTTTGTCCTAAACTTTTTGAAGAATGAAGGCGCCCCCCAATTTTGGGTTAGTTTGTTTGGCTTCCGGAAGGACAATGGTGTCCAAAATCTTCGTTCATCTTTGAAGAACAAGGCGCCCCAATTTCTTTTGAGAGACTTAAGCAATCCTAATATTCCACCAACCAATATAATTTTTGCAAAGGCGCCCCTATATATAAATCACTAAATCATAGCTGGTAATTTCCAAAAAACCCTAAATCCCGAAAACCCAAAATCCCGAAAACCTAAAACCCAGTCAAAAATTGACAACTTCTCCATTATAAAAACTACGTTTGTGTGTGAGAATAAAAAAATAGGTCTGTTCGTTGTCCCCCCCTCCAGGGCACTCTAAGTCATGTCAATTAACTGTCAAAAAAATCAGAGTTTCTCGGGTTTTCATTTTACATCGAACACCTAAGAGCTTTAGTTTCTTCAGCGAACATCGAACAGAGAGGAAATAACTTTGGTTGAAAAAGGAGCTACAAAAAACGCTTGACAACGAATTCGGAGCGACCCAGAGTGCCCTAGAGCTCACAACGAACAAACCTAATACTTATAAAGGTGTCGTTTTCGATTGGCGTCCGGAATCATTCAGAAGCCTGCTGCAAGTTTTTTATTCTCCTAGTGAAAAAGCAAAAAATTATTTTATTTTTCACCAACACAGATATTAAATTTCTGAATTGGGTGGAAGCGATTCGAATTTTTGTATTGGATTTCAAAATGAGTGAATCATTGAGTGATTCCAATCGAAAACGACATTAATGTACTTAGTTGAAAAAGTTTTTGAAAAAATATTGTTCAAATAAAACCAACAGTACCTACTCTTTAAATGTGTTTAAACAAAAAAGTCAGAGATAAAGGTAAACTTGTCAATTGAGCCTAAATGACATAAAGATTTAATTTTTTTTAAGTTAACCTTATGTACTCTAATAAACTGCACATTGTTAATAAATGCATTAGAGAAGTAAGACATAATCTGCTATTGCTTTTTTTCTTTTTTTCGTGATTTAAAAAATTTTTTTTTAAATGAATTTTTTTTGAGAGGCGCCACTTGCAATTTTGCCCAGGGGCGCCGGTAGTGCTTAAACCGGCACTGCGTGTTCTAGAACAACTTGGAACATGTTTTGGATTTTTTGAATTCCAGTAGAGAAAAAGGCTATTTTGCTGTGGTGTAATATTGTCAACTTTTTTTTTGCTATTTTAAAATCTCAAATTTATACGTTGTCAAAAAATAATTATATACTTAAACAGAAACAACTTTAATACGTTTTAGAGAATTGGCAGAATAAACTGTTTTTATTGTCTGATTAAAAAGTGTGTTATTTTACAAAACACGCGATTAAGTAAAGCTATTTCTACATCTCACTTACAGAAATTTACTTAGCTATCAAAACTTTTTTCGTTGTCGTGTGATTATGCCTTTTTAAAAAGGGTG
The DNA here is from genome assembly GCF_945859705.1 of Episyrphus balteatus. NCBI lineage: Eukaryota > Metazoa > Arthropoda > Insecta > Diptera > Syrphidae > Episyrphus > Episyrphus balteatus. Next base: position 102,840,217 of record NC_079135.1, on the reverse strand, counting down.
GCGATAATTTACTATTTTTGGTCCCTTACTTTCGAAATAATGATGCAATGAACAATGGTTTCAAAAATTCAATTTTCTTCAAAAATGGGGCTAATTTCTATTAAGGACCCCGACGCGACGTGCTTTTTTGCGATTTTCATCTTGCATAAACTAAAATATCTATTAAATAATAATAATTGAAAAATAAAGCAGAAATAATAATTACAATACACCACTGAATCGCAAGAACTGCCTCTTGACTATTTTTGGTTTTAACTTTTAAGATACAAATTTGGTATGCAAATTTGTATAACTAAATTAAAAATTTAAACATAAAATTTTTGTTGTTTGTTTTTAATGAAAGAAACAAGAATCTTAAATTAATTTAAGCTCCAAAAAAAGTATGCAGCTAGATTTCTTTCACTTGAATGAATTACAAAAATGATGTAATATTAAATTATTTTTTTTTTGTTCATTTTATTTAATTTTTTTATTTTGTATAGATATAAGCCGTGCTTTATTTTACTGAGTAAACATTTTATGCTGTAAACCACAACAATTGATTACTTTTATTCATTTATTAATAGTCCTTATTGTTCAAGGGTCAAAAATGTATGTAAGTTTAGAAAAAAAAATTCTCTGTAAACCAACATATAAAAAAACTTTTGTTTATCCTTAGCAATCATTTGTTGTTGTTTCCCGTGCTAAATTTTACTGAGTAAAGTACTGAGTTACCAATAAAACACGGCTATAATAAATGCTTGTACTAAGCAGTCCCAATCTTTAAACTTCTTTTGATATTCGTATCACCATTCACTTTACTTATTTAATTCTTTTGAATTTGTTTTTAACCTTCAAAAACAATAAAAAGTGCCGGTACGATAATCATCCGCAAATTACTTTGTACTCGGTGAAATGTGGGGAAAGAGGCGTGGGAATATGTAAAAAAAATGTAAGGTAATGATTAGAGCCATGCTTAAAAAAATGCAGCTAATATTAATCAACATCTAAAACAAGAAATCCAAAATAACAAGTCCCTTATTTTGGCGGAAATTTTGTAGCGGATAAGGATTTTTGAGAATTAAAATTTTGGAACTTGAAGTTATTCAAGATTTAAAATTAAAAAAAAAAAAAACATCTCTTTAAGTGATTATTATCCCGAAACGAATATGTATGCTATACAATTTCTGGTATAGAAAATATTTTACAGAATTTTGTTTTATACAAATCTTTAAAGTCGTTTAAAAAAATAAGTTTTTTTTATGTTTACAAATGATCAAAAGCGGAAATAATATCGACATATTATTTAAGCTTAAAAAAACAAAACTTCAAAAAAATTCCTTAATGCTTTTTCAAAAAACTGATATAAAAAAAAATTTGTATTTTTTCCAAATTAATTTTTTTAAGTTTTTCTTAATTTTCGACCAAGTGTTTATACAGGGTGTCCCAAAAGTTAACGTCGAAACGAAAACGGTAGATAGGGTAGGTGGTGACAGTTATCAGAAAAATAATAAAAAAAATCGCAGCCATATATTTTGGGAGTTATGGGCATTTGAAAAAAAATTAGAAAAAATGGTCACCCTGTGACGGTTTTTCATGTGCCGTGACTACAAATCTTAATTTTTCTCATTTTTTTCTTTTCTTACGGAACATTGAATAACCCTGCTATCAAATGCATTCAAAAATTTTAACTCAGCTGCATCAGTTTTAAAGAAAATATTACTTTTTTACCCAACTTAGTACTAAAAAATTTTACATGACTCTAATTCAATGAGCCGTAGTGTAAAAAAAAATGCACAACGATGTTTCGGCAAGTTGCCTTAAAAATTGGTGTGTTCAATTCTCTTTTCAAAATTGTATAACATTGTTGGGAATATTCCATAAGAAACCGAGATAAATTTTTTTTTTCTTAAGAAATCCGACTTTTTTATGAGGTAATTTTTCCATATTTTTCAAGTTTTGTACCCTTTCAGAACCTTTCGGAATACAAAAACTTAAATAATATGGAAAAATTACCTAAAAAAAGTCGGATTTCTAAAGAAAAAAAATTTTATCTCGGTTTAGTAGAATATGTTTGTGAGTAACACAAAATAATTTCGGATAGTTCTTCATAGTTGTCAATACAAATCACTTCAAGGCTGTAGTATATAAATTAAAAAAAAAATAATTAAACAAAAGAAATATTCAAAAACCCGCAACCATGGACACAATGACGCTTCATGTTGAGCTATTAGTGTTCATAAACGAATATAATGCCCCCGGGTGACTCTGGTTTTCTCAAAAAAAGAGCACCCACACAGCTCCAGTGTGTTCCGTTTTTTCGTGCTGCTTCAAATCAATTTCCAGGTTCATTTCCATTCAACTTGCCAAATGACTCTCCATTTCTTTAATTTCATCTCAAATTTATTAGCCAAACAAAGTATTAAGTTGCAATCATATCTCTTCGTCCTCTGCACTCCTTCGCACACTGACTTTGAATTCGACACAAAACTAAAGGATACTCTCCATGCATATTATATCCGTCACCGTAGATTTAACAAATTATCCTTGAGCACGAATCTCGAAATGGTTGATGTTGGTTGCACGCATCTCTCGATCTGGAACCCAAAGGACCATAAACAAAAAAAAAAAAAAAACATCGCATCATTCGGAGTTGGACACAGCACATAAACCTACCAAACCTTCAAGATGAGGATGGGGAATGAGAACAAACTCTCATCGGATCATATTTCACTGTGCAGTGAACACCATCTACATGGCAACTGTGTGGAAGAGTGGATGGGTGATGCGATACTGATTAAGGATTAGAATCTTCAAATAGACGGAGATGAAGGAGGGTTAACACAAAACATTTTGCAGATGCTTTAGATCCCATATAAAACCATAATCAGAAGGCTTCCAGACTGCGAATACCCAGTACGCAACGCAGTGTAAATACAAGTTGCGTGTTAGTCGCAAATGACTGGTACAACAATGAATGCGATATGGCACGTTTCATTCGATGACAAATTGAAGAAGGTGCGAGTACAAGAACGAGAGGGTGTGAGAGGTCCAAATGCACCCCAAAATTTATATTTCTGATCTGACATCCATTGAAATTAAACCACAAAAGCTTACCAGCTTGCCTGAAGGTTAAAAATGCAAAAAAAAAAAATATTATAATTTCTTTTCAACGCCACGCGCTGTTGGTATGTAGTTTTTTTTGTTTTGTTTTATTTTCTTTTGTGACCAAAAAACAAGGGTGGTATTTTGAAATTCACTGTCAAATGACTGTCAACAAGAAAAGTGCTGAAAATTTGTTTTATAAATATACTCCGAACAATAACCTCCGGGGGTGGATTATTATACAAAAGCTGAGCCGCTAGCAACAAGGCACGCTGTCAGTCGGTCGTTGTTTATGCAAATTAGCCAGATAAATAAAATATTCGGAAGTACGAAGGTAGGTATAATGTTTTCAGGACATGCCTTTTGTTTTATAGTTGCATTGTTTTAGGTATACCCGAAAATAAACCTCAATTGTATTTTTAATAAATGTATGGTATGCACAATGAACGATGATATTATCCGATATTTTCAAAAGGTTTGACAAACATTTAAATTCCTTAACCTAGAAAGGGTCTTTACTTCTCAATCAGTCTTTTAGTTACATCTGTTCCAGTCTTGATTCTTCACAAGAAACTAACCGAAATTCTACAAATTAATTACACTGTGATAGTTTTTAGAACTTTTTTTTTGCAACAGAGCGGAGACACATCGATTCTAGTTAATTCGAGTATGCTGAATTCAGTGGTGGCAACCGTTTTGAAAGTTTGGCTCAAGTTTTCGAGATATTTCGAAAATAAAATCTTAGGTCGGGACTATTAAAATACTGATAATTTCGAATAATTAAGTTTTTTTAAGCAGTTTTTAGTTTAGAGAAAAAAAATGAATAAAATACTGCAAACCTGAAAAAGTTCACTAGTGAAAATCAGCAAAATTAAACTTTTTTTTTTACCACAAGAACCCAAATGTACTTTTCTGAAGGTGAAAGGGGTGCTGAACTCGAATCCGAAGCCATAAATATTTATTTAACTTCCTTTTTTTTTAAATATTACAGTTATAAAGAGCAAAAAACGTTATTTTTACTGCTTTTATCCCGGCATGATGTAAGATGTAAGTATATAAGAACGTTTTTTGTTCTTCCAAAAACTGTTTAGTTCATTTATTATTTGATATATCTTAAACTTAAGCTGAAAATCCAAAAACTATCTTAACTTAATCTTAAGTTCAGGTTTTGATACATTTCCGTAGCTTAGTAGGCTGATTTTCACTAGTGAACTTTTTCAGGTTTGCAGTATTTTATTCATTTTTGGAATTATATGCTATGTAAATAATATAAAATATCCCGAATCAATGTTAAACTCAAATTGCATCCATATTAAAGGCTTTGAAAGTCAACAAAATAAAAAAAAACATGAAAAAGTGAAGTTTTTGTTTATAAAATGCTTTGTAAGCGACCGAAACATAAAAATCTAGGTTGGAATAGTGATAAACATATAGCTATATACAGGAATAGCTTTTCTCTAAACTAAAAACTGCTTAAAAAAACTTAATTATTCGAAATTATCAGTATTTTAATAGTCCCGACCTAAGATTTTATTTTCGAAATATTTCGAAAACTTGAGCCAAACTTTCAAAACGGTTGCCACCACTGAATTCAGCATACTCGAATTAACTAGAATCGATGTGTCTCCGCTCTGTTGCAAAATCGAACTATCACAGTGTTATCGTTGGAAGCGTTTTACTCTTTTTCAAGTTTGACTTAATAAAAAAATAAAATTATTCCAATACTCTTTGTTATACCTTAATTAAATTATAGCTACTTACTTTATTCCATTTCCATTTCTCCATTCACATTGATTTATGATGAAATTTCATTAGCGCATTTTAAATTAAGTAGGTATTAAAAATTCTATTAAAAAACACAAAATACACAAAACACACATAAACTTTGTTTAAATTTTATTACCTTTTAAACACTTAAAAACAATCAAAAAATCAAGAAGCTTTTAAAAACGATATTCTTTTGTATGTTTTTTTTTTTTTTATTGATTTCCATAAAAATAAATTTTAACTATACATATACATATATAAAAAAAAAAAAAAATGATTGGTATTTATTTACCTATATATAATTTTAACACAATGGAGAGTCCAACCTTAGGTAAAAATAAAATATATATTTTAATTACAATTTTAAGTATAAATGTGCTAGGCACATATATTTGCACCATTTAATATTGTTAGTAGATATCCCTATACGCATGCCTAATGTATAAATAACTACAAATTTGTTTTATTTATGGAGTATTTTATACAGGGTGTTTCATAAATTAATAAATTACCGAAGCAACTGATATAAATTGCCAATATGTATTTAACGTTCACATTTAAAAGGTAGACATTTAATGATTGTTTTGTTTCAGTTAAAATTGAATCACAACAAAAACATTACTGTTAAAAAAAGAGCCAAGTTCTCCTATGTTGAAGTTATGCTGGCACAAAAAGTACTGAAATATAAAACTGTACCAAGTTCTAAAGCTTGGCTTTAAATTTGTATAGATAAAATGTTTATTGTTTGCTTGGCAATTTTTCAATTAGCTTTAAAAATCGGTAATTTTAAGAAAAATTGTCAAGAGCACAATCAACATTTTATGTATACAAATTTAAAGCCAAGCTTTAGAACTTGGTACAGTTTTACATTTCAGTACTTTTTGTGCCAGCATAACTTCAACATAGGAGAACTTGGCTCTTTTTTTAACAGTAATGTTTTTGTTGTGATTTCACTACTTTTTGCAAGGTATTGCTTTAGAACTTAAAATCTCTATAATTGATGAACACTCAGAGAAAATGGGCGGTTACCACGCCCCTTGTCTAAAATTCTAAAATTCTCAAATTTAAAAATTTTTTTTTGTTTAAACTACCAGGTCTACCATTCTACCAAATTTTAAGGTTCTACGACAGTTAGAAATGCTTTATAATATTTGATGAAAATTCAGCAGAAATGGGCGGTTACCACGCCCCCTATCCAAAATAATTCTCAAATTTTAAATTTTTGATTTGGTATAACTTACTAGCTTTACCATTCTACCAAGTTTCAAGATTCTACGATAATCAGAAGTGCTTTAAGAAATTTGATAAAATTTAGTGAAAATGGGCGGCTACCACGCCCCCTGGCTTAAGTTATCAAATACAAAATTGTTTCCTTTATATAAACCACCAGCTCAACCATTCTACCAAATTTCAAGATTCTACGATAGTCAGAAGTGCTCTATAATAATTGATGAAAATTCGGCGAAAATGGGCGGTTACCACGCCCCCTGAATTGAAAATCTCAAATTTTCGATTTTTTCCTTTGTATACACCACAAGTCCTATCACCATGTAAAATTTCAAGTTTCTACGATAGCGGGAAGTTCTCCATAATTTTGATGATCTGTCAGTGAGTCAGTGAGTCAGTTACGGTTTTCGCGATTTTTGAAGTCCTAAATCTCAGAAACTACTCCTCGTAGGAAGCTGAAATTTTGTGAGGAATTTGGGTTCGGCCAGCTCAACAAATGTAGTGAGTTTGAATATTCTGGCGTCTTTGGTGGGGAAGTTAGAGGGGGGTCGAAAATGGCCTGAGTTGTTTCCTGTAAATAAGGATGTATGTAGTGCCAAAATTTCTAGAGAACTTGGCTGGGCACTACCGTGCCCCTTGATTGATAAGCTATGCAATAACAATAAAAAAAATACTAAAAGATTAAGGCCGTGTGCGAATTGCGTTAAATTGTTGGTTAAAATTTGATGTTTGGTTAAATTTTGACACTAGCGTGGTGAATAAAATGGGTTAAAATTTACCCAGCTGTGGGGCAGGGTAAAATTTGACACTAGTGGTTAAAATATGACGTTTCTCAAGATAAAAAGATTTGGAATTATATTTCTGTTATAATGCGTTATTTTTTTAAGAAATGTAAAAGTATTATAATGCTATTAATTAATACAAAGTAGGTACTTCCTCAAATTATTATTCATCTTGAAAAATTGAAAATGTACGAATTGGTTGTTTGTTTTTTATTTTTTATATTTCTTTTTTTTTTGGCAGCTGATGTGACTGTGAATTAGTGTTCGAAGACTGAATAAAAAATGTCTTTTTGGTATAAAGAAGTGGAAAATTATCGATAAAAATAAAAAAAAAGTATGTGAAATTGTGAATTTCTTACATATTTATATTAGAATATTTAACTTCATATATTTTCAGCTGAGTTTTGTTATAAAAAATAATTAATTGAATATAAGAAAATCCATTTTTGAGGGTGATTTTGTTTTATCTTGAGGGAATTTTAATCAAAGTAGTGCAAAAAAAAGTCCCATTTAACACATTTTAACCCAATTCGCACACCAAAAAAATAAATTTGATCCCTTTTTTAACCAAACGTCAAAGTTTAATCGTTGTAGAAAATTTAATCAACATTTTAACGCAATTCGCACATGACCTAAGTTAAAGCGAATTAATAACAAATTTTTTTGGTGGTAATGTAGCTCCTGTAAAGCTTTATAGAAGGGATATTGTTTGTTTGGGAAATGAGAACGAAAACATACATGCCAAATTCCTCCTTGGAATTACCCATAAGTAGGGCTAGACTATACAAATATCTACATAAAATGTCATTAGAAGCATGAAAACTTATAATCAATACAAATCATTGAATATTCTTTAGAATATTATTCAATTTCGAACTCAAATACGACTTAAAAATTGGATTAAGTTTTTAAAAATTTGCATAATTTTGCTTCTAAAAAGTTGGACAAAATTTCTAACGAACTTTTACATTTCGTCGGCGGAAAGCAAAATTGTTCTAAATCGGAAAATATAATAATAGGTAATTATGATTCTGTTTCATCTTTTCAAAAGTATTAAAAGGTTAACATCAATGTTCTTAAAACAATAAAAAATATTCACTTGCACTTCAACAACCGGAAGCAAAATAATTTTGGAATATATGCCGAAAAATGGAGGGAATCAATTTGAATTCCAATCGAAAAAGACCACTTATTGGACTTCAAAAACCAGACATCCTTCTACAACTAGATCACCAGGACCAAGATCTTCAAGAAAAGTGGATGAACGATGAGATAGAGGAAAGTAAGTACCATTCGATTATTGCTTCTTATGTTTTATAAAAAAAATATTTTTGTCTCTTAAAATATTATAACTTTATGTTTTTGTTTTTCTGTTTTATTTCAGATTCCATAGATTTCATCCTTATGTGCCCAATGGATGGGTTCTGTTCTAAACAATAACGGATACGATAAAGTTCACCATATACATATATTATTCAAAATTTTCAATGAAATTAATTTGATTTTAATTCAAATTCAAAATAACAAATGTTTTTTCTTAAATGGTTAAAAAATTTCGCTTTGCTCCACTTTTTTTTTTAATTTTAGGTTTTTTATTCAAAAATTTAGGGAAGAAAAATGGACGAAAAAATTCATAGTCCTACGAAAAATGTCGTAGACTTACGAAAAAATTCATAATCAATACAACGAAAAGTTTCGTTAGCTAACGAATATTTTTTCGTAGTTTAATTAAAATATTCATAAAATTTACGAAAAAATTTGTTAGCTTACGAAAGTTTACGTTAATTGATGAACAAATTTCATAAAGTAATGTAAAAATTCATTAATTCTCGATCAAAAATTTTTATGAAAAATTTCATTAAAATACGACAGTTTTCATTAATTGATGAAGTTCTTCATTAACGTATGAAAGCTATTTCGTTTAGCCAATTGAATTTTTCAGCGGCTGAAAATTAATTAAATTTTCGTTGGCTCAACGAATTTTTTCGTTGTATTTACGTAAGGATTTGGTTCAGTGTAGAACAATAATAGGTTTGTTCAGGTTCAAGTCCACTTTAAATTTAAGGAAAGTGCGTACTTGTAAAGGAATTTGTCTATGTCCAATTTTTTGTTTTTAGTTTTTAAAAAAACTAAAAAAATAGTATGAATTTTCTTATGAAGTATGTTTGTATGGTTTATTCAAAAGAAAAGAACAAACTTTATAAAAAACATAACTTGAATTACCGACGACCAAAAAAATATCGCTTTTAATCAATTTGAAACTTAAAAATAGTAACCTGTAAAATTAGCTTTTTGTGACTTTGAACAATTTTGGTTTCCGCCGACGATTTGTGCACAGCCGATTTAAGCAATATTGGCGCCCCTAGGGAAGATTTCACGTGGCACCCTCTCCAAATTTAAAACTTTCACTAAATAAATATAATTTTTAAAATGATGACAAAATTTGTTTTGTTGTTTAAAATAATTTGTATAACAAATCCTCCTTGATTGATTGATATATCGAACAAATTTAAGCGTGCCTTTGTCCTTCAAAATAAGTAGGGCTGTAAATACTTGCATCTTTGGAGTAAATAATAAGCAAAAATTGGGGCGCCTCGTTCTTTAAAGATGGTTGGGTTTAAAGTAGGGTTATATTTGTATAAAAGTCAAAATAAATAGAACAAGTATCTTCGATTTTGAAAAAGAATAGAACTTATTGAGGAAGCCAAATAAATTGAACGAAAAATGGGAGCAAAAATGAAGCACTTTTGATGAAGCCAAAAATAATTTTTGAATGAAACAAATGCATACAAATTGGAGCACGTATACGCTACAGTGCACTTCGACAACTTCCAATATTGTGAATTAAAACTTTGGTATAGGTGCCAACACACCTAAGTTGAAATTAAATAAACACTTGCACTCTCTTAATAAACAAAACCTTTATGCCCATTGTCGTCAGTGATAATAAATAATCAGAAAAACAAAATCTTTTCAAAAAAAAGGTTTAAATATTTTAAAATATTTCTTCAGGCTCGTATTTTATTTTTGAAATATTACCGAAAAAAAAATGAGAAATACCTTAACACAAAATTAAATAAATACAATATAAGTAGTTTTTTTTTATTAGGTATAGTTTTGGTTACTTAGTTACCAAAAAGTCCTTTCCAGCGAGTAATTGACAGTCGAATACACAATCCTGTAAAGGGGCTATGTCGCCACATCTCATTCGTATTCATACTATTATTCAATGTTCACGCCATAATAATTCGCATGGTTTGATTTAAATCAAAAAGTAAATTTTCACTTTGATACAAACGCCGACGGAAGAGAAGTATAGCTTCAAAAAACTCAATTGAAATTTTTGCGCTCACCAGGATATTAGTTATGTGCGAAAAATAGGTAGATACCAGTGCTGCCCTCTTCTACAATTGTAACGTCTTTGCTACTGTTGCTTTGTTCTTAAAAAAAACTTACTAAGTTCGTTTATTTTAAAAAATAGTTACTAATCACTTCTATTTTAGAAAATAATTGTTCTTGATTTAAAAAATGGAATACAAAATACTATAACTATTCACACAGTGCAACGCACATAAATGTACCAAGTACAAACAGTTAACAGCACTGGCGACTGAGAACAATGGCTGAAGTAAATTAAATCTTACAGATTCTTTAAATATTTTGAAAATGTATGAATTGGAAAATTTCAAAATACAAAAGTTAGTTCGAGTATGACGTAGTGCATTCAAATGTTAGGGTATTTATAATGCAAAGTGGGTTTTACTAAATCATGAAATTCTGAAACACCCTGTATTATATAACAACATAAATAAATAGATATCACTTCAATTTCATTTAATATACAAAAATAAAATAAAAATAATTTTTTCTTAATTATACAAAAAAAAGTTAATATGAAAAAAAAAAAAACAAAAAAACAAAACGACAATATAATATATAATATCCTACCTATAACTTATCGAATGCATTTATATTTGTCAACATCTCCCTTGTCAATCGCCACACCTGTTTAGCAGCATTTTCAAGTGAACTTGGCGATTTGCCCTTAAACATATCCAAACTGGGTAAAAAGTAATGCGGACATCTACGATATTGTAAACACGAGATTAATTGCAAAAATATCCCATTAATTCGATCTGCAACACAACACTCATCCCATTCGAATTCGCGCGGATGTTTTTCGCACTCGTACAGCAAAAGATTCTTCAAATGATAAGCATTTATTGGATTGCCAGGCAAATCCAAATGTCGATCGCGCAATGTCTTCAGAATACTTAAACATCTTTTGCGACATCCACCTTTATAATACAAAAAAAAAAAAAGGGTATGGATGTAATAATGTATAAGGTAAACAGTTATCAAGATCATGTCGAATGTATGGTTGTTGTTTTATACCTTGTAAAAGCCGATTTTCAGCCTCGAAGAAGCTCAACACCCAAGCATCACCTTCCATGCTAGCATTTTTGCCCTGCATAATGATGCTCTCCTTTGAAAGTAAATCAAATCCTTCTGTCTTCACTTCAGCTACAAGACTTGGATGGGGCCAAGGGATCCCTGGCAATGGCCAATGTGCTGCCGATCTTGGCCATATGCCGGAGCACTTGAAAGACGGCGTTATCTGGACAATGTATCGATCGCGTATTCGCAACTTCACTTCACTTGTGTCCGCAATCATTTTGACCATGCCACGATAGATACTCTTATCGCAGGCTTGAGCGACTAAAGTTTGAAAGCGTGATCGGATTTTTCGTGATGATAGATATCCGGAAGCTGTTATGAATTCTACCCACAAGGACATTGATCGTTTGCGGCCATCACTGAGTTTTAATACAGCACATCCGGGAAGTGTTCCGTCATCGACGAAATTAAAGACACCCATCTGATTGAGATAGAGGACGATTTCGAATTCGTTAGGCGAGATCACTTCGACACCTTCGAATCTATATGGTAGATAGGTTTTTTTTGGGGATTTGCGAAGACTTGATTAAAATTTTAAAGGCCGGGAGAACTTACCTTCCATTGCATTCAACCAAACTTGATATGAATCGGGGTTCCTGAACTTCGACTTCCTTGAGAATGTCCTGAACGATTTTGCATATCTCCCGAATGGAGGTGCATATTTTGAGCATTCGCGTTTGCACTCGTTCGGCGCAGAATTTATTCATTTGATAGACCATCCGGGTTTGGGCGGCCATCATATCCGGTGGCACAAGCATTTTTCGAAACTGTTTTCGAAATTCACGAGGGAAATGTATCTTTTTTTTTCTTTAACTACCGAATCACTATTAACGGTAAATTCATGTGGAAAATGTGTAGAGATAAGTCGGTAGAGAGAGATTTTTTTTTTAATTATCCCGTTTAAACAAAAAAAAAATTCCGACAATTATACACGAAAATGTAAAAAACAAACAAAAAATATGGGGGAATTCGATATGCGATGTCTTTATCTGAACTGCATCCGCAGTTTCCCATCAACTCTTTTCAGTAAATCTTTACAATCTTTTTCGATAAAAGTTGCACAATTGCATGTAGTAGGTATCCTACTCCTGTGTGTTTTTTTTTTTTTTTTTTTGTTGAGGCAGAGGCATTTCCAATACAACGAGTGGGATTTATTTGTTTATGTATGTGCAATATACACCTCCACCCACTCGAGATGCTGAAAAAAAAAAAAAATAAAAAAAAAAATGGGGAAAAATCGATATGAGGTTGGTTATATGCCGGGTAAAAGATACTTTTTGTATCTTTTTTTTTGCAATCTATAAGAATTTTATTTATGCAAAAAAAAGTATCAAAATGCGTTTGTATTGTGTGTTGTTTGTGTTTACAAAAGGAAGGCGTGGTTTTTTGTTAGCTCCACCTACTTTTTTTTTTTTTTTTTAATTTTCTAAGTGTTAGTGAATGAATGAGCAGGAGCCATCAGCCATTGCTGTCAAATTCATTCACATCTACAAGATACTAGTATCCACATGGGTTATGGGATTTTTTTTTTTATATTTTTCTTTTGATTCATTTCAGTTGTTGAAGATAGATAGAAAGAAGAAAAAGAAGATACAAAAAAAAAAAAACATTGATGATTGATGATAAGTATTATTGTGACTTAGAGTTTTTGGAGAGATACAAAAAAATCGATAAGATTTTCTCACCAAAGTGAACTGAATTTTATTATTTTTTTATATTTTATTCTTTAATAAAAAAAAAGATAAATAAGTAGGTATCTGTCCTTATATTTTATATAAAAGTAAACAGATGTATCTATTTCTATACATAAATACATACTATGTGATAGGTAGAAGGTAGGTAGGTATATCAACTTTGATAGAAAATAAATATCTTTTTTTTGATAAAATTTATTTATAGGTTTGGTTAGATACTTTTTTATTCCCACTTATTTTTTTTAGTTCTAATAGATAGATACTAGATAGGTACCTACTTGAATTTCTTTGCTAGCCTTTGATCGTGATTTGTTTTATTAATTTATTCAATTCTTTTTAATAAAATGAAAAGGTGATTTATCTTCTTTTTTTTTTAATTTACTGATTGAGTTGTCTGATTTATATTTAAGTAAATATATTTAATAGTTAGGTACACTGAGAGAAAAACGGCATTTTAAAATGTATAATATTGTGAAGCTTTTTGGCGATTGCTGATGTAGCTCAGAGCAGCACCATAATTAAAAATTTGTATTCCGCCGCATCACCACCGCCGCACCGCAACCACACCATTTTTTTCATACAACATAAAAGGGTGCGGCTGTTGTGCGGCGAAATTTTCTGGTCGGAACTCACTAATAGATCCTATGTCCAACGAGCTCCTGGATAAGAAACTCGAAGGAAAAGTTTGTGGGATCCGAATGGAATCCACAGTACAGTAATATTTCTGTTCTAGAATCTACCTTCTTATTAACTATTTTAGGATCAATAAATTCACGAAAAAGACTCCTTAAAAGAGCTTTCTCTTTCTCTACTTGACATGTCTTTTTCCGGTCATCTTGGCTCTGTACTCTAGATTGAGTTCGGGTATCCACTGTGAATCGCAAGAAAAGCAGACAATTTTTGCAGACATTTTTTGCTTCTGCATATGATATTTTTGGGTAAAACTCAATATGAACTCTAACAAACGAAAAGTAAATAGGTAATGCATGAAAATATAATGACTACTTTTTCGATGGCAATCGGATGACGTCTGAGGTCTGACCGTTTGTGTCTTGTATTCATCGCTTAATGTGATGATTGTTTTTGTTTTATTTATTTGTTTGTTTGTGCTATCGGAAGTGCAGCTACGTCACAGGGCCTACCATACGTAGGCATTGTGGTTTGTGGATATGATAACTGTCTATAGTGATGTATATTTATATAAATCTTTTTCATTTTTTTATGATGAAAAACAAAATTGTGAAAATTGGTAAATGTTGATTTAATGTTAAAAAAACTTACATGAAACATCTTTAAATTAAACAACGTAAACAAATTTAAAACTTTTCGTCAGACTGCAGCTTTAGTTGCAGTTTATCACTTTCAGTGAGATAGTTTAGTAACCAAAAAGTTGTTGGATCGAACCCAAGTTTTTCAATTGACGATTGTTTTCAAAGTTGAAAAAAACTTTGATTTAGGGATATCTTATGATTAAAAACCACTTTAAACTAACGTCGTTCTACTTTGATTTTAAGATTATCGTCTTCAACGTAAAATCATTCCTAAAAATAGTTAAATCAAAGTTGTTTTCGTTGATTTTGAGTTGTTTTTCCCTCAGTGTAATTTCATTAGTTTTTCTGATCGTCATACAGTTCACATTTACTTATTTAATTACACACGGAATTATTGTTTTTCACCTCAAAAATCACAAAAATTTTTGGTTTTGCACTGTGGCTCGTTAACGTTAGCCCAGGATAGCCCAATTTTTTTAGAAACCGACAAAATTGTGATTTTTTTCCTGTAAAAAATCGTTAGTTTAAAACCGTGCTCAAAGTTTAAAAATTATAGAAGTATTAGTATTAATAAAGTACGTATACACCACAGTGACCTTTTTTAAATTTATAATTTAGAAAAAGTAAAACCACTGGTGGGCATTGCGCCTCAAATGTTATTTATTTGACTTAGAATTCTTACTTGATTTAATGTAGTGCAATAACATTACTGTTAAGATGGTTAATTTGATTTGTTTTATTTGGGTTGGGGTCGAAATGCTGTATGTTGCAAAATTCTGTATTCAAAATACTGTATGCCAAAATTCTGTATGTGCAAAATGCTGTACGAACAGAATTCTGAAAGTCAAAATTCTGTATAGCAAAATTCTTTTTGGTCAACATACTTTTTTATATTATCAAAACGATATTTTTTACATTATTTTTACAGAACTTTGAAATACAGATTTATTCAAAAAAAGGTTTTATTATTTATTTCTTAAAGATCAACTTAATAAAGAGGCAAGCTTCTAATGCTGATTAATCTAGGTACCTTATTAGGAGCTACGGAAAAAGGAGAGGAAAAACAAACCCCTACACTTATTTAAAAAACAATCTGAATTAAACCACGTTGCATACCTAAAACGGATTCCAAAAATATTAAATTTTATTTGACATTTTTTTGTAAAATGTATTTTGTATGGTTAAGAAAAATTTGATTTGTGTTCCTAGAATTGATTTACTTTTTTACTTTAATAATTATGTTTGTATAAAATCACAACTTTACTGTCAATAATTATATTAAAAGCTAGTATTATGTGTTTTTTTATCAAAGGAAATTTCTTGAAACATACTGTATTGAAAATACAGTATTTTGCAGTACAGAATTTTACAAAACAGAATTTAGCAAGTCAGTATTTTGTTCATACAGTATTTCGACTTACAGAATTTTGTATTTACAGTATAATGACATACAGAATTATGGTCTTACAGTATTTTGACCACACAGAATTTTGACAAGCAGAATTATGAACCGCTCCCGTTTTATTTCACCTTAAAAACCACAACATAGAAATATTTTTTCTAGTGTAAAAATCATTTAATTTTTTGGGTTATTTTGTACGAAAAGTACGACATGTTGCATGTTGTACAGAGCATGTTACATATATGTTTTAAGAGCTAAAATTAATTAAAATATAAATTCACGTGTATTTTTGCGTTGACATATTTTGCACCTTTAAAATCGGGTCTGTTGTAGTTGTAATAAAAACCCGCAAAAATAAGCAATGTCCATCCATCGTGGAATTTCGGAAAAACTTAAAAAATTACAATATAAGTACCTACCACCCTAATGTTCATATATTTACCGACAATAATGTTAGTAGGTTTATTTTAAGTGCAACTTTCATACAAATAATATTTGCGTTCGCATTCCATCAATAAATGAGGAGTTCAGGATAATAAACGGATTTTTTAAGGTCTTACAAATTCAATAAAATGAAAGAAAGAAATTCTGGAGATCTGTGAAATATTTACAAAAAAAAAAATACTTTAGTCCCTGAGAAAGAGCTTCTCAAAGTTCTGCATAATGCACAAATTTCAAATTTACTTGACCCATTATTATTTTGAACGCCTCAAATATACAAAATGACTATATGAGTTATATTTAAACTTTGTTTATCAAAAATTTCAGTTAAATTTTATTTATAAATTCATTTTTAGTAATCTTTTTGAATGTTACTTATACTTTTTTTAATAGATATTCCATCCAATTTCATTTATGTTAATGAGTTATAGAAAACTGATTCCAATCGAAAGAATTCTTTTTCTTTTTTTTTTATTCTCTCTGTTTTGGTATCAATTTCCATGAGTATAGAGCTAGGTATATTTACCATCATCATCGTATATGATGATAGAAACCTTTGTCGATTTAATTAAACGACCATCACATTATGGTGGTTAGTTGGTTAGATAGAAAAAGAAATATAAATAAAGAAAAGATAACCATCAGATATAGCCAACACATGCGTGACATGCAAAAGAAATTTATTGAATAAAAATGAAACCAGGAAACAACTATAAAAAGTGATTATATTTGAATATTATTTGTATTTTCGTTCAATATTATTGAACATTTCAGATTACTATGAAAATTATTCGAATAATTTATGAGAATAAATTCTCAAAATTATAGAACAAAATAGAAATAATTTTAAAGATTTATACGCAAATGATAAATATTTGGAGTTGAAATTTGAAAAATTAGTTCATAAGCGTGTTTTTAATAAAAATTCATATCATTTTGTGAACGCAATTATAAAACATCGAAATATTTAATTTAATTCAACGTTTCAGATGGTACTCCAGGCGATATTTGTTTTGTTTTGTTTATTTTTAAATTGAGATGCATCTATCTGTTTTTGAATTTGCATCTACGAAAAAAACCTGGCCATTTTCTCCCGTTTTGCTGAGGTTGTAATTCAAAAGTAAACAATTGGAGATAAAAATCTACTATAGCTTATTTTAAAGGTTTATCCTGAACAGGAACACAAAAAAAGGATTTATAAAAATTTCATCATAAAATAGGGTAAATAACTAAGTTAAAAATGATAGGTATAATAAAAAAAATAATATTCTAAACGGTGCGTAGTTGAGTGTTGAATTTTTTTATCAATAGATAAATTTATGTTACAAGAAAAGCATAGGTGTTGAACGGCTTTCTAAAGTGAAAGCAGGAGGTAAGCCTTCGAAAAAATAGTTATTATGCTTGGATAATTTTTTTACGAAAATTTGAGTAATACCAATTAAAAGTTAATACATTTAAAAAGTTAAAACATTTATTTTTATGTTCTCACGCTATGGAATCAATTTTTTTGTTTGACAACCTTTACAAAATTGTATACCATCTGAAAGCTTATTATTTCACCTTTCATATGACGTATCAGTCAATTTCAAAGATGCCTACACGAGAAGTTAGAATTTTTTAAAGTCAACCATGTCGAATTTCCACACTGAGAATACGATACTTCCCACACTGGCGGCTGTTCGGGGGGCAACAGATCTCCACTGGTGCTTTGAGGTTTTTCGCAAGTTTCTTGATTTAACATTGTGTAGCTTGTAATTTGTCTACCGTTATGTTTGATATACCAAATGCAAGGTAATTGTACCAGGATGCTCATAAAAGTTTAATAAAATTTCTATCTGCTCTTGGTCAAAAGTTATAACCTGTTGAATTTTAAAATTTTATTTTACCGTTATTTCAAAATTATGTTTACGAAAATGATTGAAACTTTGCACACATTTAGTCATGGTCTATCATTACTCCATATACTTTATTCCTGTATCTATTAAAAAAAAGATAAAAATAAAAAACGATGAAAATTATTTAAAAACGGTCAAAAAACGTGTTTTTTAAAAACTTGTTTCTTCCGTTATTCAGTCAAAACTCACTAAACGATATGAATTTTTTTCACATGTATGCATAAGGCCAAAACCTACATGTCCTATAAGTTTGAGATTTTTTGAACTCTCCAAAAAAAAGCTAAAAATCAAAAACTACCCAAAAATACCCATAAAAGAAGAATTTTTCAAAAATTCATATTTCGAAATGCAGAGTCTTAAAAAAAATTTGTTTCCATCATCTTTCACCTGGCACCTTTAGAATTTTCAAAAAAAATGTTCCCCTTTCCACAATCATCATTTTATCATAGCCCCAACACGTGCACAACGTTTAAACAAAACGTTATACTTAGCTTAGATTTTTGTATTTCTAATAGTTAATTTTTAATTGAAATTTTTGCTGCGAGAGTGGAACTTGAGAAAATGGCTTCACTTTTTTTTGGTGGCCTCCATGGTTCATCGATTTATAAGACGTTATCACGTCAAAAATAAAATATTTTTTTGCGTTTTTTAAGTGGTTTACATTTTAGAATTTTTCAAAGCATCCTAAATATTTTGAACTTACAGTATTTATAGACTGATTTGCAAACGTTTGCAAAAACTAGTGATTTTTGATCGGAAAATGGGAAAAACAATTTGTTTGTCCCAAATTTTTGTTTTTATTTCTATATATTTTTTATTTTAATATTTTTATTATTTATTTATTTTATTTATATCGTCCGTAAACCGACTTTAAATACAACCAGTTTTTTTACTACATTTATTGTCCATTTTTTTTTTTTTTATTTTAACAGATGAAAGCCTAAAAAAGGAACGCATTTGGCAGAACAATTTTTTATTATTTTAAATTTGATCCCCTAAAATTTCAGTAAGGATCCGCCACGGTGTAAAAATGTCCGCAAAAGTTGATATTGATATCAATATTTATCATTAATTTTTTTTACATCAAACTATCAGCAAATATGTATAAAGTTCAAAAGGATCACATAACAGAATGTTAATTTTATATAATAAATTAATATTTCTGTCAGTGTATCGGTATAAATGCATTGTCATATATATTTTACAAGTAGGTTTATCCACACTAAAAATTATCAGAAAAGAAACACCTTTTTTCAAGAAGTATCCAGTTGTCTCCAGAAAATAAAAAAAAATAAAACAACATCTCTGAGTTCCTTGAGCCCGCCAAAAACCACGGAGGCACATGGACACTCATATTGACAGTGACAAAGTAGTCAACTTGTATAGTTTTAGTGGAAATATAAATAAATATATAAAAAATAATGTATATTTCCTTTTTTTTTAATTTTTTTTTTCTTACCCAAGATTTATCTTCAAACATACAGATGGAGAATAATATTTTTTTTTCTTAATTTTTTGTTGGACACTGTCTCAGTAAATTAACTTTGACATGTTGACAGTGTCAAGAAGGAAAAAGGGGTACATATATATCTAACTATCTATACACGATATACCTTACCTACCTGACTTCATCAGAATAAAAAAAAAAAAAAATGTGTACCTACTTCATTTGAATTTTAAGTATGACCATTAAAATTTATTATGGGTTCGAGTTTTAAACATTAAAACTTATGTTTGTTTGAATTAACGAACTTTCATTGAATAATTTAGCAATAAAATTTGAGTAATGGAGTTGTGACGTGCTTATAGGTTAGAATGTTTTTTTTCCTTTTTCTTGGAATAAATGTTTAGGTCAATTAACTTATCATTTTATATATGATTGGTTTGGAATAATCAGTATAAAAGCTATTGTAGGATATAATGGGTTTGATCTGGAAGTCATAATTTTGAGAATATGTTTTTGAATGTTTTTAAGGCTTATGATTTTTGTAAAACATTTAATCAAAAAATCTTAAAAAAAAATCTCATAGCATTTAGTTTAATTTTTGGAGCTCTTTGTCAAGTCTTCTAATCTTTTTTAATAAACTTAAACACTTGCGTCAACAATTACCATAAAGTTATTGAGAAAGTATAACCAACTTACTAGATCTACACTTAGGAGCAAAAAAATGGAATCAAACTTTTCGTTCTGTAAAAACGATAATAGGTCAGGATGTAATTGACATACATGAATGTTAATTGCACCACTAAAAAGCTTGAAACAAAAGCTTTAAATCAATGATAGGAACTTAAAAACCCGTTCACTTTATAAAGATCTAATCAACATAAATGAAGCATGCAAGGAAAAAAAGACTAAAACTAAAACAGAGAGTAACTGGAAAATTTAACATTTTAAAAATAAAAATAAAATAGAATGAGCTGCTGAGTAGACGTGTTTCTGATTCTGGTGATATTGTTAAATTCTTTTTGACCGTAAACGCATTTAAACTAAAATTAAAACCAGTTAAAATCTTAAGTTGACATACATTAATTGATTTCCTTTAATTTGTCAGTGAATTGTGATTAAGTTTTGGCCTTTAAAAGCAAAAATAAAAGTGGTTATATTTTCATTTACACATTTTTTATGCTTTCTTTGTGCAAACTTATATATTACATACATACATTAAGTTCTCTTAAACTAAAATTTTATCTGGCACTAACACATCTTTTTTTTATGTGTAATCACTCACTCTTACACACTCTTACAACTGTTTAAAATTATAACGCACACAATTGCCATCTAATTCAGCAAAGTGACCCATTTCAGGTGCTAACAAATCTCGCTTCGACTCGCCCCTATCCCCTTTATCCCCTTCACAAAAATCAATATAAAAATAATCCCAAAAAACAATGGATAAAATCTGGATAACTGAGAAGCTTAAACAACAAAGTGAGTTTATTGTTTCACTTTTAACTAAGAAAATGAATGAGTCCGAAAAAAAAATTACCGACGAATTAGGGCGCGAAATAAAAGACCTGCAAAAAAACATCAGTGATATAAACAATAGAGTGGTTCAATTAGAATCATCACAGCCTAATATTCAAACAGAAATTGTTTCACTTACCACAGAAGTAAACAACTTGAAATTGTCACTATATAACGTAACTTCCGAGTGCGAAAAAACAAAAACATTGCTTGCCGAAAAATCTAGTGAACTCAAAAACATAAACACACAATTTAGTAACACTACCGACGAATTAGGAAAAATGAAACAATCATTTGACTCTTATGAAAACCGAGTGGTTGCGAAAGATGCTTTTATTTTCGGCATTCCATGTTTGCCTAATGAAAATCTAAAATCAATCTTCAATTTAATATGCAACGTAATTAGTATTAAACCACCAACAATAACTAATATTTACCGCACTCGTCCTAAACTAAAGTCAAGCAACTCCGCGATAAAGATCAAATTCAACTCGCCTTACGATAAAAACTATGTTTTAACCTCCCTAGCGAACTATCGGAAAAATAATAAAAAACAACTTTGCTTAAATGATATTCACCTCGCTATTGATGGTAAAGGTACCTCTACCTCCTCTTCGCCTCTTATCCATATTCGAGAAAGCTTGTCATATCTCAACAGAACAATATTAAAGCGTGCACTTGAACTAAAAAAATGTAAACAACTTTCTTCCGTATTCACCTCAAGGGGAATTGTTTATGTCAAACGCCAAACTGAAGACACAGCTGTGTTAGTTAAATGCATCGAGGGACTCGATAACGTTACCAGATCAGCAGATTTAAATGAAAATTAATATTATTGTTTTTCTTTGTATATTTTGAATTCGTAAATAAACTTTATTTTTCTTTTTTCTACAATTTATTAATAATTAACTTTTCTTTTTCAATTTTCATTCAAATTAATAAACTTTCTACATTTTTTTCTCATCATTTAAATTACTTATAACTTAAATTACTTTTATTACATTTACTTTTTTTTTTTTTTTTTTTAATCTTTTCCATTCCTTTTGTTGCCATATTGAAAAATGATTAATAGCCGAACATTGCACTCTATGGTTAGAGTTCTATGTAAACAGAAATGCGGTCTTCGCATTTGTCATATAAATGCGCAAAGCTTATTACCAAAAATCGATGAGTTTCGTGATCTTTTTATCGAATCTGATGTTGATGTAATCTGCGTCACAGAAACTTGGTTTAAGGATGAATTTAACGATGAGGTTTGTAGCTTAGAGGGCTATAAGTTATTTCGAGTTAATAGAAAGGATCGTATTGGGGGTGGTGTAGCAATATATGTTAAAGCGAGTGTTAAGTGCAGACTCAAATGAATCTGGTTTCGGTTTTCATTCAGTAGATAGTGTTGATGTTGTCGAGAGTATACTCTCTATCAAGTCAAATGCAGTTGGGTTGGACGAAATTCACCCTAAGTTTTTAAAAATAATCTTGCCAATTGTCCTACCTTTTCTTACATGCATTTTCAACAACATTCTTATGTCTGGTGTGTATCCGAGTCTCTGGAAGTTAGCTAAAATCATCCCTCTTCCCAAAAATGCCAAAGGTGATGAATTTAGGCCTATCGCAGTATTACCATTCCTGTCAAAGGCCTTCGAAAGAATTCTGCAAAAACAAATTAGTTCTTTTCTTACAGACAATACGTTGCTTACTCCAAAACAATCGGGTTTTCGCGAAAAGCACAGCTGTATCACGGCACTCCTGAGCGTCACTGAAGATATAAGGCAAAAGTTGGATAAGGATGAAGTCACGTTTTTGGTGCTCCTTGATTTTTCAAAGGCTTTTGACTCAGTCAATCACGTTAATTTGTGTTGGAAGCTTTTGCAAAATTTCAATTTTTCATTAAGTGCCACTAGACTCATCTATTCCTATCTGTGTAACAGAAAACAAGCTGTCCAAATTAGAGATAGATTGTCTGATTTCTTGCCTAACGTTTCCGGTGTCCCTCAGGGCTCAATACTTGGTCCTCTACTTTTTTCTATGTATGTGAATGAACTTCCATCCATCATTAAAAACTGCTCCATCCATATGTATGCCGATGACGTCCAAATGTATATAAGCTGTCCCCTTGGGTTAATTGAACACGCAGTTCTTTGTGTTAATGAAGATATTGAGAAAATTGTAAATTGGTCCAAGTTGAATTGTCTTATTTTAAACCCAACAAAATCTAAGAGTCTGGTAATATCAAGAAAAAATCTTGATGTTAACTATTTTCCTTCGATTGTTTTGGACACTGTGCCCATTACTTACGTAGAAACTGCAAAAAATCTCGGCGTTACATTTAATCGTTACTTAACTTGGGATAACCATATTAATTCACTCGTGGGTAAAGTGTATGGGGCTCTGCGTACTTTATGGGTAACTCAGTCGTTTACACCTGTTAAAACACGTCTTTTTCTTGTGAAGACTTTGATAATACCAATTTTAGTCTATGGGTGCGAAATTTATTGTAATTGCAACTATGTAAGTAAACGTAAGCTGAATGTCGCGTTCAATAGTGCAGTACGTTATGTTTATGGACTTCGTAAATATGATAGGTTGGCCGGTCTCGAATTACGATTGTTGGATATGTCTTTTGAAAATTACTTAAAGTTTCGCTCTTTGATCTTGCTCTCCAATATATTGTTAACACACAAACCTCATTACTGTTTTGAAAAAATAAGATTTGCAGCCTCAAATCGATCTCATCATTTAATTCATCCTCGATATTCATTTTTAACATCGGAGCGCCAATTTTTCGTAAACTCGGTACGCCTTTGGAACTCTTTACCTCGATGTATTAAAGAAATACAAAACACAAACAGAATGCGAAAGGATTTAAGAAAATATTATTCAGCAGGAAATGTTTAGATTTAATAGTTTTTGAAGAATTATATATTGAATTATCCTTTTTGAAGTATTTTAATATTAAATTATGCTTGCTCTAATAGTAAAATTAGCTTATAACTAAATTATAAGATATTGTATCTTACTGTTATTAAGCAATAACGAAATAAATAAATAAAAAAATAAAAAAAAAATAAATAAAAAATAAAAAAAATTAAGTGCAATTTATTGACAGATAGCTATGATACTATCGTATGCATTTATAAGTTTTCACCAACAATTAAAAGTAAAAATTTCAAGCTTTTATATAAGACCATGAAACTTGAAGAAACATTATTTTATCCATTGCAATTATTGTTTTTAATATAAATAATTTTTTTTGATTCCGTTTTTTTGCTCTTAAGTGTAGATAAATCTTTATTCAATATAATAATTATTACATAAAGTCATTGAGAAAAAACATGAATATTTAAAGGCATGACATATCTGTCGTCTGCCCGAGTATCAAAATTGCTTGAATCTTTTACAGTATTTTTTTTTAATTTTTTTTACAGTATTTAAAATTTTTTTTAAAGAGTTAATAGGACTTTAAGTCCTATAGTTATAGTTATAGATAACACTGGTTAACAAAATTAAACTTTTTTTTTGTTGCCGCAACAAAAATATACTTTTCTGCAGGTTTTCCGTGTGCTGAACTCGAATCCGAAGTAAAAAAAAAAATTAATCAGCTCCCGTTTTTGAAATATTACCGTTAGAGTATGCAGTACTTCGGACCTTATTCTTTTATATAAGGAAAATTGTTTGAACATATTTAGTAACGGTTTTTATAAGAACTAATTATCACCTTTTTAAATTTGTTTAAATCTTTCCGATATCTTTTTTATTGCCCGAGATATATTCAGTTGTTTGGTATTTTTATAAATTTTATAACGTCATCATCTCCTTTATGATATATGAAGAAAAACCCACTTACTTAATTTTAAGATATCTCTGGCAATACAAAAGATATTGAAAAGATTTAAATAGGTATCGAAAGATATAAAACAGTTCTTATAGAAACCGTTACTAAATATTCTCAAAAAAATTTCCTTATACGAAAGAATAAGGTCCGAAAAAAACAAAAAAACGTTTTTTTGCATTTTCTAACGGTAATATCTCAAAAACGGGAGCTGATTAGTTGTTTCTGACTTTGGATTCGAATTCAACACACTGAAAACCTTTAGAAAAGTATATTTTTGTTTCGGCAACAAAACCCTTGTAAACCAGTGTAATTTTTACGCATCATAGTAGATTGATAGGAATTTTGGTTTAGTTAAAACATAATTTAGAGATACTTTTTTCGCATCATGAGATTATTTTTTATAAACATTTTTTTTTTTTTTTTTTTTAAATAGTTAATAGGACTTTTAGTTAAGTTAAAACAAAATTTAGAGATACTTTTTAGCTTGCCAGGATTGATTTTAAATTGATTCTTACTATTTTAAAAGACTTCCTTAATTATTTTGGATCTATAAGTGCTGGCTTCCGTGTAATAATTAAAAAGTAGCTTCCAATCACCACCATTCAGAAATTCATGCACCTCTTCCCTCTCTAAAACATTTTTTCCGAAGAAGACTCGCCTTATTTCCTTTAAAATTGGACAGATGCCGATGAAATGATACACATCTTCCCGTACTTGTAGGTTTTATAAGTACTTTAATCATGCAAATTATAATTCATGCAAATATAAATGAGAACACTTAACACGTCTTCGTTTTATGATAGCTTTATTTCGAGTGTCTTATATTTCTTGAACATAAAAACGACTAGGATAAGTACATAATTATATAAAAAGCTTTGGAGACTTTTCGATAGTGCAATTAAAGTAAATAAATCATTCGATTGACCCGTAAGAGAGAAATCTCAAGCACAGAATAACTGAATATTACTTAAGTCTTAATATACCTAGAGGGTGTTTCAGCTTAATTGCATTGAAAGTAATCTCTTACAGTTTCTAGATTATACATACACTTTGGTGTATTAATTGGTAAGTAAAAAACTTTTCTTAGAAAAAAACGTAACAGATATTCAACGATTTCGAATTTCTGCGCTCCATAAAAGAGAATGGCCTGTGCCGTAGCATTGAAGACATTATACTTTGTACTAAAGGTTATCAGTTTGTTGCAAAAGATCCTTTTCCAATTGGAGCAGATTGCTATCTTAGCCTTTTCCAATTTAGTTTTAAGGTGTTTTTCCATTTTCAATTTAAATGTCAGGTCCATACCAAGATATGAATATTTTTTAACAACTTCCAGTGTTTGTTCTCCAAATTTCCATTTTTCACCTGCCAGCTCCTTTTTGAAATATCATCACTTTCGATTTTGCGACATTAACTTCCAAACCCCATACTTTGAAATACTCAAACAGTTTGTTGATCATTAGTTGAAGAGCGCATGGAGTCTCTGCGAGTATAACTATATCGCCTGCGTACATTATTGCTTTTATTTTTGAACTTCCAATTTGAACACCACACGCTAACCAATCTACTATATCATCTAAAAATAGTGCAAATAAAAGGAGGTCAGATTACAACCTTGTTTAACTCCGCTGTTTATTTCAAAGCTTTCTGATTGCACTTGACCATTGAATATTTTTGCTGTTGTTTGCTGGTATATCTTTTCCAACGCTAGATCTATAAGCATATCGAAAACAAATGGTTTTTTGATTTTCCAAATGAAAATATCTCAACAAAGAATGTAGACAAAATTGGCAAACCTTTTTTTTGTTTTTGTTCTTGTCCCTCCGAAATTTTTAGATTGTAAAGTGGGGAATAAGGAATTGTGTCATGGGGGGCGGGTTGGTGATGAATGACCAAAACTTATGATACAAAAAAGAAAGTAGGCACAAAAAAAGCCGAAATCCGCAAGACAGATCCATATAACAAATTAAAAAAAAAAATTAAGGTTGAGTATAAAAAAAAGGTTCTCTACTGAACTCTTTTGTTTCCAGTAAAGCTGAACAAGGGCATTTTGATGGTTTATGGATGTACTTTTTTAGCTTACAAAATAAATGAAATAAGTGATAACCATTGTTTCGGTGATTATGCACTCGAAACTAGAGACTTACTTGTGCCCTGCTGCTGCTGTTGTTTGCGGCGTCGTTCGATGGCTATGGTGGTTGGTGGATATTGTGTATTTCTTTTTAAATTGTTCGTTTTTTGTCTTTAGTTAACTGGGTTTTGTTCTTTATTATTTTATGTTAATAAAAAAAACACTTCTTTTTTTGTGTTATATGAAAATATAATATTTATTAAACCTTTTAGATTAGGTGAGTATCAATTAATTTTTACTTTTTTAATATAAAAAGAAAAATGAGGATGCGAACTTGCGCCAAAGAAAGTTAGAGAATGAATGAGAAAAAATGAATGTCAGTAATGACTGAATAAAATGGCGGACAAAAAAGGGAGGAAGGGCAGCCAACTGCCCGCCACAAAAAACACGACGAAACAATATTTGGTGATGCCAAATATTGTTTCGTCGGGGATTTTGTTTAAGGGTACGTTAACAACCATAAATACAAAACAAACAAAAAATGCAAGATTGGATCTCACGAATAGCTCTTTTTAAGAGTTTTTATATCGAAATTATATGAATAAAAAAAAACATAAAAACACATCTGAAATCGAATTAAGCTCCAAAACAAGTACCTATTCAATTTGATTTCTTTTATTGCGATGCATTCAAATTTACCTATTTATAATAAGTTTATCTAAACTTAAATTTGTTTGAAAATAAAATTTTAAATAAAATTGTGTATGTCATTTTGTAGAAATTACTAAGTAATCAACATCTAAAAGCAAAATTTCAAAAAAAATCAATGATCCGTTTTCGAAAATTTGATTCTTAATTTTTATTTCAAGCCATGACTTTTATTCTTTATTAGTAAATAATTTATTTATAACGTTTTTTGAAAAAATAAAGAAACAACAACAATATAATAAAATAATTAAATATAATTATAGATCGGATTTATATTAATATTATATAAATGCTAACGTTTAAATTAAATTAGTAGTTTGGCAGAAAATCAGATTTGAAAATAAACGGTTCTATGGCAAGTACCGTTAATAATAATGATTTTCAAAAAAAAAAAAAAAAAAAAAAATCATGCAAAGATAGACCATGCTTAACCCTCTGTATAGGCACACCTCTTCTTTGTGACGTGATAGGCACACGGGTGCGAATTTGGTTTATACTTTTTCATGTCGCTAGAACTTTTTTCGGTCACAATATTTTATAGAGAATCAAGTATGAAATTGATGTAGAATATTCCGCGGAATTCGAATATTGTATTCACAATTCCGAAAAAAAATATTTTCACCCTTTTTGAAAAATCGTAATTTTTTTATTTTTGTCCTGCCAAA
Organism: Episyrphus balteatus; assembly: GCF_945859705.1. Classification (NCBI taxonomy): domain Eukaryota; kingdom Metazoa; phylum Arthropoda; class Insecta; order Diptera; family Syrphidae; genus Episyrphus; species Episyrphus balteatus. The sequence goes on along the minus strand of NC_079135.1, from coordinate 102,811,958 downwards.
TTCTGGGACCCACTTTTTTTGCATTCTCTATTATCATAATATCATGTCTGATTGTTATCTAAACTTTTTATTTGTACGAGTGCATATCTTAATATACCTATCGACGCTTATTTACTTAAACATTCTCAAAACTTGTTTTTCAGGAAACGAGTTTCAAATTTAGTATCGATCTATTTTTGTATGTACAAAGTTAGTTACTTAAACAAAACAAGAACTCCTTCTCCTTAAAAGCTAAGAAATGACTTCTGCTTTAAAAACTAAAAATTCGTGATTTTTGAGTTACAGTATTCAAGTAAATGATCGATATGTACAATGTACCAACATTTATGTATAGAACCTTCATAAATATCCAAATGAAATATGAGTTCAAGACTTTAAATGCAAATTGTGGCAAGGTGGTTTCATAAAAACTTTCAAAAACCTGACAATTTGGTATAATTCGAGGAAAAACTGCACTTTTTTAAGTGCCCTTTTTTTAATAACTTTTCTAGGTTCTGATAATTTCAGATTTTATGCATCCTGATTTTAGATTTTGAAATATTCGGACCACCCTAACTATATTAGGTATCCAACTTCGACCAAAGAACAAATATTTTTAATCATTATTGTCTTATATTAATGACACATAGACAACTTTTGGTTTGCAACAAACACCTCAGACTTCGACTTCACCATCATCTTGATGGTGATAGTCGTTGTCGCGTCGATCGACCACAAGCAAACCGCATCACTTCACATCCTTTAACATTAAAAATTCAAGTTCCATCATCTCTTTCGCATCAAAACTAAAAGCATCAAGAATAACAAAGAAACGAAACAAAGACAAAAAAAAAAAATACAATTAATACAAAACCCAACGTCTTCATCAGAACAGAAATTCCAACACCTGTCAGACGTATCACTTTCAAACAGGCAAACTGTCACTTTGTCCCAACGTCACTTCAAACCATATTCTCTTTGCCAGCCCAACGCGCAATGAAATGAGCACAAATTATCGCATGAAAGTGCCATAACCGCACATATCCTTGTGTTATGTTCCAAGCCAACTTAAAGGGAACCAACAACAGAGCAAGCCCGCAAGTCCATCAAGAATAAAAATATAAGAAGAAGCGCCACAAAAGGGCTTCACATTCTCTATGGTGTCTGTCTCTCTGTGCGCAGAAGCAGCAAATTATTGCATCAAAACGGTACTCAAGCTCCGGCAGCTCCTCGTCATAACCAAGCCAAACCATCACCATAAAGGCAACGTTGACACGTCGACCGAGGACGGGGCGCGGCTGGGCGGGCGGCGGCATGTAAGTTTTATAGTCGGTCGTCGTTTTCATCATCTCCATCATCATTGTCTAACCATTTATGACGAACGCACAAATGATGCGGCGCGATGCGTTTTGTTTGCGAAATTAGCACGAACGCCATGAGTGCATCTGACCATAATGGAAGACCTCTAAGATTTGTTTTGCGGCTTTAGAGGCACAGAGACATGTGTACCTGACTCAACTGACTTGAATACTAAATTTGGAAACAAGCGCCAATTGCGACTGCGCAACTGCGTGAGTCGATGAAGGAGTCAATATTTATTGCAGGATGCAACTGGGATCGTGTCCTGGATTCTATAGACAAAAATCTCAATCTCTAGGTATCATGTAGTAATTCCCAATCAATATTGTAAAAGGCTTGGTTCAAAATGTCCATTAAAAAAAAAAAACAAACTTCTCTTGCTTCCAACAGCCAGCTGATATGCCATCACTTCGAAGACTTGCTTAACTCCACACACAAAGTCAATCGTTAAAATGTAAATTTTCCCCCAAACGACCGCATCATTCGGTGTCCGATGATGGGACTGGAGCTTGTTTTTGGCCGTTTTGAGACATCTTTGATGGGACAGGCAGTAGACAGTATTCTGGTGTGTTTCTCAGCAAATTTATGTAGTTTGTAAATTAAAATCTCGTTAAGCATTGAATTAGTACCAATTTTAATTAGGCTTAGACTCACAGACTTTGAGCCAATTCCAGATAAGAATATGATACTATTGAGTTTGGTATGCCAGGTTCCATCTGTGTTGTGATGGAGACGCAAAGAGACAGGATGTAATTTGGATAAGATAACAAAAAAAAAAAATGTGAGACAGCTCCTGTGGTGACAGAGTTATGATCGGTTAAAAAACGTGTTTTCATTATAAATGTTTATTCAGAAATATTATACACGGAACCGATGAATATTGGTAGCTTAATGATGTTGCTAAGCATGAATATAGTTTTGTTATTTTATTTTTATTGAAGTTATACTTCTTATGGGAGGGTGGGTATGAAAATTTACTTTTTGACAAGAATGTCAAAGGGATTATGACGCGATCACCCTGGGTAGCAGGGCTGTCGTTTCACCTTTAGAGTACGCAGTACTTTAGTATTTAAAAATGCAGTACGCCGCAGTACGGCAAACATAAAACACACAACACGTAGCAAGTTACATGTTTCATGTGGCAAGTTGCATGTGGCAAGTTGTATGTGGCAAGTTGCATGTGGCAAGTTGCATGTGGCAAGTTGTATGTGGCAAGTTGCGTGTGGCAAGTTGCATGTGGCAAATTGCGTGTGGCAAGTTGCATGTGGCAAGTAACATGTGGCAAGTTGCCAGGGTTTGCAAAAAGCTAACATTTCAGCTCAGCTCACAGCTCAGCTCAAATTTGAGCTAGGTACCATAGCTTAGCTCATTTGAGCTGAGCTGAAAGTGAGCTGAGCTGAAAGTGAGCGCCCCAACTTCCAACGCCTATATTTCGGAATTTTGAAAAAAAATGAAAAAAATTTTTTGATGCCAAAAGGTAGCGGGGACTCTAACCTACATTTCGGTACAACTTCCATCCCTGTAGGTACACGCGTTCTCAAACCAGGAGAACTTAAAGGTAAAAAAAAAGTTAAGCCCGATTCTGAAAAAATAGGCATGATGTGGCGGTTTAACATGGAAGGCGATTTTTTAAAAATCTGACAATGTGCAAAGCGTAGGCCCATGATACAAGCTATCATTTGGCATCACTCCCAAAAATTGCTCTCAAGCGGCTTAGCTTCCAGGAGCGTTCAAAGATTCGGGGATTTTTCGAAAAAAAAATTTACCCCAACTTTCAAACACGATTTTCTCGGAATTTTGAAAAAAATCGAAAAACCGGATTATACCACTTTCGGGTAGCTGAGAATATAAGCTCTCATATGGCACCACTCCCCTGTCTCTAGATCAAAGCCTTCCAACGCCTATATCGCGGAATTTTGATAAAAATGAAAATAAAATTTTTGATGCCAAAAGGTAGCGGGGACTCTAACCTACGTTTGGGTATAACTCCCATCCCTGTAGGTCCACGCGTTCTCAAACCGGGAGAACTTAAAAGTAAAAAAACAATAGACACGATTCTGAAAAAAAAGGCATGATGTGGCGGTTTAACATGGAAGGCGATTTTTTAAAAATCTGATAATGTGCAAAGCGTAGGCCCATGACACAAGCTATCATTTGGCACCACTCCCAAAAATTGCTCTCAAGCGGTTTAGCTTCCAGGAGCGTTCAAAGATTCGGGGATTTTTCGAAAAAAAAATTTACCCCAACTTTCAAACGCGATTTTCTCGGAATTTTGAAAAAAGTCGTAAAACCGGATTGTACCTGATTTTTTTTTATGATTAAAAAAGAAATATTTTACTAAAAAAATAGAAATATATTTACTATTAACCCTAGAAAGATAATCTACGTCTGTAAGACTTATGGCGTGTAAAGAACTGTTTTATCTTATTCAATTTTAAATTTCTGGGTTTTTGTTAAATTGATTTGATTTATTATATCATTTCTTTAAAATAATCTAAGTAATGAGTTAAATAAATATGACAAAAAGTGTTAACATAAGACCAAAAATCTTTTTTAGAATCATACGTCTCTGAGACGTATATTATGATTATCTTTCTAGGGTTAAAAAAACCAAGAGAAAGATCACGAAAAATTATCTGTTTTATTTATAAAAATATCCATGTGTTAAAATAATTCCATTAATAACTAGAACCAAACATCTTGAGCTATGGTGTTTTATAAAAGTTTAAAATATCTTCATATTTCATTATACTTTCCAAATAAAAATCAATGTATCCTCTCACCCATCACAGCTCAGCTCAGCTCACTTTACTTTAGCTCACCCAACAGCTCAGCTCAACCATCAGCTCAGCTGACTTTCAACTCAGCTCAAATGAGCTGAGCTATGGTACATAGCTCAAAAGTCAGCTAGCTCAAAATTTGAGCTGAGCTGTGAGCTGAGCTCAGCTCACTTTTGAGCTTTGTAGCAACTCTGCAAGTTCCATATTGCTACTACTAGTGCTGAAGCACACACAATTCTCATAAAATAACCATATCGCACATTTTATGCTCAATTCATTTAGTTTCGTTAAGCGTATACCGTACGTTCTGAACCGCACAACATGTGTAAATTTCACAGAATAAATTGAAAACTACATGGACGCAAGGAGGATGAAAGAATTAATTTATTGTTTCATTTGATAAAAATGTAAAAAAACGATGTGTGGATTAATTAATTTAATAATAGAAATTAAAAATATCAAATGAAATTCATTTACATATACTGAATGAGAAGTATAACTTCAGTCGCGTGTACATGTGTACACACACTCTTTTTTTTTCTATAGATAAAGAAACAAACTGTTATTTGTTGATTGTTTACGGGGAAATAAATAAATTATTTGAAGTGAAAACTTAGTAAACAGCATAAAAAACAAAACTGTTCTATACAAGAATGGAAACTAGATGGTAATAAAAGATCACTATAGTTAAACTTTTTGACATTATGTATTTGCCAAAAAGTAGGTAAATTTTTACTTAAAGATACTTATTTCAAAAACTCAAACATAACTGCTATACTAATATTAGGTGCATGCTTTAACTGGCGATATGCTACCTTACAGGGCAAGGATTTGTATGCATTTCACTTAAAAAAAAACTCAAAATATGTGCATAAAACATGCACCTCAAATCTGAAAATATGCGCTTAGAAAAACGAAAATATGCATTAAACAATATAATATATTAAAAACCTAAAATACGCTTTTATCACACACTAGAAACTATTACATAATAATATGAAAACCATCATCAATTAATAGTGGAGTAACTAGAGCTCAAAAATTGGCAATATTAGGGAACCCGGCCGAAAAGCTTAGATTTTGATGATCTTTTTTTTCAAACGTCGGTAATTAAAAATACTTTAAAGTCTATAGATTAAAAATTGCCGGTGTTGCCGTTTTGATTTTTTTAATTTTATTGAAGATTTTTGTGAACTAAAAATTTTTTTTTCAAATATTTTTCTTAAATTTCATAAATTAATTGATGCCAAAAGATTGTCTAGGAAATTCAAAAAAAAAAAACATACGGGAGTGAGGGACAATCTTTCATCGTTCAAGCGATAGATGCAATTTTCTTATTAATTGACTTCAAACACAAAAAAAAATATTTGAACACAACGGCAACACCTACAATATTTAAATGTACATTTTTATTTTTTCTAACTTATCAAATCAAAATTATTTAAAAAATCTTTTATTCTGATTTTTAATGAATTATTTCTCGAATATCGAATTTGAGTGTCATGACTTTAAAAAGACTTTATCTCAAGTTGTAGGTTTTTACACTTTTTATTTGTATGTGTGGCTTTCATATATTTATAATATCTATCGATTCCAATTTCAATTTTAATTTTATCACGTTTTTCTTAGAAAATAGATTTTTGCCCTTTTCTAAATTTACCTATTGCCTTTGTTTACCCTACTCAAACTTAAAATTTTAAAAAATCCTTAAAATAAAAATTATCAAAATAAATTTCCTATGACATATTTTTTTTTTAGAACTCTTAGGCTTGCCATATAAGCAGGGACGCGTATTCAAACATACGGAAAAATAAATTTAAGGCTTGGCAACCCTATGCCTTGACAGGATATCGCTAGGCAACCCATTTGCAATTTATTTCCTTAGACACTACCTTTCAGAAAATATAGCTTTCAACTGGTATAACGACGTGAATAGGTCGTCCAATGGTGGGATCTCCTACTATAATTAAAATCTTATAAAAAAGTAGTTTTCCTATTTTTCAAATATCTCGAAAACTAGATGGCACAGGAACATATGGATTTCAGCGTTTGATAAGGAATTAATTTAGGCAGTTTATTTTATTAGAATATTTTGTATTTAGATCCACAGCCTTAACACAAATAATATTCATAGTAGTTTTTTAAACTTTTTTTTCACAAATTTTGACTTTGAAATCAATTATTTCAAAAACTATTGATTGAAATGACTTGATTTAAAAATTAAAATTAAGTGTACAATTCTGGCTTTTGAAAAAAGTATCATTTGTTACTGTAAGTGTTGCCGTCGTTTTTTAATATTTTTTTTTAAATTTTGAGTCATTTTTTAGAAAATTGTGTCTGGCAAGGTGTTGCAACCATCAAAACTGTCTGGCTCTTGAGGTAACATCTTTTCATAGGTCCCCAAATAACATATATAAAATTTAGCTGGTATACTATGACGAAAGTAGGGTCCTAATTTTTGCAAGTTTAGGGGTGTCTGGCAGGGGGAAACAACCGTCATAGGTGTCTGGCAATGGACGACTAGACTTCTGAAGTTATCCTTAAGAAAATATAAAAAAATGAAGCGGTATACTTTGACGAAAGTAAGGTCCTATTTTTTACACCTTTAGTACCGTTTACCTGCCAAAGCAACCACAACCCAGAACTAAAAAGTCCCTGGTCGTTCTCACCTCTATGGGGGGTATGCACAGACAAACTTTCAGCTGGTATAAAATAACGAAGGTCTGGCCGTCGTGGGCTCTTAGTCTATTTTTTCTATCTTTCCAGATGATGCATCCATTAAAAAAGTAAAATTAAATTAAAAATTAACTTTATACTGAAATTTATAGTGATAACTATCAATAAAACATTCTTATAACATTTAAACTTAATAATTTCTTTTATTTTGAAAAACAATTTTAATTTTTTTGTTTAAGATTTTGGGTTGTTTTCTTTTGCTGTTTGTTTGTTTGGGATAAAATTTTTTTTAGGAACAAATTAAAGGCTTGTAATGGAAATGGTAATGTATTATATGCATTTTCATTTTAATGAAAAGCGTATTATATTTTATGAAAACAATCATACAACTTTAAGAAAAATTCATAGTTTTTATTATTTTTTTTCATAAAATTTAAGCAACATTTCATTAAAATTTTTACGAAATCAATGAAAAAAAAAAGAAAGATTCATTCCCTCATGAATTTGTTCATAAAAAGATTCTTAAATTTAATGAATTTGTACATTGGCTCATTTGCCATGAATTTTTACATTAAATTAATGTACGAATTCTTTAATTTTATGTACCTTTTTGGTTCAGTGTAAGATATCGACATAAATTAAATGCAGTTACAAAGGTTAGTGTTTTATATAACGAAGTTTTTAAGTGTAGTATTAGAATTTAAAATTCTATTGAAATGGGTCAGGGGATGTCAAAGTAGCATTTTTTTAAATCCCCCATAAACGACGTCAATATTACAGAAAAGTTCTCAGTTTGTGTGCTCCATAGCTTATAAGGTTTAAATAGGCTCTAACAAATATAGCAAATACAAACAAGTTGTAAAAGAAATTTGTTCTGGGTGGGATTTTATACAATTTAAAAAATCTGAATTTTTGCGAAAATGTGCATTTTTCGGAGCCTTCCCGATTTCGTTTTTTCCATTAACGACTCAAAATAGGGGATCAGATCTGGTTCTAGAGACCACTCAGCATAAGTTATGAGCAGTTGGTAGTGAAATGAAAAAGATTAAGTCAATGCAGATGGATATTAGAATATGTTCAGAAGAACACAAGGCATAAACCATGAGTATAATTAAATATAAGAAGAAAAATGAATGAAAAAATTCGTAGGTTAACGAAAAAATTCGTAATTCCACGAGAAGAATGTAAGAATAATCTACTATAAAAATAATTAATACAACAAAAAGTTTCGTTAGCTAACGAATATTTTTTCGTATTTTAATTAAAATATTCATAAAACTAACGAAAAAAATTCGTTAGCTAACGAAAGTTCCTTTAGTAAATTAATCAAAAAATACATTGACAAACGAAAAATATCACCGTGGTTAATTAAATTTTACGTTAATCGATGAAAAAATTTGGTAAAGTGATGTAAAAATTAATTAATTCTCGATCAAAAATTTTTATGATAAATTTCATTAAAATACGAAAGTTTTCGTTAGCTAATGAAGTTCTTCATTAACGTATGAAAGCCATTTCGTTGAGCCAATTAAATTTTTCATCGGCTGAAAATTAATTAAATTTTCGTTGGCTCAATGAATTTTTTCGTTGTATTTAAGGAATTGGTTCAGTGTAGTTAGTTAGTTAGATAGTTACAAGTGAAGCTAATACAAGCGTATTAAAAAAGAACTTTTATTTTTTAAATACAAAAAAGTCTTTTCATTTATTAAATAAGGATTTGTTAACTATAGTACACTAATATTTTTATATGAAGAAATGTTTACGTATGTACCATAGGTAAATATATAGAATTTTGTATGTATTTTTTTCCATTTTATTAAGATGGTCACTCTGGTGTATGCGTAATCTTTTTACAAAACAAAATTCTTTTTACAAAAAATATTTAGTAGGTATGTCGAAAGAAGTTATTAATGAACATTAAAACGCTTTATTGTTGTAATTATTTTATTTTTTGTTTTATTGTAAATATTAGCAAAAAAAAAATTTTTTTAATGAAGTTTTTTTTCTCTTTTAAATTTTTTTTGCAGATTTTTATTTAAAATCACAAACAAAACAACATTTTTTAAATTTTTCTTTAAATTTAAAATTTCTTCGAGTCATATATATTTAAGCCAATTAAAAATAGCAATAAAATTTATTTCCTCTTTGTTTTCCAGTTATAAATTCTTAGGTTTATCAACTAGTTATTTTATGTACATTTTTCATTTACATAAATACATGTTTCTCGCCCTTCCAAGTCATTAATTAAATTGGAAGCAAAAATAAAATAATTTAACAATATTCAATTATTGAAAAAAATAATAAAAATAAAAAAAAAATGTATTTGACCCCGACGTGATTTGAACACGCAACCTTCTGATCTGGAGTCAGACGCGCTACCGTTGCGCCACGGAGTCACATAAAAGAATGATGCAAGATGAATGATTTGTTTTGGTAAGATATTTTTACTTGCGATTTCATATTAATGCTTTACTCGGACTGTGGATGTTTTAATAAAATTTAAAAAAAGATGATAAGATTATACCAACGAAATACACATAAGTTCGTGTATTATTTATCTTTAATATTTTTCGATGCTTAAGTACACATAGTAAAGTCTATTTAAAGCAGTCATTCATAAAATCCATTCGCAAAACAGGGTGGATTACCGATATCGATACATTTGCTATAATTTGAATAATATGGAAGGTCTGAGGTTGAAATACGTGTTATCTTTAGGTACCTTTGCAGCTTTGAAGAATATAGGTATGCTTTAATTAATTGTTGGTCTTTACTATAATATTTTATGTGTATCATAGAATGTAAATCTAGTTCGGTGACCAAATCAAATTATGTAAATGAAAATGAGAGTACTCAAAAAAGCATTTATTTAGGTTACTTGGTTCCAAAAAATATTAAATGCAAAAAAATACATAACATTGAATTTATTTTTGGTTTGGGCTTTGAGATGTTGATAATTGCTGCAAACTGGCCTAGCAACTTTATTTTGATATTTCTTAAAATTATTTATGAAAAAGAACATTTTTTAAAAATCGTCCTTAAGATTTTGAAAAATATTTATCTACATTTTTGGATCTCAAATTATAATTTAAAAAGAGGTTGTCTGTAAAGCCGATTTACGGACGATGATTTTACGTGATAACGTCGTCAGAAAACAGGCTGTGTGCTTTTGTTTAAAATGACAATCATAATTTACAAGAAAAAGCTAAAAAAAAATACCTTTTTTATTTTCTCATTATATTAATTTTTTTATTTTAAAAGCTTACAAAAAAAAATTATGCAATTTAAAAGCCAAGTATTTCTTCTTAAGAATAAAACCATTTTAAAATTTTTACAATGCGCAAAAAGTATAAAAATAATTTATTGAAAACAATCATTTTCATCAAAAAAAGCAAAAAAAAAAAAACATGAATTTTTATCTTCTCACGTCATTAATTCCATTTTTTTCCCTAACAACCTATACAAAATTTTATACCATCTGAAAGCTTATTGTCTTAGCTCAAAATATATATATCGATCAGGTCTATCTACAAAAGAGCTAGAATTTTTTTAACTCGATCAAATTTCATTGAAAAAAAGCAAAAAAACATTTATTCTTATGTTCTCACGCTATGGAATCAATTTTTTTGTTTCACAACCTATTAACAATTTTATACCATGTGAAAGCTTATTATTACCTTTCATATGACGTATCAATCTCATTTCAAAGATCCCTACAAGAGAAGTTAGAATTTTTTAAATTCAACCATGTCGAATTTCCAGACTGAGATTACGGTACTTTCCACACTGGTGGCTTTTCGGGGGGCAACAGATCTCCACTGGTGTTTTGAGGTTTTTCGCAAGTTTCTTGATTTAACATTGTGTAGCTTGTAGTTAGTCTACCGTTATGTGTGATATACCAAATGAAAGGTAATTGTATCAGAATGCTCATAAAAAAATTAATAAAATTTCTATCTGCTCTTGGTCAAAAGTTATAACCTTTTGAATTCTAAAATTTTATTTTACAGTTATCTCAAAATTGTGTTTACGAAAATGATTGAAACCTCGCACACATATAGTCGTAGTCAAGGTCTATCATTGCTTCATATACTTTATTCCTGTATGTATTAAAAAAAAAGATAAAAATAAAAAACGATGAAAATCGGTTAAAACGGTCAAAAAACGTGTTATTTTAAAACTTGTTTCTTCCGTTATTCAGTCAAAACTCACTAAACGATTCCAAGTTTTCGCACATGTATGCATAAGGCCAAAACCTACATGACCTATAAGTTTGAGAACACTCAAAAAAAAAACTAAAAATCAAAAATTACCCAAAAATACCCCTAAAAAACAAGGTGTTTTTCAAAAATTCATATTTCAAAACCCAGAGTGTTGGAACAAAATCCGTATCAGACGCCTAATTTTTTTTTCCTCATCTTTCACCTGACATTTTAGAATTGTCAAAAAAAAATTCCTTTACCCAAAATCATCATTTTGTCATAGCCCCAACACGTGTACAACGTTCAAACAAAACGTTTTAGCGTAGTTTCAAAATTTTTAAAATTTTTTCTTAAATGCAGTTATTCTTAAATTAATCTCGTCTATCTATAGCAAAAAAAAATCAATTCTCTGCAACTTCGTGTTAAGATTTTATCTCAAATTTCATCTTTACGTTTTACCCCTGTTTACCCTATTAAATGACGGAATTTTTAAAAATCCTTCATTTGGATTAAGCTTTAGGTTATTATCTTTCAAATAAGCTATAGAAGATTTTTGTATCTCTAATAGTTTATTTTTAATTTTTTAATTAAAATTTTTTGCCGCACTGCAAAAGTGCGAAAGATTTATAAGACGTTATCACGTCAAAAAATTTCACCCAAGAAAATCGATATTACTGACAACATTTTTTATGCAATAATTCATGTTTTGTAATAATGGTTTCCAAACACTTCCACTTCACAAAAATAAAATAAATACCCGCTTACATCCTCTTTTAACTAAAATGTCCACTTTCAATTAAAACAAATAGTTTTTTTTTTTTTTTTCTATGGGAAGACCGATGTATGGCGTTCAATCACTCTTTAACAATCTTTTGCCATATCTTTTTTTTTTTTGTTTTTTTACAATATTTTATGCATCTCTATCTTTCATCTCATCGTCATAATACAAAGCCCATGGTAAACTTATAAACAATTCAATTGGCAAATAAAAATTCATCCGTTCAAAGTACATTTAATGATTGTCATTATTTATTCTACTCACAGGGCGGCATGGTGGCGGCATGTCTTTTGTATCAAACCCGCCTCTTTTCCCATCGCTTTAAAATATTTGCAATAAAAGTTGTATATTTAAAGCTTTTCGCCACTGTTTATGCGGTATGGCATCGTATACCATGTTTATGTATTAAGATATGCAAAACAAATGTATGAAGGAATATCTTTAAAAAAAAAAAAACACTGTCGTGGTTTGTTGCATTCGTGATTAAGTTGACAAACTTACAATCATGCCAATCCAGCATAATCAAAAGACAAAAAGGCATAAACCAAACAAAAATCAGAAAGAATAAAAAATATGTCCAAAAATGCAATGCTATAGGACGCATTTAAATTTCCAATTCTATCACGATCTATACGGATATTTATTACGACTACACTCAACATCGCCCGAAATGGGCTTAATATTGTTTTGATTTTTGAAAAAAGTGTTATGCGAAGAATACGAAAAAATGGAATTTAAAAATTTTTGACACTGCTTTATTACTTTAATGCAAAAAACTAGTTTTTATTTAAAAACCTCTGCCACTGCTACCAAGATTTTGACTGAATTTTTGTGAGGTTAAGAACCGTTAACAAAGTATTCAATATAAAAAAAAATTACGCATACACCACAGTGACCCTATCATTAAACCACTAAAATTAATAAGTTAAAATTAAATCTGACTAATTTAACAAACCAGCTGCCATTGTAATTCACAACATGAATGCACATAATTTGTTGCAAATGGAGTCAAATGTCATTCTGTTTTGAATTCTGTGTTGTTGAATGATTGACAATCAGTAGAGCGACAACCATTTTCCATCTTTAATACAAATCAAAGCAAAGCAATTTGTTTAATGAGCCTCGCTATTCTGTCTGACTGTCTGTCTATGTGTCTGTCTCTATCTCGAGATCCATCCCAAAAACTAGTGAAGCGATTTTCTTCAAACTTGGTAAGAGTGTTAAACGATTCTCTAGGAGGGAATTGATTTTTTTTAGGACCAAAATCAACGGTTCTTGCCATATGGCAAAAAATGAAAATGCTTCTTTGTCTCAAAAACGGCTCTAACGATTTTGATTTTAGCTAACAATATCCTACATTTGAAATTAAAAAAATATTTTTTGAACAGTTATTAGCGGTACCGTTTTCTTGATTTTGGACTTTCTCAGAAACAAATTAACCGATTTCAAACAAAAATTTTATACAAATACCTTTTAGCAGCCTCAATGTTAAAATTAAGAAAAAATTTCAAAAAAATTATTTTTGGATTTTTAAAAAATGTTCAAAAATTTTATTTTGAAAAATTAATTTTTTGAAAACGGGTTGATAATGTTTTTTGAAATTTTGTTTGAATATTAATTGTGTTGAATATTAATAGTTTAAGTATAGCACATGGTATAAAAAGAGAAGGTATGATCATTAGAAAAAACTCAGTATCGAGAACTGTCAAAACTTATGGCTACTTAAGGTTTTGACAGCCCAGCCCATTGAAATTGTTGTTGTAAACAAATTTGTCTTCGAAATTGTTGTTGCTTTTGACTTTGCCAAATGCCAAACGTCAAAACCTTATTACCCCATTTTGTAAGATGGCGGCTCTAATGATCATACCTTGTCTTTTTATACCATGAGTATAGCATACTAAAATTTGTTTTGAAAATTTTTATTTAATAAAAACAGTTTTTACAATTATCAAAAAAAAAAAAATTCTAAAAACTCTTTGGCATACAACAAATTAGTTTAGAGATTAAAGCTATTTAAAAGGTGTTTTCGTTAATTTAAAAACAATTTTTAATCCTTTTTCACATCTCTTATAAAATTACTAATAAAACTGAAATAAAATTTGTATATTTTTTAATGCTATAAAAAACTTTTAGCATTCCTAGCAACTTTTACCATAAGAGCAAGAACGTGCAATTTATTTTTTTTTAATTTGGAGGCCAAATTGTTCAATTTTTTTCTCTCTATAAAATTGTTTTGTTATATAAGAAATTAATTACATAGAAACTTGGTTCTGAGTTCAAAGTATTAAAAAGGTATTTGTGTAATTTTAAAAATAAATTTGAAACTATTTTTTAATTTTTTGATAAATTTCTGAAAAAATTAAATTAACATTTTTCTTTTATAAATTTTTATATAAAAAGTATAGTTCGGTTAAGTAAGATCTATAAAATCATAACATAAAATTGATTTATTTTAAGTGTATCATTTTTCAATAAATTTCAACATTAGAAATCGTTATTTATGAATTCAAAGAAAATAAAAATCACAAAGAATGTCATTCCACACGGTAATAATATATATGACAATCAATTGTAATCTTAATTAAAATTCATCAAGCGGTAATGAAGAAATAATGAAGTTGTTCATCAAAATGAAATATATTTTTTCATAACCCGATTGCGGCCTCTTGTTCAACATGTTTCAAATAGCCCATACCACTCCCATTGAATTAATTTCAAAAAAGTAAATCAAAAGAAACCTTCTGGGGGCCTATTTAGATATGTTTGTATACAAAAATTCACAAAAAAAAGGGACGCAAGCGGGGTGGTAAATCAATCACAAATTTTCAACGACAAAAGAATCTGACCAAATATGGGAGTTAAAAGGTTTTCGTGCCGCGGCATCCTATAGTAATATACCATCCATCTGACGAAGACCGTCTTTTTCGTCGTTGTCATCGACGTCAGTCGTGTCGTATCCAAACCCAGCCCAATCGACAGTACCCATAAGCAATCTCGCTCATAGCTCATACATATTATATATTTTACAAGCCAAGAAAAGGTACGTGCTCGATGTGCTCAATACGAGTAGTTAGGTACCTATCATCAATTGAATGAAGCATAATGGCAATATACAAGACTGAAATGTTCTGGCCATAGTCAGTCGATGATCGTTATGCGATGGAAGGTGCTCCGCTACCATTGAGGTGATTTAGGATCCCATTTCCACGTACGTGATAGCCATTTACAAATACCGGCAATTAATTGTGAATGATCATCATCAACCAGCGCTGCGACTCAATCGGCATGGATCGATTGAATGCAATCGAGCGACCAAGAGAGTCACAGTCAGAGCCAAGTCAGAGCCCCAAAGAAGGTAATTGAAATTGTCCACCAATTGATGGTAATTATTCATCGTTCGAGTTTTGTTTTTGTATTTTTTGTTTGTTTGTTTTTATAAAAAAAAAATTATGCTTCTTTATATTGGAAGACATGTGAATCAATGGGAAATTATATGTGCACCTGGGATAATGATCTAAGATTTCAAAGAAATGGGGTGGGTAACTTATTATGTTGTCAGTAGAAAGCAATACAAAAAATTGATATAACTTCAATGGAATGGTTAAATCGATCAAAGTTTGTTCATATAACTATGTCAATAAATGGAGCCAATCCTTTTTTTTATAGAGCAGTCACATAAGATATAAGGAAAAAGATGGTAGTTTGTGGTAGAGTTCGAATAAAAAAATTATTCATGTCATGAATAAACTATTTGCTCTGATATCCGATTCCCATCAATTCGTGGGATTTTCCTTTTAACCACCTGTTAAAAAATATTTATAAGCTATTCTAACTTCCCAGAGTTTCTAGTTGATTTCACCAGTCCAGAATTCGAAAAAAAAAACACTTAGACTAACGAAAATCTGTACCTACACAGAGAAAAATATGACCCGCTAAAAACTAACAGATTGCCATATTGTTTTACCGTCCATACATTTCATAAGGAAATCTTATTAAAATCAACGATTAATAAGGTTTTTTAAAGGAGATTTCTTATTATTTTTATAGAGAAAATCTTATTAAAATTTGACTGAAAAGTTGATTTTTTTTGCAACTTAGCACTAGAACAAAAACCGCGATCAATATTTTCATGGCAGGTTGGTTCCGGTGGTAAGGTGGTCGACTAATGATTTGAAGTCCCCAGTTCGATTCCCAGCCTGGTCATGGTTTTTTTTATTTTTTTGCAGATTTTAAAACAATAAGGAAAACCCGATTGTTTTAATAAGGTTTCCTTCTTGGATGAAAACCATAGAGAAATCTTATTGTTTTTGTTCTATTTTATGTGGTCTATTTTTCTCTGTGTATCAAAATGGTTCATTTTATCTTTTGTAAAATTGTATAAGTATTTAAATTTTTTTTTTTTTTTCTGAAAAAGATATAATAGCCACATAAATTCACTAAAACAACAAACTCACGATTGTTAACAAGCAGCAATAAAATATAAATTATTTAGCATAATGATTGGTCACTTGCAATATCAATGAGCTATAACTTCAGCAATAACAAACGATTGCTTTGATAAACTGAAACATAATAGATACATACACTCTGCATGGCTGGATTGATGTTATGAAATTTCAATAGGCGTTTAGAATAAAGCATTTAAAATTTGTATACATTTTTTTTTCATATTTTAATATAATAATATAAATAATAATATTATTTTTATATTTACTGCGTTACTACAAATTTTAGTCTTATTTATAAAGTCATATAATTTTGTAAGTCCCCTAGTGTTTTAATCTAAAACTTAGTAACAACGTAAGTCTCTTATAAAGTAAAATCACTGACACATTAATTTTAATTAAATACTTTTAATAATTTTTATCATTGTGATACCAAAAATTAACTCACAAAATTCTAAGATTAGAGAAAAAATTGCAAAAAATTTGTTAGTATAATAGTGAAAAGCTTATAAAAAAAATATCTTAAACTGCTTTACCAATTTTTACTTGATATGGTAACGCTGTGGGGCAGTAACGCAGTTGTAAGTATCTAATTATAACGTTCATATGAACCTAATTGAAAAAAAAAGATCAACAATAATGAATAACAGTAATACAAATGAGTGAATTCATAAATGCAGCAGTGCTGCAAAAAATAATTGATAATATGGTAACGCAGAGTAGCAAATATTTTATTCCATGCTGGGGATACAATGTAAATTTTTTTTTATTTATTTAAATATGGACGAAATGACATACCTTCAACTTGATAGAAATTGTTGTTGTTTTTTTTTTTTTTTTAATTTTAACTTTAAATATGCCACTGGGGGTATAAGCGAACTTCCCACCGCCAATCATGTTTCAGGCGATGCGGGGGCCATTAAAGCTGCTAATGAAAAACAAAAATGGACTCGCTTGCAACATCAAAAACATTTGGTATCCCGTAGGCTACATTAAGGAGAAGCACACTGGACACCAACAAGTTTTTTAAGTCTAATGTCGTTTTCTTTCACTCTATTAAGGAGTTCTCTAAATTTTTACTCCTTTTTCTGGAGCGAAAGAACATAATGAGAGTAATTTTTTTTTTGTAATTGTGTATGTGACAAGGCAAAAATGGATAATTTCCTTGAAAAAAATAGTGTTAACAGGCCTAGGGAAAAAAATTTATGAATTGCAAAAAAAAAAAAATAATATTAATAACATATGAAGCATAATAAGCGTTCGTTGATAAGTCTGCTTCTACACGAAGACGCAAGGCGCAGAAATTATCTTCGAATTTGATTTTGATTTTCGTTTCGGTGCGTGAACGCAGAACAGCAAAATAAGAACAAGATCAAAGAGAAACGTCAAAAAGAGTCACAAATTTTTTTACCGGAGACTCACGGTAGAGATTTCCTTCCCTTTTTTTCGAACTTTATTTCTCCCTTGCTCTTATGTGCATCTCGCGCTTTGCGTCTTCGTGTAGAAGCGGACTTAGTTTTACTTTTGGTATATTTTTCATTATACTTCTGATCGGTTTTTTTCAGCCTAATTAACACACACCCTTAGTTTGATAATTGTAAAATAAAACTATCCCATCATCGCAGAAAAAAACATGGGATTTTTTTTTTATCTGGCACAGGATTTTTTTTTGTTGATGAAGAACACTGGCTGAAAAATCCTTTATTCGGTTTTCAATTTCATTTTTGGAAAAAGTGAAGAATTAACGAAAAAATGGAAGAAATATATCTGGCGGAATATAAAAGAGTAGAAAATATATTCATAATGGTTGTTTTTGTTAATAACAAAAGAGTTTGAAAGAAAAACTTTTCGCATTTTTCAATTTTCAAACAAAATTTTTGAAATGTCAAACGTCAAATTCATAAGTGTGTGTGCAAATCGGTGTAAATCTGACTAAAAATGTGGAGTAATAGTACTAAAATTACTCCGGAGTAATTTTTTTTTTACACTTTTGTGGCGTCAAAGAACATTAAACCTTCAAAAGTGCAAAAATAAGTACTAAAAGGGTACTCTCATTGGAGTGAAAGAAAACGACATAATGCAAAGGATTAGGTAGATTTAAGTTAGCTTTCCTTGGAAAATCTATCCTTGCCAACTAATTTGTATATTTTTTCATATAATTTATTTATTTTTTTAATACAAAAACTGTTATTAAATACAAAGATGGTAATATATATCACGGGTATTATTTTTTTTTTCATGAAAAAGCTTATGGTATGTCATATTGGACGTACTTCCCCTAAACTTTTCCGTTACCTCTCGATTCAAATTTTGAACGCAACGTCATGTACGGAGATTCATTCTTCAGCCTCACTACCCGAATGTGGAAGATTAACAAGCTGTTTTTTTTTTTTTTTTTTTTTTTTTGTTGGAAGGTTCTCAAAACAGTGAAGCCACCACCGATCTAGTTCAAAGTTCCATTGTGAATCGACCAAGACATTCAATATAATGTTTTTTGAGTTAAGTCCTCAATGCATCCAGTGGCCATACTCACGGATCATTTGTTTTTACTAGCTATTAAGGTACTAAGCTAAATAATACTCTTACACAATTTATTTTACTCGTGCAATTTTTCAGTTCAATAAAGTATAAGTACTTACTTATTCAACACTCCATTATTTGAATGTTCTTGTTTTCTATTACCTGACTTCTTTCAATAAGATCCTTGTTAAGCTGAAAGAAAACTCAGTGTCGTCTTAACCCATATCCGCACTTAATTCCTAAAAATGATTTATGAAATTTATAACCATAGAATGAAAAGAATCACCCTCTAGCCACTTAAATAGGATCCCATAAAACCTATATCATACAATTATCACGTCACATATCATACTTGTCCCACATTTTTTTTTTTTTTTCTTATTTTCTTTTTGTTTCTGAAATTATTCTTTCAACAAACCGGTGTGTGATGACAGTAATCGCCCATTTTTCACAACCATTAAATTGCAGCCCAGGCGAGAGCCAAAAAAAAAAAACCAGTGTCAGCGCCTCAAGAAGATGCACAAAAAAGATTCTTCTATATGCTTTTTGTTTTATGTGTATTTTGGGTTGAAAAATTGCACATTTGATAAAACAACTGCGGTTATAGTCGAAGATAGTTTGTTGTATATAATTTTATGATTCAAAAATGAAGTTGAAGAATTTTGGTCTTCTTTTCCAGGATTCAATTTCCTGTCCACTTTTAAAGGACTAATATAGTACCGAATTGCAAAGCGGTATAAAGAAAGATGCACTTCATTATCAGATTTGATTTTTTTTAAGTGGCGCCCAACGAACGATGTACGAAAAAAAAAAAACACACACATCTTAAATAAAGACAAACCTCGATAAGAATCAATTCCAACCCTACTTCCCAGAATATAATAAGATTTGTGAAAAAGTACAAAATAGCCAGCAGTGAATTTGTTTTGGGCGGCCATCAGCAGCCGGTCCTCTGTTCCCCAATGCTATATTCGCGAACTATAAGCGATATTGCAAGTCAAGTCAAGGCCTTTGTGTGTGGCCCTTAACAAGGTGTAATTATGGCCTGTTATCCTCTCATCGCAATCGTCCTGATTATAGTCTTTTGCCAAAAACAAGGTAAATATTAATTTTTATTCCTCCTCCTTGTATATGTGCGATGGTTTACCTGGGGGGTGCATGCCGGTGATGGAAGATGCAAAACGCGAATTTCACTTAGACGATGATTAACGACCGAATGATGGGTTCTGTCCACCAATATAAAATAAAAACAACAACAACAACAACTTACAACTTATGCAGTCTTATAATGTCTGACGTTATAATAATGGCTGCAAATTTGTGACGCTGACGGTGATGGAGAGAGGGAGTTTAATCGCCAAGTTGTTTACTATCAATCAAAAAAAAAAAAAAAAACAAAAAGATACACTCTCTGGCGACTCTTTTTATTTTAATTAATAAATAAAACAACAACAAAAATTAACCTTTTGAATGCGTTTATAAATGCCCTTAAGGGCCTGACGCTCGTAAGAGGTAATAAAAAAAAAATAGAGGTTTTATGTCGCACTTAAGAGTTTTATGAGTGATATTATATGGATGCTTTAGGAATTATTTATGATCTGTCAAGTAGTTGGCACCAAATGAGAAATTTCCTTAAAAAAATAAAACATACACAAAACATAAAACCCATAAAAATCAAACATGGGTCTATTTGTAAAATTCTCAATTTTATCTTCATAATTGTTGTATTTTTAGTGTCATATGTGTAGTTTTATCTTATTACATCGGAAGTAGCTATTGACATTAGCTATGAATAAGGAAATTTATGCATGTAATTTTGTGAGTACAAAATCCGGAATATACATCTTACATCGAAAATATTGCTCTTCAAGAAAACTTTAGTAATTTTTTTACGAGCAAAGGTATTTTATCATAAACATTTAGATAAACAGAAACAAATCCCATGAACTTAGTTGGTTCTGGGTTGTAATCAATATTGTATTAAGGATCAGTATCTTGGATTTGAGTCAGCCTCGTGGAGTTTATAATTTTTTCGACCCTGAATAGATGCATATATGTATGTATGAAGTTTCCTCTGTCCGGACGCGTCCGCTAGACCCGTTATAATTATAAAGGATCAAAGTTCTAATTTTTGTACATAAATGTATTTTAAAAAGTAAGTTTATTTCACAAAAAAAAAATCGTTATAGGTACGTAAAATGTTTTTTTTGTATCACTTTCCGTTTAGAAATTGCAACTTATTTAGGTTTTACGCTTCTAAGGGAAATTGAAT
The DNA here is from genome assembly GCF_945859705.1 of Episyrphus balteatus. NCBI lineage: Eukaryota > Metazoa > Arthropoda > Insecta > Diptera > Syrphidae > Episyrphus > Episyrphus balteatus. The sequence goes on along the minus strand of NC_079135.1, from coordinate 102,790,950 downwards.
TTATGTATAATATGAGCTTACGATTTTCAAAAAAAAAAAAAAAATCATGATACAATTTTTTTTTGTGATTTTAAAAAACTGCAAAAAAAATCTAATAATTTCACGGTTTCCAAACGTTAGAACAGTTATTACGAAGCTCAAAAATTGGTTTTATTTATTGGAAAAATAAGTGAACCGTTTAAAAAAAAATGATTCTTCAAAAAAGATAATCGTATTCAAATCGCAATGCATACTTGTCATAAGAAAACTATTGAAATCAGTGGGCATTGGTTTTGATACGAATATCTTCTAAACAGTTAAAGCAATTAATTTGCTGCCAGGGAACTTTTTATAGAACGTTTAAGTAAATACAAGAAAACATCTTGCTAATTTGAAAATATTGAATTTTCAGTGAATTAGAAAATTTTGAAATTGAAAATTGATTTTTTAATTTTTTTCTCGATTTAAATCGTGAATAACTTCTTCAGAACTCAATTTAGGGAAAATTACTATGAGACCTTTTTTGTAGAAAATTAAATTTCCTATAAGAATCTTTCGTGGTTTTATTTTCTATTCACTTATTTGCTCATCACAAAATTCCAAAGTGAAACAGTCAAATTGAAAAAACACTTCGATTTAAAAAGCTTAATTCCTCGAATACGGCTCGTCTGACGAAAATTTTCAATCAGATCTTTTTTGTAGGAAATTTAATTTTATATAAGAAAAAATGAACAGAAATTTTTTTTACTTTGATCGTCTAGCAGTTCTGTTGTAACACATCATATCATGTATAAAAATAAAAAACACCGATGATAGACCTCTTAAAATTATTTTTAACATCTCAAATTTTCACCAAATTTTTTTTTTATCATCCTGAACCAGATTTTCGAAGTAAGTTTAAAAAAAAAAATATTTTATTTTTTTGGCCCAGTCTATTATATAGCACCTGCAAACTAACCTCGGTTAAAACTACACGAGTCGACTCGGTTATTCAAAATTGTTTAATCTTACCCATTTTCTCGGTTAAATTTTACTAAAAATTCAATTCAATTTTAACCGAGTTTCTTGATCAATATAAACAAGTTGATCGGTTAAAATAACCATCTAAAATAGTATTTGAAAACAATTTAACTTAACCGAGGCGACTATACGTTGATTTTAGCAACGAGAACTGCATAGTTTTTAACCAAGACTACGTTATTTTTAACACATTTTTTAACTCACTTCTCTGTGGTGGTCCATTATTTTTCTACGTGTAAAATTAAAAAAAAAAAAAAAAAATACAGACGAATTGAATACCTCCTCCTTTTTGGAAATCGGTAAAAATTAGGTCTTAATTTGTAACATTATACTCAAAAGTTCTATCTTGCTTATATCACAGGTGCCGTTTGATTTGGTGAAAAGATTTTTTTCTTTCAAAACGATCAACTTTAAAATATGGTCTCCGGAAGCAAAACTATTCTAACTCCATAGTTCCATAGGATTTGTTAAGAACTTCGAACAATTTTGCTTTCTGCCGACGATAATATGTACATATTTGAAAAACGATTAAATTTCGTAGAAAAAATTAAATTATGTTTTTTCCCTAACTGAAAAAAAAAAAAAAAAAAAAAATCGACATTAGAGTTACTTGTACTTGTACCATAATAGAAAAGACGTGCGACTCAGTCTTTTATTTCATCTAAAAGCCATCCCTGGAACTGTTGGACAAAACATTTTCAAGGAATTAAAATTGTCTTAGGCGTATATTTTTGTGGTCATAATCCGCATCGTTCACTGATGACCCACAGCAATTATTTGGATGAGGTTGATAGGATAAAATGATTAGCATCTTGCATGGGTCTTTGATTTGCATCATGTATAAGATGTGAAAGAGCGTAGTGGGTGAATTCCAAATTAAGGGACCACAAATGTTTCTTAATCAACAATAATATGTAAATAAAAAATAGTACGCATTCGCCATAGTGACTAAATAAGTTAAAACTTTTAAAGTTTGTTTCCGGTTAAAAAAAATTGGGCTGATGAAAATGCCAAACCATTAACAGGAATTTAAAATAATGTTTATCATTAAAACCGACAAGAAAAGTGTTGAGTGTCGAACTGATAGCTATGTATAATAGTGGTTGAAATAATACGTTATCAGATTAGAAGACATAACTATATTTATCTGTTAAATTGCTTTTTAACAAAAAAACTTAAGACATTAACCAACTAAGAGTTTCGCTTAAAAATTGCTTTAAACACATCAACAGGCAATTTTAAAAAGTTTTCCTGGTAAAAAAAAAAATTAGAATATTTCTTGACTTGATCCGATTATTATTTCCTTTTCTGTTTATTTTTACATTTAAAAAAATATTTAGAAGTGCTTGCAGATTAATGGTTCATTCCATTCACATAACTGTTATCTGCACTATTATTGTGATTATTTCTCAATTTTTTTTTTCAAAGATTTAGATTATTTAAGTCGATTTTGAATACCAAAAATATTTTTACCTTTAAATTTCCATTTTTGCATTATTAAATTTTAGACAATTCCTTGCAAGAGTTAAACAAACTAAATATTTTTTTATATTTTTGAATTATTTAATAATTTTATTTTTGCATTTTTGAATAAATTATCTAATCTACAAAAAAGTAGTTATTATATATTTATTAATTTATTATATAAGATTCTTAAATAAAAACATAACTATAAAAATCCTTAAAAATATACTAAATTTATTCATTATATAAATTGTAACGTATACATCAATTCGATAAACTTTTTAAAAGCACCATTCTTTCAATTAAAAAAAAATTAAAACAAGACAAACAAACCAAAAAAAAAACACAAATTTATGAAAAATCTAAAATTAAAAAAAAAAGCAAAAAATAATAAATATTAAAAATTAAAATAAAATAAAAAACATAAAACTGGCCACTGGTAATTTTTTTTTTTCTTTCAAAATATATATTTTTAATTTCTCTCTCATTCGAAAAATTCCATTTCATTCATACAAATTTATATAAATCATATTCATACACTCGCACACGTCACTGATGGGTCTACTAAAAAACTTAAAATATTTTTTATTTAATTTTTTGTGAACAATTTTTGTTTGAATTTTTTTTTTTTTTTAATAAAATTAAAAAAATGATCGCGTTTACAATTCTTCTAAACAACGAACATTCGTCAGCATTATCCTCGTTAATCGCCACACTTGTTTGGCAGCATTCTCTAAAGCGCCGGGACTCTTGCCCTTAAACAAGTCCATGTTTGGCAGGAAATAATGTGGACAACGTCGACATTGAAGGCAGGATATCAGTTGCAGGAAGATTCCATTTATCCGATCGGCAATGCAATTCTCCTCCCATTCCATTTCGCGAGGATGCTTCTCGCACTCGTATAGTAGCAATGTCTTTAGATGGTACGAGGTGACAGGATTGCCAGGCAGGTCCAAATGACGGTCACGCAATGTCTTCAGGATGCTTAAGCACCGACGCCGACTGGCACCTAAAAATTAAAAAAAAAATGAATTAATTTTTTTTTTTTTAAGAAAAATTACAAAATTAAAAAAATGACTGCATTAATGGATATTGCGTGTTTTGTTGGATGCTTTTAAATGGCTGCAATTGCAAAGGATTGATGTTTTTGTGCTAAAAGGAAATTAATTGATACCAAGATGATTTTGAACGTTGAAATGTGTGATCTGGATTGCATAGTCATCAGAGTCTCTGTGTCTCTGCACACTCATATAAGAACCCATCTTAAAGCTGCGTGTGTGACTTGATAATGTCAGACACTAATGGTGTTTTGAGAGAAGTGGTTATATGCGACTGAAACATATTTCTTCAATTAAATTGCGATAAGCAGATAATTGATGGTCTCAAATAAATTTGGAACGTGTAGTATACACTTTTGTAGATAATGAAAGCTGGTTTTTTTGGTCGTTCAAGATTATGCATTTGGCAAGTAAGGTGACTGAAAAAGTATTCAATATTTTATTCAAAGTTGAAGATAAAATATCTTTAAATGAATATGAAACTGGACCACCACGCAATTAGGTAGAATTGATTACGGAAAAAGCGATATTTAGGTACAAAGGATAAATGAAATTTTATAGATTCACAATATTTTTGCAACCTTTATTATCAAAATAAAAAAAAAAAAATTGAGACCTGGTAGGATTAAAATAGCGAAAACTCTTGAGTTTAAGAAATTGTAAGGCTATAAAAATCAATGGTATTAGTGTGGGGCATAACTTGAGGATACTTTCTAATATTGAATCTTATAAAAAAAGATAACCGATGATACAAAATGTTGCCATTAAACAAATTCCTAAAATTATGTACCAAAACATACTTCCATTGCTTGGAAATAAAATCTCAGTTAAAAGTAAATTTGAGAAAAATAAATGTTACTTTGGTAAAGAGTGTTTTTCATATCTTCCTAAAAAAAAAACACTTTTTATGTGCATGAAATATTAAAACGAACATTGTCAACTTTTATCACTCTATCGTAATACAGATTTCTTGCATTTTGATACATGCGATTTTTCGAATTAGGTATGTTCCTTTAAGGGTCGATTTAAAGAGAGTAGAAAATAAACAAAATAAGGTTGTATGGGAGCATCGTAAGTAAAGATTTTCAAAAAAATAAAAATATTCATTGCAAGTAAAAATATTTTGCATACAAATTTTTTTTTGCAAATGAAAAAAACATTTGCATTTAAAATATAATTTCTATTGTAAATAAAAATATTTTGCATTAAAAAAATTGTATTGCAAATAAAAAATTTCGCTGCAGTGGAACAAAAATTAGTATTAAATATTTTTTTTAATATTCGTCGATTTTTTTTTACAATTTTGGCTATTTGACCGTAAATAAGCTATTTCAACTATAATATTAAAGCTTTTTGGCATTTTTATTCAATACAAAATATTAATTTTACAATAATAATTTTTTTTTAATGCAAATATTTTTCAGTTGCAATAAATGTTTTTTTTTTTAGTGTTATTTTCTTTTATTTGCAATAAATATTTTTTCTTCATGTAAAATGCATAATTTTTAATTGATATTTTTACAATCCTGACTGTGGTTACCAATTTTAGTAAAGTTTAATTCTCTCAAAAATGGCTGTTACGATTTAGATAAAAAAAATTTGTAAGTCATGAAAAAAGTTTTATGTTTGATGATTTCCTCCCAAACAATTCCAACAAAGTCTTTCAAACAATATCTTTTATTTACCTTGCTTTAAAATAGATGAAAAACAAAATTAACCACAAATTAATATGAACTTTAAAATTTTATTTATTTTTTTTATTTTGAAAATAAAATCATGTTTTCTGATTTGTTGGTTACAAAATGGTATAACAACTTTATTCATATTATTTTTTTCAAAAAAATACACGAAAAAGTTGTTTCTTTAAAAAATCAGCTAAAAACAGAATTAATGACAAAAATGAAGTGTTCATTTTTTTTTTATCTTTAAATCATTTAAGAATCTCTTTTTTACTTAAAAAAAAAAAATAGTTTTATTTTTTCTGGTATTTTTTCTAATTTTATTTGTAGGTAGGTACCCAAATAATTTGTATAAAGGTAAAAAGTTTTAAAATATTTAATATAATAATTTAATATTTAATTTGAGTATACTATTTATTAAAAAATCAAAAAGAATAATTTTTTTTTCGAAGTTTGATGCAGAATACATTCTTCAAATTAGGATGTATTAGAAAGGAAATACATAAAAAAATAAATGTTGTGATAATAGCTAAACAGACCCAACATAAAAGAAATATACAAAAAATATATAAATATTTTTGCGCACAAAAATTTCCAAACATTGTTCAAAAATGAAATTGGTACCTATGCCATTCAAACACACAAAAAAAATTTTCAAAAAATTTCATGAACGTATCTTCAAAAAATTGATTTTTCGAAAAAATTATTTGAAATTTTTTTAATACAAAAGTGTGTTTTTTTTTAAACTTAAACGCTTTTGTATATAAATGTTCGATAAAACTCATTTGAATTGTTTACGAGGAGGTCTAAATGGAAGAAAACTTTTCTATGACGTATAAAGATGACCTTATCTTTACCCAATACCCACAAAAAACTTGAAACAAATCATTAGAGCAATCTAAGGAATCTCCCAAACTATAGTTAATTTAGATTTCTTTTATTTTTGTGTAACCATAGTATGATTTGTGAATGTTTTTTAGGCTGCGTAAAATCCTTTGTAAGATTATAACAAAATTAAATCCATCAAGATATCTCTTTAGATGAAATTATGATTTCTTAGTTTGAAACTCAATCTTTAGTATTCCAATCCCATTTTACTAATTAATGACTCATCAAACCATTATAACAGTTATGTGGCCAGAAAATTACTCAAGACTAAAACAATTTGCATGAACCATATTTAAAAAAAAAAGTTACGCATACACCACAGTGACCCTCGAAAGGCAAATACGCGGGCTAAATAATGACTAAAACTATGACTTTTGTTTGCAATTTACCTAAACGATATCATTACAGAAATGCAACAGTTTGTTGTTGTGGTTGTGAGCTTGCAACGATTCTATTGATATCGTTGATAATCTTCTTAACTTCTTTATAAAGCAACAAAAATGTTAACTTATTTTAACACTTGTAATAGATCAACCTACGTTCTGCATAATACAAGTGTATTTTCAGATTTAATATGTTTCATTGAGTTTCTATAAAAAAAAAACCAACCTCTTACAGATTAACAAATCTTGTTGTCGATTTAATTTATAATCTTTCTAACTTCACTCCAATATCTAAGCAATCAATTCAAAATTCTAAAAATAAATTCATATTATAAAACAAACAAACAAAACCACAGACACTTAAAATGAAAATCCACCTTTAACACATAATTCTGCTCCAAATTTATAAAAAGAAACACATCATAAATGTCAGATTTAATTTTTTTAATGATTCATTATTAAATTAAATTGAATTCAGAGAGTGTATAATTATAACAGAATGAAAAATCTCTAAATGTAAAAAAAAAAAAAATTATAAACCTCTTTCCTCTTAAAGATATTTATACTTAAAAAAAACACACTTGACCATAATGAATGCAATTTAATTGAAACAAGTTTTTTGATTGTTCTTTTTAAATATCTACATTCATCAATTTGCAGCTGAATAAATAAATAGCTTGTCAGAGCAGAGAGCGCGATAAACTTTTAATCCCACTCAATGCTGGCAATTCGTTCCTTTGACAAAACCAATTTAAGTGGTTGAATATTTATTGTTTTCTTGATTAGAAATTCTCTTAATAGGTATTTGTATGCAAATTTTTATTTTTATTGAATTTGATTTTTGTTTTGTTGAATTAAAATACATTTTATTTATTATAAATAAAAAAAAAATGAAAAAAAAGGAATTTTCAATGACCCCGACGTGATTTGAACACGCAACCTTCTGATCTGGAGTCAGACGCGCTACCGTTGCGCCACGGAGTCTTGTGAGGGTTGTGATGTCTAATTGACAACAGACCAGAATTTGTTATAGAATAATAATCACATCAAATAATTTAAGGTAATTATTGTTGGACAAATGAGAGATAGCCCAGGGAAATTAGTAATTTAAATCGCATTTTTCGCGGGACAAAATTTTTTTCATGGAATGTGTTCGGGTGGTTGTCCTTATCATAAAAGTCAATTTGTTGGGAAAATTGGAGGTTGGGAACAGCCGCCATCTTGGAAAAGAGATTGGTATCGTTTTTATTGAATAGCTCTATTGTTATTCATTTTAACAGAAAATGACAAAGGTAGGACTTATTAACAATAAAATTATCTAAACAATGATATACAAAACAATTCCGTGAGTTGATTAAATAAAATTTTATAGTTGGTCAAAGTGCGGCTTTGTATCGCAAGGTTGGGACAAAATGACATTTTTTTATATATCTGACGAACTTTTGATTTTTTTGTATAATTCTTCAAGAATGAATTATAGTACTTATAATTACCTATAAAATGAGCCCACAATCGTTATTGTAACCATCGTATTGTAGAAGTAATCTAACTCCGAAACTCTCCATGTACTAGTCAAAAGTGAGAAAAAAGCTAGTTTTTTGCTAGTAGGCCGAGAAAATTTTGGGAGTAGAGGTATAACCAAAATATAAGTTCGCAGTTTTGCTGCCATACTCGTGTTAATGTCGATTTCAAAGGTCTGAAAACTCTAATTTTGGGCTTTATACGTTTTTTGGGGGGTTAAATAACGTAAGTTTTCCAGCTAACGTGAATGGGCTAAATTTATACTATTTGAAATTATAAATATACAAGCTGATGCTCTATTATTTTTCCTAAATCTGGACACCTCAATCTCGGCTATGGGGTTAATAGAACTCACGATATAAGCTTTTTTAACTAACCATATCAGGCTTTTCAATTCAAATAAACAAACAAAAATCAAAACAAAAAAGCCTCTAAAACATAATCGTATAAACGGCTTATATCTTGAGTTCTATTGGTCACATCCTCAAGATTGGGGTGTCTAGATTTAGGAAAAATGATAGAGCATCAGCTTGTATATTTATAATTTCAAATAGTATAAATTTAGCCCATTCACGTTAGCTGGAAAACTTACGTTATTTAACCCCCCAAAAAACGTATAAAGCCCAAAATTAGAGTTTTCAGACCTTTGAAATCGACATTAACACGAGTATGGCAGCAAAACTGCGAACTTATATTTTGGTTATACCTCTACTCCCAAAATTTTCTCGGCCTACTAGCAAAAAACTAGCTTTTTTCTCACTTTTGACTAGTACATGGAGAGTTTCGGAGTTAGATTACTTCTACAATACGATGGTTACAATAACGATTGTGGGCTCATTTTATAGGTAATTATAAGTACTATAATTCATTCTTGAAGAATTATACAAAAAAATCAAAAGTTCGTCAGATATATGAAAAAATGTCATTTTGTCCCAACCTTGCGATACAAAGCCGCACTTTGACCAACTATAAAATTTTATTTAATCAACTCACGGAATTGTTTTGTATATCATTGTTTAGATAATTTTATTGTTAATAAGTCCTACCTTTGTCATTTTCTGTTAAAATGAATAACAATGGAGCTATTCAATAAAAACGATACCAATCTCTTTTCCAAGATGGCGGCTGTTCCCAACCTCCAATTTTCCCAATAAATTGACTTTTATGATAAGGACAACCACCCGAACACATTCCATGAAAAAAATTTTGTCCCGCGAAAAATGCGATTTCATGCCCATATTTTGACTAATTTCCCTGAGCTAAGAAGAAAGAGGTGATAAATTTATTATGTGACTTTGTGATAAATTGTAATCTTTTTGGTCAATAAATTTATAGCAAACTACAGGTTTCAAAGAATTCTGTGGGTGGAAAAATATAAACACAATGTTATGTTGATTGTTGATACTGGTAAAAATTGTGATTGCTTAGAGAAAACTTAATTCCATAACAAAAATTTAGTTTTTAGAAGTTAACTAATTTAAGTAATTAATTTAAAGAAAACTTATTCAAAAACTTTAATTCGATAGTTTTTCAAGTTTTTCGAAAACATAATTTTTTTATTAACTGTTTGTGTTTTACTATCTTAAAAATATTTTTCAAAGCATGGACTGACTTTTAACAACTCACATCACGTTGACATCATTAGAAACGATGTTGTGTGATATAATTTTGTTTTTTTTTTTTTTTTGATTAAATTTTTTGAATATTCAATTTTATTTGATAAATTATTAATTTTTTAATTATTTTTTGAAAATATTAAACATTTAAAGCCTTTTTTTAAAAGTGTAGATAGATATTAATTTGTCAAAAAAAATCACAAAGTTAGTAAGTAATTAAGCTGCAAATTTTGCAAATCTTGCTTAATAATACTGAGAGGATGATTTTACAAAACTCTTCAAAAAATTGGAAAAAAAAAACAATTTTTTGCTGAATTTTGTAAAATAATTACCTATCACGAAAAGCAGAATTTTGAAAAGAAAAAAATTGAAAGCTGAATTTTGATCCCGAGAAGATTTATATAAAAGTTTGTTTTGTTTTTTTAGTAACTTACATATAAAAGTTTAAAAAAGTTTTTTTTTTCGAAAATCATTTTGAACTTTAACTTTCATGGAAAGTTTTTTAAGTTTCTGGCTTTCACCAAAAACAATTACAAACAAATTAGGTATTTATATAGATTTCATATGAATCAAAATGAAAATATGAATACATTTTTGAATATTCTATAAAAATTTCTTCCTTTTTTTTTGAAAAATCACTTTCTTGAAAACGGGATATTAAACTTTTGGTTTCCATAAATTTGATACAAAAATATTTTTTTTGAAACAAAAGTTTCTAGGTAAATAAATTAAAAAATATTGAAAACAATACCCGTGCCAAATTAAATTTTCAATGTTTAAATACAAAATATTTTGAGGTGTTTTCCTTAAATATTCGGTAAAACTGTTAAGGTTGATAGAAGATTTTCAAAATAGGAAAATGTCTTAAACACTTAAAGGAGTGCAAGGAAAAAATAAGTAGATATTGTAAATTTTAATTTAAACAATGTTAACTCAGCTCAAGACCACTGTCAATTTTGTTTTAGTGTACAAGTGTGTATGCTAACCCGAAGTGACTTAAATTTAATTTTTTTTTTTCTAACAAAATATCGATAAATAATTTACAGGTAGATTTAAAGTGTTTTCCTTTTTTGGTAGAATTATAAAAAATGGTAGAAAACCTTCAAACTTTCCAGCCATACTTTTGAAATATCAAAAATATTTTTTAAAACACCCAAAGGTCGAAGAACCGTTTTTGTTATTTTTAACGTTATTGCAAACGATTTCAAGGAAAAATATTTGAATCGATTATTTTAAAAACCACTTAAATTCAACAATTTAAATTTTTCAGGAATCAATAAAAAACATGCTCAATCAAACGCAGGTTAAAGAACATTTTCATGCTTAAACTAGTAGGTATTTGAGTTGTAAGATACTGAAATGTTGGGTAAATAACTTTCACAATTTATTAGATATAAAAATGAAAAAAAAAAACTGTTTTCGACTCACGTAGTTATAGCAGGGAATAAAATACGTTCTACACAATTTGACCAACATTATATTTTTAGCAAATTTTTATTTGCTTTCTTTTTAAAACTTCACTGCACGTTTATTTTGCATGTTTCATTATTTTGAAGATCTCTCTATAACACTGGTTTACAAGGGTTTTGTTGCCGAAGAAAAAATATACTTTTCTGAAGGTTTTCGGTGTGCTGAACTCGAGTCCGAAGTCAGAAACAACAAATCAGCTCCCGCTTTTAAGATATTACCGTTAGAAAATGCAAACAAATGTTTCTTTGAGTTCTTCGGACCTTATTCTTTTGTATAAGGAAAATTGTTTGATCATATTTAGCAACGGTTTCTATAAGGACTGTTTTCCATCTTTCCATACCTGTTTAAATCTTTTCAATATCTTTTGTATTGCCCGAGATATCTTAAAATGAAGTCAGTGGGTTTGGCTTCATATACATATCATAAAGGATTTTTATAAAAATACCAAACAACTGAGGATATCTCGGGCAATAAAAAAGATATCGGAAAGATTTTAACAGATTTAAAAAGGTGAAAAATAGTTCTTATAAAAACCGTTACTACATATCGACGGTTAAACTTCATAACCTCGTAAGTCGTTTTTGCAAGTTTTTCAGAAATCAAAAAACAATATGTTGTGTTTCTTGTTTTTGTATGGGATCTATCAATACGAGCTTTTGAATTTCGTCATTCCTGAAAAATGTTCAAAACAACATTGTTGAACTGAATATACCAAAAGATAGCTCTGAATTTTCTGAATTGTTTGCATTAATAATATTTTTTTCGAATTTTTTGACTTACGAGGTTATGAAGTTTAACCGTCGATATGATCAAACAATTTTCCTTATATAAAAGAATAAGGTCCAAATTACTGCATTTCCTAACGGTAATATTTCAAAAACAGGAGCTGATTAATTTTTTTTTACTTAGGATTCGAGTTCAGCACACCGAAAACCATCAGAAAAGTATATTTTTGTTTCGACAACAAGAAAAAAAGTTTAATTTTGCTAACCAGTGTAATCAATTCTTAATCATTATCATCAAGGGTATGCCACCCATTCACCAATCTTTTAAATCTCTTATTAAATTTCTTCTACTTCCACTTTCCAACTTTATTTAATTTTATAATGTGTTTGTGTTTGTATTTTAATAAGTTTTGATACCTATATAAATATTTTTTTTAATTGGAAGATCACTAAATAATGTATTTAATAGCTTCAACACCTAATATATTTAGTTATTAATGTAGATATGTTTAAAATAACATTCCATTTTCTAACCTGTCTTTTAATGTCAGAAACTCTTAAGATTAGATGTAACGGGTGTGAAGTTAGAAAATCGATATCAAAGGAGATTTAATTAGGTTGCCAGTAAGCATATACATAATGTATATTACAAAGAAATTAATTAAAAAAATGGTTTTATAACAATTCAAAAATGTAACGGGTGTGACTCTGTAAGGAAAAATGTATTTTAAAAATATATAACCATTAAAGAAAAAATCAACAACTAGAAATTTCAAATACTTAAGCCTATTTAAATAATAAATAATAAATTTTTTTAGGTTCAGAATCTTAGTAGGTATACAACAGAATAATTGGCTCGAGATTTTTTTGAGCAAGTTATTTCAATTTTGGATAAAAATTAGCTTACACCGTCAATACAGTCTATTCTAGGGTTTTTAAAATAATGCTTGATTTGAAATTTGTAAATTTTTCCCATATTTTTCTAAAAAAAATAATCATTTTTTTCAATTTTCAGATTGAGCTATATTAAAAAAATCAAACTAATATGAAATTATTAAAGAAAAAAGTAGGTATAAGTATTTAAAAACCATAATTAATTTTCTTATATTTTCACTTTCATTTTTTGGCTATTGGTGGTTAGCTTGCGTGTTGAACAATCAGGACAACGCAATTTTTAAACGTTGAACTTATTCAGATTTAATTACACCCGCTATCTTATAGTGAATGGAAAATTTATTAAGTTCCTGGACTTAAGTTGATTTTGCAATTACTGTCTTTTACGTGGTATTGGCCCGTATACAAAATAATGAATGATTTTACTTGAAAAATTGTAAAGTATGAACTTTTGTATCCACCTTTTGTGCAAATCAAACCTAGTTTATACTTATTAATTTCCTCTTGCTAGTATTTACTATTTTTTATGCATACGGGCCATTATTTGAAAGGGAAAAGGAATGTATTAACTTACTTAGTTTTTACACTAAAGATACATATCTACCTTCGAGAAAGTATTTTCAGTAAACAAATCATAAAAAAATGTGACTTGAGTGGTTTTTGAAAAAGCCGATTCATTTGTATCGACAAATTTTAGTACCTAATAATTTTGTAAAAGTTGAGAAAAAAAATTGAAGAAAATAATTTTGGGATAAAAGAATATTTTTTTTTAACCAATGAATGTTTGAATATTTGCTTTTATGTGTCAATTAGTGTTTCCTTTTTTTGATGGAATACCTACTTTTTTTTAATTTCACAAAATTTGTTTGTGCTAAAGAACTATTAAACAGCTGCAATAATTTTTAAATTTTATTTCTTATAATTCTTTATTTTACAAGAAATCAAATGGCATTCTTGTCAAAAATACGATACTCCAATCTATTCATATATGTACATTTGTTTTTATTACTTTTTTCGAGAATTTTTCATTATTTGAATTTGCTATTAAAAATTAAATGCGATTATTTATTTAAAACACTTCATTGATTTGTCATCGAATCTAAATTATAATTTTGTGGTTAACAAAAAATTTATTAAATTCCGGAATTAATATTATTTGTTTATTATCTCTGATTAATAAATAAATTGAAAATCAATGAATAACTCTATTAAGTCAAGTTCAATTATTAAAATTTGGCTTTGTTTTCAAATTCATTTTGACGTAATCAAAAAAAGAAAGAACAACAAAAGAGTTAAAACCAACATACCTATAACTACGGTGACCATCCGTCCCGGTTTACCCGGGACTGTCCCGTATTTCTACAGCTTGTCCCGGGTTTTTATTTAGGAAACCCGGGACGTATAAGTGTCCCGTATTTTGTAATTTGTCCCGTGATTGTCCCGTATTTGGACATTCTCTGATTTTTGTATTCAATATTTTAAATTAAAATTTTTCTACTTTTTCGGATAAAGCATTACGCCAGTACGCTGCTGAAGCGAAACGAAAATTTTTGTAAGACTCCAAAGTCAAAAAACGATTGAAAAATCTCCATATATTCTAGCACAGGTAAGAATTTCGTTACCTTTGCTGCGTATTGTGCAACGAAAAGCTAAATTTTGTGATGGTTTTGTATGAAAATTTTCGTTTCGCCTCTAGTCTAGGCTTTAGTTTTTTTTAAATGGTCGTCCATTATTTAGTTCCAGCTTCTGTTTGTCAGGTTGCTACACCAAGTAAAATATTTGGGAATAAAGAACAACATATGGAAGAGCAAAGAACCCAGATAAGTTTCAAAACTTTTAAGAAAATGTTAAAAGTTTTGTCATACATTAAAATGATAAAAAACAGCTCTCCCGATTTTGATTAAAAAAATATTTTTTTTTTTTGAAGTTATTAACAGACATTATTAGCTGCGTTCCTTTGGAAATTTGTATCTACTGCTTAGTACTTAAAGCTGCTTTGAACTACTTTTTCAGTATAGCAAAAGTAGTTCAAAGTAGTTTTAAGTACTAAGCAGTAGATAAATATTTCCAAAGGAACGCAGCTATTATAAAACCATTTTCTTCATTTCTAATTTCGTAAACGACTTAAATGATTTCAACAAAAACACTCCCATAAAATCGTTTAGAAATTCTTGATATCAAAATAAGGAAAATTACGAAAACTTATTTAAAAAAATTTAATTTTTTTTTTTTTTGAAAAAATCAATATTTTCAAAACGATAGAAAGAATTTTGTATCTGTCCCGGGTTTCGCTTCCAGAAATATGGTCTCCGTACCTATAACTAACTTATACAACAAATCAACTATAAATGGCCCGATAAAATCAATGACAATGTTAAAGTTATAATTATTTATAAATCGTTAATTTGTGTTATTTTTTGTTGTTCCTCGTATTTGTCTTCGAAAATTGAAATTTTCAACTCGCAAACTTAAAATAAATATAGTCTCACACTTTTGCTTTATTTGCATTTAGGCAAAACAACAATAAACTGAATGAACTTTTAGCCACAGCAGGTGGTTGAAAGTATCTGTTTTTTTATTCTCGTGTTATACAAATTTGTATAAATAATCAATAAATCACAACATGAGAGTTCAGAGAGTAGATAGTTTTGAATTGAAAGAGAGAACAAAAGCTAAACAAAAAAAACATTCGAAACAATATAATGTTAAGTTTTAGTGATGATGATAGTTTTCTTTAAATTCTATACAAAATGATTTATGCGGGCATAATGATTATTCTGTTAAATTTTTTTTAAGTGAATATCAACATAAATCATGGCCGTTGTGAGTGTTAATGTTATGTAAGTAGCGCCTTTGGATCAATATTTCTTGGTTTTTCTAAGTGTGAATATGAGGAAAACTAAAAAGAAGGACATCAAACGCCTGCATTTTGCTTTGTTAACATGGAAAATCATTAAAAAGTTAAAATAAAATTTAAACTTTTTCTTTCTTTTAAACAAGTTATTCAAATTTAAAGACGGAAAAAATTATATCGACCATGAATAAATATTTAAAAGAACTTTTTATGCGGTCGAAATTGGGAAGCCAAAACATATTCAGAAAAGAGGTTCTTATCTTGCGTTATGGGAGCAATTAAGATAGTTTAATTGATGTTTTCTTTATTTTACTTTAAGCTTCTTGATCTTTCCCAAAAAAAAAAATAGAGAAGGTGTTGAGTTACACCTATAACATTTTTTAGCTTTTCTATGTCAATTTCTTCTTTGGGTATACAAAGGAAAAGGAGAAGATGGGAAGAGACATTGGAATCTGATGGTTGATAGATCTGAATTTTGTGTTCAAGTTTTAAAAAAGAGAAAGGTAATAAACCGAAAACAGTGCTTATTGCGGTTCAAGAATCTGTTAAATAGCAATGGTCTGCAAGGAAATCCTCCTTTGAATAAAACTATACTTTTCAAAAGGATTTTTGTATGCTGATTCCGAATCCGAAGTCAGAATCGATCTAGCACGTCACGTTTTTTAGATATTCTCGTTAGAAAATCTCAAAAACCCATTTTTTTTTCTGTTTTCGAAGAAATATTTTGGCATAATGTAATATTTTTCAATTAAAATTGTTACGGTTTATAAAAGAACTTATTTTTTTCTTTCAAATTCAGTTTCAATCTTCTCAATATCTCTTTTCTTCTCCGAGATATCTTAATTTAAGTAAGTTTAGTAGGTTTGGCATATCTTATCATAAAAAAAATGATCTCTAAAAATTAATATATCTTTCTCCCTAGAACAAAAATATACTTTTCTAATGGACTTTAGTGTGCTGATTTTGAATCCAAACTCAAAAAAATTCGGTCGGCTCTGGTTTGTGAGATATAGTAGTTTTTATTGAGATTTTCTAAGAAAAAACTTGATTTTGTGATACTTTAATGCGAATATCTTAAAATCTAACTCAGCACATCAAAAACTATAAGAAAAGTATACTTTTGTTTCTAGTTGAAACAATCGAATGGTTTATTACAAATAAGATATTTCTAAATAGATAAATAGTATATAAAATTACAAAACACGTAAAAATTTTGTTTAATGTATTTTATTATGGTTTTCTTTACATATTTGACTTTTTAAATATAATGAGCGTTGATATTTTACATTTTCCTTAATTAAGGTGTTTTTGTTCCTGTAGGATTTACTTAAAAGTAAAGGATTTCGATATTTCTGCTAATTTTAATAAATCAGTATTTTAAACCAGTGGCGTAGATAGGGGGGGGATCAGGGGGATATATCCCCCCCCATTGGGATCGATAATTGTGCAGTATAAACAGTCATGAATAAATAAGTTGAAGAAGCGCACTTTGAAAAAAAAAACGCTATGGATTTCGAGTTCTTGATTAGCTTAAATGTTATAAATATGGTTTACCAACTTTCGTTGCCATTAAGTCGGGAGCGGTACGATTGATCGCAAACTAAAATCTCTTATAACAAAATCTCGCATTTTTGCAAAAATCACGCAAAGCAAAATTTCGCATTTTTAACATCTCACATAGCAAAATCTCGCATTTTCAAAATCCTGCATATTAAAATCTCGCATTTTAGAAATAATCTCGCAAGTTCATTAAATTCTTTCTATATCAAAATCTCTCATTAAAAGAAGAGCGTAAAGTATCTTAAATTTAAATTGCTTTTTTGGCAGCAAAATGTATAAGCAAAAGATTATAAGAAAAGAGAAGGTCGAATACAACAAATTCACATGCATTAAGTCCTTTTGACTCCAACATTCAACAGTTGACCCTGAACACTATTAAAAAACTGGCATAGGCGTCTGACAGTGCACTAACCTTTTCCTTTTCTATTTATCTCTTCAAAACAAAACGAAAAAACAGAAGAGGGAGGTTCTGGGCTTTCCTAAGCTAGCAATATCATGTAGGTTTATAATCTCGCATTGAATTAATAAATATTTTATTTCAATGCGAGATTATAAATTTCGAGATTTTAATGTTGCGAGATTTTGGTAAACGAGATTTTGAAATTGCGAGATTTCGATAAAAAAGATTTCATAATGCGAGATTTTAAGATGCGAGGTTTTAAGAACAAGATTTTAAAATGCGGTCAATCGTACGCAACCCCATTAAGTCGGTATTTCAAAGAGTGAATTTAGACTTGGTCCAAGCAATGGAGCTCGCTAAAGATTTAAGGGATCAACTAAAAATTAAACGGGCAGAAGACGACTCATTTTCGAAAGTTTTTTGTATATGGGAAAAATTAGCTGAAATCCTTGACATAGGCGTTAAACATAAGAGAATAGTGAAGCGACAAAAGAATCGTTCGAACCCTTCGGTTCAAAGTACAGTAAAGAATATTTTCGTGTTACTGTTTTCAATCTTTTTCTCGATTTCTATGTAATGCGCCTTGGAGAAAAATGTACAAACCATGAAAACACACTAGAAGGGTTTCCGGTTCTTTCTAAGGATTCTTCGTCTGAAATAGACAAAGCAGCTTAAAAAATTTAATGAAACTGTTGAGTTTTACCAAAAACTAGACCACATAAAATAGAACAAAAACAATAAGATTTCCTTATAGTTTTCATCCAAGAAGGAAATATTATTTAAACAATCGGGATTTCCTAACTGTTTTACCGACTTCCAAAAAGGAGGAGTTATTCAATTCGTCTGTACTTTTTTTTGTGTTTTTCACCTCATAACTTTGGACCGAGTGAACCAGTTTTGATAATTCTTTTTGTAGGTATTGAAAAGCTGGTGCCTGTTCAGTACTATTAGAAAACCCATAAAACCCAGTTTTGACAATGGAAGTCGGTTTTGTTTTTTTAATAAAAAAAATACGATCATGTACGGGATCACCTATTCCAACTTACTATAGAAATATTGGTCACAATTTTTGTTCTAGTGCCAAGTTGGAAAAAATATGAAATTTTTACAAAAAATTTTGAAAGAAAAATACTTCCTCTATGAACTCATTGAAAGCGCTCGAAAGCTGCACCGAAAAAAGTTGTCCTGGTATTTATATTTTATTAAAGATATTAGCTACACTGCTGGTTTCTACGTCAACTACCGAAAGAACTTTCTCCAATTTAAAGAGAATAAAAACAATACAAAGAAGCATTATTAAAACTTAAAAAAAAATTTGCGAACTAGATCTATCCCCCCCCTTAGCAAAAAGCTATCTACGCCACTGTTTTAAACTATGAGAAAACATTAATGTAAAAGGACATATTTGGTGTCAATCGATAGGCCATATTACGAGGAATAAGTCCTCCAAATTTGAGCTCAATGCTACAAATAGTTTTAATTTTGCACGAGTTCAAATAAATCTAAAAGGTTGATTTTTTAGAAACTACCCACATTTTTCAAAAATCATTTTTACAAAAATGGTACCTGATAGAATTTTTCTGAAACCAGATTTAGATTCAGGAAAGTCTAATCTTTCATAATATCAAAAAAATATTTGAAGGAGAAAAGAAAAGTTAAATTTTGCAGACCAGTGAGTCAGTAATTTACTATAGTCCAATAAGATCATAAAGTAGAAATGTAGGCCTAAAATTGTATGGTATGGAAGCCGTTCCTAATATAATTCCTACTATCCTCCCATCTCAAACACGGTGTCCCTTAGAAAATATCGTGATTTATGAATAAATCATACTTTTTAGAATACAAGTTTTTAACTTTCAAAACAACAAACTCGAGTTAAGGTTAGATCTATAATCTATGTCGTCGGTAACGCGCTCAAAGTGTGTAACTCACATTTTTACAAAAAAAAAAACAATTTTAATGCAATTTTATAGATAGGTATAGGTGAATCCATAAATTAAATTATTCCTGATTAAAATTTGAAAATTGGAAGTTTATTCTACCTCTCTTGTGAAATTTGTTAAAACTGAGTTACACACTTTGCACGCGTCACTATTTATTAATGTCCGATTGTAGTCAAAACTGAAGGAACATCCATTTTTATTTTGTTTCTAAAGTGAAATTACTGCTGCTTTGAACATGGATGCAATTTTATTGGCAATTTTAATTGAAAAAAAGCTGAATTAAAAAAAAAAATAAGAAGACATATTTTTCGAGACAAATCGAATATGTAAGTGAAATGCGGAACATGGCAGATTGCAAATTTTAATAGAAAAATGAATTAGGTGTAAATAAAGTGTAAAGCGAATGAGGTTGCAAACACAGAGGCATTGATGAATTATGATATTTCATGCCTATTGTGTTTTATGTACCTACATATTTTGTATTAAATTAACAACAAATAAACATTACAAAACAATAAAAAATATAAGTTTTGAAAGTATTTTGTCACGAACAGAAACAAATTGAATTGAGTTCGATCAGAAAATCTAAATGAGTGAAAAAATGCAGAAAATCTAATTTCTCTTTCGGCAATTGAATGCGCAAAAATTGAAATGCAGAACGTGAAAAGTTTTAAACTTTTTCTTTTTACCGACTTCCAAAAAGGAGTCCCATTTCAATTTCGTTCAGTTCAGGCCATAGGAACTATTAGAAAAACCAAAAAACCCAGTTTTAGCCATGGAAGTCGGTTTTGTTTTTTGTTAAAAATGATTATTATTGATGTTAAATTCAAAATATACATTTTTTCGTAATATGTTGCTTTTTAAATCCAAATCAGAAGCGCAAACTGGAATTTTGCTAAAAGAAACCTTTAGTTAAATTGACAACTAAGATTTTGAGATATCAAAAATTTCTATTTCCAATATTTTTGACAAATATATTATTTTTGAAAAAAAGTAAATATACTTAAGACGATAAAATACGGCGTTTTAAGATTACATAAGAAGTTTTGCAAAATGTACAGTGATGTAATTCGACGTCAAAATACTAAAAAAATGATCTGAAGAATTCCGAATTGGACTAAAATATTAACAATATTTACCCCAAATCTCAACGCCAGTTAAGGCTCTTACTAAAACAAACACAAACAACCGTTTCAGAATTTGAAGGGGGCTCGAGCATTCGAGCTGCCTCTAAGTCTCTAAGATTTACGAACAAATTTCAGTTAATGATGTACATTATGATGAAATCAGCTAAATAATAACATGATTTTGAAGGCTTGGGGGGGACTTGAGCCCCCTGAGCCCCCCCCCCCCCCCCCCCCTCAATACGCCACTGGTTTGTATGGGAACATTTACTCGTATTACCTAGTTTCTGCTTAGCTATGATTTCAAAAATTGCAGTGCAAAAAACCTTATGTTCTATAGTAGAGACCAAAGTCCTTAGACATCCTTTAATGTATTTTTACATCCTAAAAATAACCTTCCTGAGTTAATTAGAGCTAAAATAGTTTGCAAGATAAACTAACTATGAGGTAACTCCAAACTTAAAAACTGGCCATTAGAAGTTTATCTGGGTTTAGTAATAAATAGCCTTGTTCTAATGAATGTAGACTGCACATGAATGCATAGGAGTGAAAATGATATTCAAGTAATTCCAACTACACATGGCCTATCGAACGAATAAATGGGAGCTGTAGTGGATTTCTCCAAGTAAAGTAGGTACTCATGAGTTATACCAGCAAAACGAACGCGGCTAATATTGATTGCAGTTAACAAACACATTGATTTTTATTTTTTGACAGCTGACTAGATTTATATAGACCAACTCCAACGAAACCATATTTCTTCGTTCAGATGCCGGCGGTATTTTTATTTTCGACGTCAAACGTCATCGATTAATAAGTAAACATAAAACAAGAAAAAATTCAAAGAGTTCATTGTTATATGGAAACCACAAAACAATTTAAATTTTCATAACAAAATAATTCCAATGCCCTAAAACGAACTCAAAAAATTTGCTAAGTTGAGATAACTCTCAAGAATCTCTTTCACAAACTTCGATGAACACAGCATCACTTTTTTTTTTATAGGTAATGCAAACTTTAAAGACTGATTTTAGTTTTTTTTTTGAAGTTTTGACAGCATGAGTTACAAAATTCTCTTGAAGCCCTTGATCAAAAGTCGATATGGGCAGGAAGTCAAAAAATTGACAGTTTTTAAAATAACGGTTTTTTTCCGATGACTATCTGAAACCTTTTAAAAGGGATAGTAACTCTCTATATTGTGTCCATTTTGCCCCATCATGTCAGGTTTTCAAGATAACCTCAAAAAACGTTACAGTTTTTTGATCTGGAAGTGCGACTATTTTTAATAGGTAGGTATATGTTTTTCTAGTCGCTGAAACCAGATTCAAAGTCAATTTTGCATTATCACGTCAGGTTTTTGAGATAACATCAAAAAAGAAACGAACATCTTTTTTGAGGTTATCTTGAAAACCTGACGTGATGGGGCAAAATGGACCTTGCATTCGGTTTCAGCAACCCTAAAAACCTATGGATTCCACTAAAAAAAGCGCAAAAGTTACTATCCCTTTTAAAAGGTTTGTCCATTCTTCGACTTTCTGCTCATATCGACTTTTGATCAAGGGATTCAAGAGGACAACATAATAAAATTTCAGACAATTTCACCGAAGGCCACTTCCTACATAAAATATACGGGGTCCTTTAACATTCCTCATTACGAATTCGATAGTTATTTCAAAGTTAGGTTGAAGTTAATTTAACTTAAAATATTGAATAACGCATCTTTAATATTAAGACGGCATTTTTTTGGGATGACATTTTGAATTTAAACGTTTAACAACACTATTACCTAAGCTCAGATTTAGTTTAGCCGTTAATTTAATTTTACACTTTACCAAAGAGAACATTCTAAATGCGTTTCGCGTAGACTTGTTAGGTCCGATGTTACACAAACTGCTGGTTGTTTTCTATACTAAACATCAATCCTTCACAACCTTATTAAAAGCTTTTAAATCTTGCAGACACAATCTACCGACGGCAAATAAAATTTCTTGCCATCTACCATTCTCACCTTGCAATAACCGATTTTCTGCATCGGTAAAACTCAAAACCCAAGCATCGCCCTCCATTGCTGAATTCTTTCCCTGCAATGCTATACACTCCTTCGACAGCATATCAAATCCTTCAGTCTTAACTTCAGCAACAATATTCGGATGTGGCCATGGTATACCCGGCAATGGCCAATGTGATGCCGAACGCGGCCATAATCCAGCACATTTGAATGCCGGCGTAATTTGTACAATAATACGTTCGCGTATCCTTAATTTCACTTCGGTTGTGTCGGCAATCATTTTCACAATATCCCGATAGGCACATTTGTCACATGCTTGCGCTACCAATGTTTGAAATCGTGAACGTATTTTGCGTGCTGACAAATAACCCGATGCAGTGATAAATTCCACCCACAATGACATGGAACGTTTTCGACCGTCACTCAGTTTGAGGACAGCACAACCCGGCAAAGTGCCATCATCGACAAAGTTCAGCACACCCATTTGATTGAGATAAATTATAATTTCGAATTCGGACGGCGAAATCACTTCGAGACCTTCGAAACGACCGTTATAATCGTTGAGGGACGATATAAATCGAGGTTCTTGAACTTCGACTTCTTTTAAGACATCTTGAACAATTCGACAGACCTCTTGAATGGTCTTGTGGATTTGAGCTTTACGAGCTTGCACTCGATCCGCACAATATTTGTTCATTTGGTACACCATTTTGGATTGGGCCGCTATCATGTCCGAAGGGACCAGCATTTTAACAGAATATTAATTAAAAACGGTTTATATTTATTTTTTCGATATCGAATTTCTTTTTTCAACTTCGAATCGAAATTGTCAACCACACGAAATGCCGTCGCACACGTCACAGAAAATATTTCGTTAAAATAAATTGTGTTTCGTCGGAAAGAATAATTATGGCCAACAGCGAACACACCCGGCGACGACAGTTGCTGTACGTTGAATGCCAAAAGAATAATCCCTCCAATCCACAACCGGATTGTGAGTATCTATGTTTTTCTGTTGTATATGAACACGGCTAAAAAAAAAACAAGAATGAATTCATTTTTCGGTGTGATTGTATTAGTGTTTGGGGTTTCAACGAGATGGCGCTGAAAGAAGGCGTGACTACCGGTATTAATCCCTTTGTAAGCACCGCAGAGATGGCGTAGATACATTTTGTATCTATACCCGATTTTACGGTTAAAAACAACCACTTTTATAGACGGTGCGAGTGTGAGTGTGAATTATATGTGATGATAGATAAAGGCGTGTTTTCAGTTTACATTTTCGATTTTAGTTTACATGTGTTGGTTTGAAATAAAACCGACCGACAACGACCGGTAGCAGAGTGTTTATTCAATATTTACATTTGAAGTGTCAAACTTCTTGGAGTTGGTGTCCACCTACTTTGGCCTCTTGGCAATGGAACACCCCATTCACACATAGTGTGTATTGTGTTGGTTTCATTGTGTTCAGTGTACCGTAACTCGTGTATATTTTATATTTTAATAGTGTATCCAAGGGAACGGGTAGGGTAGGTTTTGTAATGTTTTTTTTTTTGTTTTTTTTTTTGGTTTTGTTTGTTTGGTTTTGGGTGAAGTGCGAAATGATTAATGTGGCAATAACACGGATAATGTGTGTTTTCCTTTTCTCCTTTTTTGAGTGTGTTTTATATGGTGGTGCTTTATAAATGGCGTTTTTCGTTTTTGCGAAATATGTGAATGAGAAGAGAAAAAAAAACAAAAATTACAGGGTTTTTTGTTAAAGAAAAGCCAGTCAATGACGAAATTTGTTTATGGAGAGGGTTGCCATTGCCAGTTGTTTGGGAACTGGACAATGTGGTGACGACATGGTAGCAGTGGTTGGTGTTTGCTAGACAGTTTAACGATTGTTTTAAGATAATTACAATTTTTCCTAACCGATGCACATAGGAGTATTTGCAGTAAAACCTGATCATAAGTCGATTTTCTGAAAATCAAAATTGACACCAAAAAGTTTGGCAAAGTTTGTGCAAAATAAACATGTGTCAATATGCTGCGCTCATTTTATTGTGTTTCGATCGTGTCTTGTTAAAAAATGAGGTCAAAGTTTACTGTTACATCTACCCCATTTTTATTTGAATGCGAAGTATTTTGGTAAGTGTTATTCTATATGCGATATCAAAGTGTTGTGATAGAAATCTAAAAAAATTTAAATGGAGAATTCTTCTTCAGTTATTTATTAACAATATTAATAAAGTTTTGAAAATGTTAGATGGTTTTTTCTATTTTAATTCAGGCTTAGAACTAGTATCTAAAAGCTTGATATTTTTGGTAAGTTATTATTTGAACTTTAATGATTTTGTTTTAGTATACCCCGTTATTCTGCGATGAATTGAAACTTATGAGTTAGTTTATATATTCTTTAACACAATGCAACAAAAATTGGGTGCTCCTAGGTGCTCTTTAGAGAATTGAGGATCAATTAGTTTTTCACTTTCTTATAGAAAATACTCCTTACTTTATGCAATGTTTTTTATTTTTAAATTAAATTTACTGATGTTATTAGTGTATTTTATTTTGGGTGATCTTAATTAAGGGCGGGGAAGAGAGAAAAGAATTGCGTATTAGGGATGAGGAAAAAATTTGAGAAAAATAATGTCGACAGGCGGAGTACATTATTCAATTTTTTTAGTTTTTGGTAAAAAAATAAAAATAACAAAAACTAGGTTTATATTGTATTTTCTTGTAGTAATACTCATTATAAACAGAAATAGTAACGAAAACCACGAAAAATAATTATGGCCAGGTTTTTTATGACAATACTATTATGAAGGACGGCTAGAAGTCAAATTTTATTACCATTGAAAAATGGTGTCGCGACGTCTACTTATTGGTATTAGAGAGATTAATAGGCTTTCCCATTTTCTACTCAGTTCTGTAAAATATAACAAGTCAAACAATAACGATTCAAATAAGTCGCTAGTAAAAAGTAAGTACCTATCTTATCAAAGTGAGTGAATACGAAAATATTGAAGAATGATTTTTGCTATAATTCTGTGTTAAAACTGCTGAACATGATAATAGTTCCATATTGACCGTGAAAGTCACAGTTTTTAAACATTCCAGTGCTTTGAGCTAATCAATTTATTTCCCCTCAATTGAGGTAAGTTCTGAGGTAAACCTCGGACGCATTCGGAGAGCAGCAGGATGTTCCTGCCCTTCCCCCTCCCCACAGAAATGGTCTTTTCACCAAGAAATCTTAACGGACGAAGCACGGTAGTGTAAAGGAAGGCCAAACTACTTCGTGGACATCTTATATGAGCTATTACTCTGGTGTATTCATATCACCAAGTCTATAAGAAGCACCAAACTTCGTTATTAATAAGCTTCGTTACTTGTATAATAAGTTGACTTCTTTGCATTGTCTCCATTCGGAGCCCTGCTGGTGTATCAGGGGCCTTAGGGCACCACCACACATTGGTTCCCAGATGGAAAAAACCCAAAAAAGTGAAACAATTTTTTCAATTTTTTTGATTTGGTTTTTTGATTAAAAATATATTTAAATACATTAATTAATTTTGCTCATAATCAACCATAGTTATAAAATAGCTGCACATTTTCTAAGAAACCGTAAAAAGGCCTATTTTGATAGCTTTTCTAAATGATCTCAAATGTAAGAAAACATTTTTTTTTTAACAAAGTAAATATAATTTATTTGTAGAGAATTAAATGAAGTTTTCAAATGTATCTTTAAATTCTCTGTAAGGTGATCCGTTGTTGAGATATTGATAGTCAAAGTAAAAACTATGGTTTTTGGTTTGCAGTCTAAGAAAATCGTAGAAGTTTGAAACAAAAAGAATTTTAAAACCAAATAAATAGCCTTTCTAAAAATGATAATCATTTTTTCGCAAAAAATTTTCCCACTTTTTTTAGAGAAAAGTAAAAAACAAAACAAATTTGGAAAATTTTGGTATTTGAATAATTCCAGATCTAGTTATTTTACAATTAGAAATAAAATATTTAGTTTTTCTTTCACTTGCTTTTTGTTTTGTCATGATACGATCATTTTTTACTGAGATACAGCCCATCACTAGTCACTAAAAAAAAATAAATAAATAAATAAAATAAATAAAAGTAAGTAGTAAGGTGTGCTATAATAATTCTGAAACTTTTTAGTTATTTGCTTTCTCAAAACCTTCTTTGTATTCAGTTTTAATTAAGTTTTAAAAGTATAAGAGAAATTCACATCACAAAAAAACAAGAAAAGGAAACAAAAATAATGAATATAATCAATAAAACTTTTGAAAAAATGAGTAATTTTAAAGTACGACGCACAATTTTTAGATCACGATGAGAATTCGTTTTATTTAATTTATATACCAAATTTCAATCAAATCGGTCCACCCGTTCAGTTTTTATAGGTTTTTTCCACTTCCTCCATAGAAGGGAACCACTGTGCGCCCCACCCCGCTTGCTTGTACGCCCCTAAATTCTGGTAATCACAGTTTTCTTGGCAAAAATTAAGTCATTTCTGACGTGTTCGTAAACTTAGGATGTTCATTGGGTTTTAGCTATTAACAAACATTGTCAAAATAAAAACCCAAAGTTATTGCCTTGGCCGTGTAATTGTTACTCTAAACCAGTAAGAAATTTAAAAAAAAAAAGTAGAAAACACTGCTTTTGTAATACTTCAAACACCAGGCAGTGTTTCTTAATCTTACTAACAAAAAATGTTGAAAACAAAACAAAAAATCAAAATTTAGAAAATATAAAGCTTTATGTTTATTTTTTAAGAAAATATTGTAAGTTCACGTATGAAAAGTCAGGCAACACAAACGGAACGTTAATGCTAAATCATAAATTTACGGACAAAAATGCTATACGAATTTTAGGACTTACAGGCGTTTGCCTTTTTTCCTTCTCTTCTTTGAAGTCATCCACAATTATTATAGAATTATTTGGGACTTTAGTAAAATGTTCATGTTCTTTGGTGCTTGAAATTACTTTTGCTCTCGAAATTCGTCGCAGGATTAAGAACCCATACTGCTGGCATTCGACAGTTGGTTCATTTCAAAAGTTATACCCGGGCGCCACTCGTTGTAAGGGCACGAACAAAAATTAAATAAAAAAAAAAACCTCGATGAACTTGTGCCGAGTAAATTGGCTCTAGGCTGGGATTTGTTAGAAATAGGAAAGATATTTAGTATATGTCATTCACCAAAAAGGGGGTTGCTCTTTGTACATTGTACTTGCAAAGGGGAAAAATCTATTTGGTCTTTGATTTATGACTTTTTTCAAACTTCAGAGGGTTGTTGGGTGAAGTAGGAATCTTTATGTCTGTACAATGTAGTGGGTTGTATAGATATTTATGGTGGGATTAAGAGTTAGATTTAGAATCCATTACGAATTAATGAGCCTTGAGATTAATTTGTCAGCCTGTTGTCTGTGTTATGTTATGCGAACGATGCAAGAGAAGGTGAGATTTTTTTTTTTTAATTAATAAAATTTGAGATTACATATGAACGCATGATAAGAGGGTAGTGTACAATTTTTTTTACGTACGTTGTACGTCTAGATTGAATTTTAACAGTTAGTACCGCCATAATTGTGCTTCAACTTCAACTCATTAGGTGGTTATTTGATCAAAATAATTTTGTTTAATTGTTGTCATAAGAAAATGCATTTTCAAATGAACATTGTATGAAAACATTTCCATTTCTAACAATATTACAGGCAATTTTTCCTTGCGATATATGTAGGTACTATATATCAAGTTATGCATTCGTACAAAAAAAAAAGTTGAGATAACATTTTTCCATGACATTACGATGGTAGAGAATGCTAAAAAAGTGGGTCCCGGAAGTCCGTCTGTCTGTCTGTCTGTCTGTCAGTCTGTCTGTCTGTCTGTATAAGGAGCTACAGCCTACACGGATGGACCGATTAATGTCAAACTTGGTATGTTATTTAGCGACTCTCCAGAGGGGTTTTTGGAATTAATTTTTTTGGACCAAAAATACTTGTCATATACCGATTTTAGTAAAATTGAAATATCTCAAAAACAGCTCCAACGATGTTGTTTAAAAAATTCAAATGTTAGTTTTAAGCTAAGGTCTATCTTTTAATGAAAATTTTTTTTTTGGAAAATCATTATTAACGGTACCTGCCATAGAACGGTTTTTTTTTCAAATCCGATTATCTCCGAAACTGCTTATTCGATTTCAACGAAACTTTTTTTGAGGAAGCATTTGTAGAATTTAAATATAAACCAACAAACAAATTTCAAAAAAATTATTTTTGGATTTTTAAAAAATTTTAAAAATTTTTTTTGAAAAATCAAATTTTCGAAAACGGGACATTGAGTTTTTTTGAAATTTTGTTTTTAGATGTTGATTAAAGATTTCTACAAAATGGCATACCAATTTTATTTTCAAACATTTTTTCCAAAAAATTATTTATAAAAAATTTGTTTTTTAAAAAACGGCTCTAAAGATTTTGAAATTTTTTTTTCTAAAAATGCATCTTAACATATCAATTAAAACTGCATACTTGTTTTGGAGGGCAATTTGATTTGAGATTTTATTTTATTTTTTAAAAAAACGAATTTTATTTTTTTTTTCCAAATTTCTATATAAAAAGTTTTAAAAATTAAAGCAACTTTAACTCTAAGAGCAAGTTCGTGCGACCCAGTCGTGCATTTTATTTAAATATACATGGCTGAAGTGGTGCAACTAACTGTTGATGGGAGGATAGTGACATTTGTATTTGCTAGAAATTTCTGCTTTCCGGTTGTTCAATTTCTAAAAAATCTGCTTATCTTCAAACTCTTTAGCTTGCACCAAAATAAAAAGTTATTTAAAAGAAGAAAATTTCGAGATCCATCGAAATTTTTGAATTATATTTTAATTCTCCTCACCTCAAGAAGGTACTGAAAGTTCTTTCAACCGAAGAAGATCAGGAGAAGATAAGGCAATAAGGTGGGCTACTTTCGTAGTTGAGGAAAAATCATCTCTTGTCCCAAGAGATCGAATTAGATGATTTTCAAAAGAACATACTGGAAAGTTTTCTTCTGGAAATCGTCAATCTAGTGCCATAATCATTATTATCAAGTGGTTTACGAGCAAGTCACTTCGGACCTCTACTTATTATATAAGCTATCAATCACGTACCGTTATGTTAACATAAGGGTGAAATTCTTAATTTTGCTGTTGATGTAAATATCTATTTACAAATACATTGAGTCCTTTGATGACCAATTAATATTTTTGCAAGAGGATATTGAAAAATTTGCTATATGGTGTATGGTTTTGTAAAGCGTTTGTCAAAAGACCATTATGTTACTCTTGATCTCTACAACTGAATAGTTGGCACTTTATATCCCATCTTCTTAAAACAAAAAGATTTCTTATTAAAATAAAATTATTAAATTAAAATTCTCTAAGATTTAAACTCATAGAATCTCAATAGGAAATCGATAAAAATGAAAAGATTTATTAACAACTTTATGTGCCTACTCATTAATAATAAAAGATTTTATTAAAAAAAAGAATTCATTTAAAATTAGTGTAAAAAGGCAAGATTTTTAAGTTTAAAATTGGTTTAAAGCTACAATTTTCTGCTCATTTGGCATTCAAGTTATGTTTTTTATAAAATTTGTTTTATTTCTCTTGAATAAAATATACAAGTTTACCTCATTAGTAGGTGCATACTATTTTTATATATTTTTTAAATCTACAAACTCAAAATTGGATAAGAACAATTCCTATACAAGTACGTTTTTTCCTTAAATAAAAATTGGACTTAGAACAAAATATGACATTTTTTTTGACAAAAACGGTTTTCAAATTCGGAAAGAGCACCCTCAAATTAGTAAAATTGCATCAATAACTCATTTTCGGTAAAAAGTGAATTTAGAATAATTTTGGTTTACGCCGACGAATTATCTGCTATTTTTGCAGGTAAAATTAAACTTTAAACGAATGATTTAAAAATGTAACAGTGTAATATTAAAGCCTTGGACATTTTATTTTTATAGGATCCCACCTAAAAGCAAAATAATGTTGGTAAATTCAATCAGAAAACGTGTTGTGTTTACACTTTCATATGTCTTCACATAAAAACAAATAGATTTTCTGATTAAATTAAATTAAAAAGACTTATTTCTGAGATATAAGAAAACGTGGTTTTGAAATGCTGGTTTTCGATACACTTGAAATAAAGTGGTAAAATTAGAAGTTTTTAAATCATTTCTTTTAGCCAAAATACTTTCTCCTTTTTTGCGTTCATCCTTGGCTTTATAGCCTTACTATTGACCAAAGGTCACACGGAAAATCAGTGAAAAAGTAAACTAAAATTTAGAGTTATACTAGGTTTAATGCTGTAACCATTTCCTGTAAAATTCAAATGTGATTTTGAATTCTACAGTGACTCCATCGTTATAGTCACTTTAAATGTCAGTCACCGCTCCATCACAAAAAATGTTCAATTATCCACAAATAGAGTTGAATGGTATTCGTAAGAATTAAACCATCCTGATTCAGGAAGCTTGAGGTGAGGAATACTCCAAGAATTTTTTACAAACGGTTAATACGATTTTCATGTATAGTTAAGGAGTTCACATTCATCTCAGATAACACTTTACACCTTAGCAGGGATACCTACAACAAAGTATTTATGTATCTACAAAATGAGTTGACATTTTTAATAGACCGAAGATGGCGGCCAAAAGTACGGTCTTATGCTCATTTTTTTAAGATCATTATTTGACAACCCACTTACAGGCTTCATTAAAAAAAATGAAAGAAAAAACAAGTTAATTAAGACAAAACATTATAAATACTGCGATATAATCCAATAGTATCCTCCCACACATAATACGTCGAATTTCGAGCACGACTTTTGTTTAATTAAATTGCCCCTCTCTCGCGACATCTTAATAATTTCCATTCGTAGACAGTATCATGGCCCAAAAATCGATCACGCACAAACCCAAAGGCCTTTTTTTTTTACTATAAACTCTCCACCACACAGATCTCCAACACTCAGCGCAATACCAATCAGAGTTTATGTATCAAGAAAAACGTTACAAGACTGCAACTGTAGCACAGTGGGCTTGGATCTGGATATAATGTGGCAGAGATCTTTCTTCTTCTTTTTTTTTGTGTTTTTTCGTTTGTTTGTTTTAATTGAGCCAAACGACGATGAACTCGCGCGTCGCGAGTGATCACAATCTTTTTTTTTCGGTTTTGGTATAGGGCAGGGCAAAGCCTCTGCAAAGAGTCTTGCCACACATGTTTTCAGATGCGCATCTTAACTACTGGGCTCGAAATATTTGTACAAAAAAAAAAAAAAAAAAAAACAGTGGCTTAAGCTGCAAGTTGCAGCAGTCGCAAAATGTTGCAACTTGCAACAACTACTGGCGCGTTTTTTCTTCATCTTCACCATCCGCTTTTATACCGTCCAAGCAATACGTCATTGGCATATCTGATCGTGGTGACACAGAAAAACAGGGACACACATGAAAAAATGTCTGCCACTGCCTTGGCTACCACATATATTTGTGTCTGTTTTGTGGAACATCAGCCAAAGAGCACTTAGGAAGCACTGCACGATCATTAATTTCAGATCCATTACAGCGTGTTTCGGGAGCACTATAATAGCATCGGCAACCAGGCGAAACAGTGTCATCATCATCATCGAATTGAGGGAGGCGGTAGGCCCGCGCAATGAAATACGAGATCGAAAAAGGAAACTCCATGACATGGATCACTGATCACCGCTGACAGGCTGATTGTTCTTTGAAAAATGTCATCCCATGTACCCTCTTCGATCGATGATGGCGGCGCGGTGATCGCCGACTTTAGTGGCGACACACAAAACGGTACCATCCACCAATATTATTGGGATTGGGATGACATCTTCGAAACAGGCTGAAAACGGATTATAGACACGCTGTGGATCTGTGTGCGATCAGTGATCCCTGATGATCACCTGTTGGGTCAGCCTTACCACCGCAGTTATGGCGACGAAGTCTGCGATGTAGACAGCGACCAAGACGATGACTATGATGATGACGAAGGTACCACATATCGGGTTCGGGAATATGAATATGAAGATGCGCAAAAGACTTGCTGGTGCATCATACGACCCTACCTAATGCAATGGTGTGGCGCCTGCATCCCGCAGTGAGTTGTCTGATAAATTTGTGGAATGCGTCCGCATGCGAACATGAAAAAAAAAACCAAACCAACAACTGACGACGACCGAAGTTACCAGCAGACGCACACTGTGTGTGACTTTGCTGCCTCATGCAACTGTGCGCTGGTGGAATAGGGTTTTGCCTAGGTGCATTAGAGAGGTGCACTTCCAGTCAGTGCTGACTCTTGGACATTGTTTGTGTGTATTTTTATTCGGATTAAGGCCTGACTCTGGACTTATGGTGCAGGTTAATCAATTCTCCGGCTTAGTCGTCATGGCTATTTTGTGTTTTGTGTTGTTGTGTGTGCCCGTTGAGACGCACACGCTTTTTATTAAGGTATGAAAAATTACCAATTAACAAGAAAGAAATTGTTGAGGTTTATGACAGTTATGAGTCTGGGTATCAAACAGCAGGTAGGTATGATGAAAAATAAACAAATAAAATAAAAAAGAGATGATAACATTGTCTGGAGATTTTATTAGAGATGGAGAAAGTGTTTTTTCATGGTTCTCTGATATGACACTTGTGTTGAAGGTCAACAACACTGATGGGATTGATTTGGATATTGTTTGTTATCTTTCTTATCAGAATATGGATCGTTTTAATTGTTTCTTGTTTATTGTGTAAAGAAATAGAGCATGTTCTGAGGAAACAAAACTAAGAAACCTTGAAGATAAGAGATTTTTCAATTTTTTTAGAATTGTATATCTGACACTCATATAAAATTGAGACAAAAATATACTTTAGGGTAGGGAAAGGTGGCCGAAAATGCTGCCTTAAGGAAAATATCCCATATCTCGAAAAAAAGTAACATTCAAACTTAAATGCTATATACTTTTCAAAGTTTAATCAATTACTCTCACATTTTTTTTTGCTTTGCGAGTTAGTCTAAAAAGTATTTAAATTTTTTGATTTTCAAAACGTCTTCAAATTTCACTGATCAATTTTACCTAGGTAAAATTGCACACTGTCCAAACATACGTGATTTTAAAAGCAAAATATAGTCAAAGGGCTCCTTTTCCATTTTCATATAAAAAGTGGTGCTAAATCAACCCAGATCTTTCTATGAGTCATTCAAAACCCTGTTCATGTTGGTTGCTCGTCTTCTTATAGTTTAGTTTTTGGTACTTCGAATGTTTTGGATTCTTTTTTCCAGATTTTGGATCTGCCTTTTTTTAGATTGTTTATATTAAGCAATCATTTTCACTATAAAGAAAATGAAAAGGTGAAAGTAAGTATGCCATTTTACCCGAGTGCTAAGTAGGCCATTTTGCCCGTTTTGTTTTTTTATTTAAGTCTTATAATCGAAAATTCTAAAATCCAAATTATTTCAGTAAATTAATAAGAAATACTTCATACATACCTACATATGTTAACTGCTTTCTCCCAATTAAAATGGTTTTTATACTGTTTATTTTTGTGAAAAAAAAATTTCATAAAATTTTAACGGGTGTACTTTTTGAGGTAGCTAGAGACAGTATGACCTGTAAAATTTCAAATAATGGCTTGAAGTTGCTAAAATTTCTTATATGTCGGTTTCGCCAGATAAACTAAAGAATCGCATTCATAAAGTCTAATTCTAATTCTGTTCGGTTCTACGATTTCTAGCAATTTTCGGGTGCCATTTTAGGCCACTTTTTCCTAGAAAGGTTTAATTCTCAAATTAATAGAGTTCGGATCTAAATAATGCTAAGTTTTTCATCAGTTTTTCAAAGTTATTATGGGGTTCTTATTAATCATATGTCCTTGATTCTTAATCAATCAGCTATTGACTCAAATTTTTGATTATCAGTTT
Source organism: Episyrphus balteatus (assembly GCF_945859705.1). Classification (NCBI taxonomy): domain Eukaryota; kingdom Metazoa; phylum Arthropoda; class Insecta; order Diptera; family Syrphidae; genus Episyrphus; species Episyrphus balteatus. Next base: position 102,756,398 of record NC_079135.1, on the reverse strand, counting down.
TTTTGCCATATGTTTCTCATGGTTTTTAAACTCTGATCTTTCAAGCTTAAGTTTTAGCTGTTCTACAATCAAAGTAAATGTAAAAAACTTGTTTCAGAAAACATTTGTACTTTAGATACGAATATCTTGAAATTCAAAACGCTACACTTTGGGTGCTTTTTAGAAATTTCCGCTTTAAAAATCATTTAAGTGGGCACTTTTTTTAAAAGAAATTAATTGAAATTTGGAACTTTTAAGGATTATTTTACCGAACACACTACTATGGGATTTAAAAGAAAAGTTTTTGATTGATGACAATCACGAGTTAGAATTTGGACTCGGACTCATTGATTGAGGATAATCTATTTTAATGAAGCCCTAAAAATTATTACAAACTTGTTCTTTAGGGCAAACATTGTTTTCGTGTAAGCAAAATTCAAGGTTTTAATCAAAAGCAAAACTGTTGTCTCGCCCGCCGTACATCAGTCAATCTGCTTCTGCACACATTATGTCGCAATCATGCACCACGAACTTCCCTTAGGGTAAAGTCGGGGGATATGGCACTTATTTTCGTTTTTCGTTATTACTTGAGAAATAAAGAAGATATCTATTTCAAACAAAAACATATTTATTTTAAAACTATTTCTTAAATACAAAATAGGTACATAAGTGTAATTCAAAGATAATTTCTTCTTATTTTTTGCAAAAATTAGAAACATTAAAAAAACATGACTGAAAAAATGGAGGATGATATGGCACCTAATCGAGGGTGATATGGCACCCTATTTCTTCTTGATATTTTTTTGTGACACTTGTTGCATGTGTTGTTGAAAGACGTACACGAATCATGAGACCAAAAGTGACTGCCTTATTCCGCACTTTTCAGCCAATCTGAAAGCTGTTTGGCAAACTTTTAGGTTCTGGTCATTTAAGAAGCCTTTTTAATGTAGTGAAGTGTGAAGGGAATCGCAAAATGCTTTTTTTGACATTCAGCAGCTCCAACGACTGCTGTAATCTGGTTTTAAGTCCACTTGGCCTGGTTTGCTGAAGTTTTTTGTAATTACAATTGCACAGAGAAAAATATGACCCGCTAAAAACTAACAGATTGCCATATTGTTTTACCGTCCATACATTTCATAAGGAAATCTTATTAAAATCAACGATTAATAAGGTTTTTTTTAAGGAGATTTCTTATTATTTTTATAGAGAAAATCTTATTAATATTTGACTGAAAAGTTGATTTTTTTTGCAACTTAGCGCTAGAACAAAAATCGCGATCAATATTTTCATGGCAGGTTGGTTCAGGTGGTAAGGTGGGCGACTAATGATTTGAAGTCTCCAGTTCGATTCCCAGCCTGGTCATCGTTTTTTTTATTTTTTTGCAGATTTTAAAACAATAAGGAAAACCCGATTGTTTTAATAAGGTTTCCTTCTTGGATGAAAACCATAGAGAAATCTTATTGTTTTTGTTCTATTTTATGTGGTCTATTTTTCTCTGTGTGCCAGTTGAAAAATAAATAGGTTAAAAAGTAGATGCGGGGGAAATGGCACCGGTGCCATATATCCCGAGGTTTTTGGGTGCCATACCCCCCATTTGACTACACTTCTGTTTTCTTCAAATGACACGAATAATCACGTTTGCTTAGTTATTGCAATGAGCAGACACATAAATACAACCGTTACTGTTCTTTTTGTGTTAAAATGAACCCTCGGGGTCAAATACTTTTGGAACCACACGTACAACAATTTTACACAAAAAAACTTTTCGCTCAAATTGAACTCACTTTTTTTTCTGTCCATTTTTAAAATTTAAGTGGCAATGGTTACTGCGGTTCCGAAAGCATCCACTGAAAGCTTACGTCAGACTGAATTCTATTTTGCTCTTTTTGCTTTGAAAAAAAGTCATTAAGTGGGAGATATTGAAAGGGTGCCATATCACCCGACTTTACCCTATCAAATCATACAACATTATCGAAATATTGCAGTCTTCTCGAAAACGTTTTTCACGATTTTGATAGAAATTGAAGTATTACTTTTTGGATGAGGTACATAATATCTTCTGATAAGTAAAGTTTTTTTTTTTTAATTATTTTTAACGTGAATTTCCGACATTCTGCCAAACTTTTTTAAAGAATTAATTTTGAATTAGGCTTCTTATATCTACATTATCTAACTTAAATATAATTCAAAAACAAAATATTCATTTTCATTTTATTTCGTGGGCAGATGTTTATTAATAAATTGCTTTTTACCGACTTCCAAAAAGGAGAAGGTATTCAATTCGCCTGTATTTTTTTTTTTTTATGTTTGTTACCTCATAACTTTGGAAGGAGTGAACCATTTTCGATAATTCTTTTTGTATTGGAAAGCTGGTGGATGCAATTTCAATTTCGTTCAGTTAAAGCCATAGGAACTATTAGAAATACCATACAAAAAATGATTCATGGTTTTGGTTTTTGATAAAAAAGATTATTTTGTTAAATGCTCTTCTACTGAAATTTTTGTTAAAACTTTTTAATAAATATTTGTGATAAAAAAAATTAAAAACCCGTTTTTGTAGAAGAAATCAAATAATATACTTTTTGAATCTTGTTGCAGTTTCATCCTAAAGGACTAGCTTCAAAGTTTCTCCTAGGGAACTGAGCTCAAATAACTTCGTATAGACAACTCAACTCAGTTTTCAATATTTGGCTCAAAAATCACACTTACTAAAAATACTCGTACTTCACTTTTAGAATGCTTACTTCGATCTTATTTTACTTTAAAAAAGTAAAAAAATACACGCCAATAATTACGTTTAAAGTTATTGCTCTTTGATTCCTTCAGCTGCTTACTACTTTTAACAAGAATGTTTTTTTCTTGCTTTACTTTATGAATTTTTGATAAAATTCCACATGGTCGCGTTTGCTTAAGAAACGCATCCAAACTCAAAAGATGTGTTAACTTTATTCGAATTTTTCTGACACATGTCAAAAAAAAAAAAAAAAAATACGAAAAAAACTTGCTTCAATTAAATTTAAATTCCACAATATCATTCAAGTGTTGATCTTCCACGTAGCTTTTTTTTTTTATTTTTTTTGTCTGTCCAAAATCATTGGCGGATTTATCTTTTTGAGACAAAGGAATCCATCCATCATTCTTGCTGCCGAAATGATGGACATTTCGAGTGGACAAATCCAAAGATGCTGCGTATTGCGAGTAAAATATATACATTTTTTTTTCATTTGTGTTTGTTTTTGTTATAATGCCGCCCAATGAATCTTTGGTGATGAATTTTTCGGGCTTGGGCATTCCATTGATTGTGCGTCGCATCAACCAAAAATCAATTAACTTCAGGTGAAGGAATTTCAAAGGGTGCTCTGGTGCTTTCGCAAGGAATGAAAATATTTTGTGACATTTGGCAAGATTGGTGCGCAGATATGAACTGGATGTCTCGCGAAATATATGTATCGATTGACTTAATTTGTCCTTTTGAACTTTTACCGACAGTGAACATTTTTTAAAGGCATATTAACTGGTATAAATGATTTTAGTGCATTTGAGGAATGTTGAATTGCACCGAAATTATAAGTTAAACATTTTTGCAAACTTGAATTGTCTTGCAAACAGATGGAAAACAGGTAAAAAATTTCTTTACCCAGTTCGTGATCAGCGGGATGGATGCATCTGATTTATCTGCTGAAATCTATAACCTTAAATTTTCCAAATAAGAAATCCTATTAGTATCTCAAAGTAGGTCATAATAGTAATTTAATAAAATTGTAAAAATAAAAAATTATTTCTTTTGTTTTGACAAATCAATTTTTCAAACGGGTGAATAAATTTTATTCAAGTTTGAAACAGATGATTTGAAAAAAAAAAAATAAGTTGTTTTGAAGACTTTTTGAACGGAAAACGGAATTTTCGACAAAATGTATTTGTTAATTTTTAACGAATTTTATTTTTTTTTGTCAAAACCCTTATTTTCAAACCAATATTCTTTTTTTATTCATTTCCTAAAAAAATCAGTGAAACCATATTATTTGTAAAAAAAAATACCTACCGTTTTTTAATTTTTGTGTGAGAATTTTAAAAATTCTTGTTCACTGTGGTGTATACGTGCTTTTTTTCTAATTCTGTTTAAATTGAATTTTGAAGCAATCTAGACATAAAAACTTACCTAGAGAAAAGTTAAAGACACAAAACAGTAGATATATTAAGCAACGATGGTGCATTTTTAGCTTATGAAGTTGCAACCCTAAATTTTAAATTTTATTTTTCAACAAGTTCGTAACACTCGACAAACAATTTAATATACTCTTTGAACTAAAACAAAATACAATTTATTGTCAGATGAGGATATATTTCCTCTACATCCTCCAGTATTTAAAGCTTAATGCAGATAGAACCAAGTGGTGGGCAATGTATTTTTTTTTTTTTTTCAAATCTAGTGCCCAATTTTGAAAAAAAATCATTGAAAACCATATTTGCGAAAACCAAAATGAAAATGCAATATTTTGAAAACAGATCATTACAAAACTTTTTCTGACCACTGTTTTTTTGTTTTTATCCTTTCAGCATCATCATTTCAATCCGAGCAAAGACAAAAGCTAAACGATGTACCTATACAATCATCTGTGCGGCGGCGGCAGCAAAGAGCAAAAGTGCAATCGGCAGAAAAACGCCAATTTCAACAGAGCGAGCGAGCGATCTTGGCCAAATTGAATTTCAGGACAAGAAAAATATCACTTCGATTAATTCAGGCGATCCCATTAAGGCAAACTCTGCTGGAAGAAAACCGCCCCAGCCAACTTGTGTGTATACCAGAGCGTTTGGCCATTTGAACAAATAAAGTTCGCATGACTAACAAGACTTCAGAGGAAAAGCGGCCGCCGAAGCTGTCTGATCCTTGATACTTTTTACTTTTGTATAATATTCCCGCATCCTCTCGTCTGCATCGTCATCGTCTTCTTCCGATGCATGGTTTTTTGTCTCTTCATTCGTTTTTCGTCATCAGCAGGCGGCAACAACGGCGGGCAGTGGCGGCATGACGTTGCACACACAAACGATCGATTACCTTCAAACTTAACCTAAAGGGAAGCTCCTTAGCACACAAGAGGAGTTCGGAACCATCACCGCCACCCGCCTGCCGAAGTCGTCCCCCCAAAAAAAGGAAGACTAAGAGTACCCACACTATTTCCCCTTGATTCTGACTCCATCTCTTGAAACTTGTACAACTGTACGATAAAGTTAAGTAGGTATGTGAATTTATGGATTACATTGGCCTTTTTGCCGATTGTGTATGTATTTTTTTTTTTTTTTTTGTTGGTTCCTATGGCAGCTGTCGACGGTTTTCCTTTTACGATTGAAATTTATATCCAAGAAAATTTGCTACAACCAGGGCTTGAATAAATTTTATTCGTGACTTGTTATTGAATGATATAAGGAAAAAGGGCCCGGTTTAATTTTATTTCTAATCTTCTTTAATCTTCGATGTCTCAAACTCGTAGCAGGAATTTTTAAAATTTAATTCTTAAAATATTTTAAAAGGCCTCAGTAAGTTCTTAAAAGTCATTACTGGAAAGGCTTTTTTAAAAAACACTGCGCCTACATGGTTTTTTTAAGAAATCCAGCTCTGGACATAACAACACCACGTCAACGATTGAAATAGTTCTTTGGGTCCAAAAACAAAAAAAAAAAAAACTTTACTGTGTGGGAAGAATGAACTAAATATTGTAAACCAAACCCAAACAGAACACAAAATGCATGTGCCTATAAATTGGTTGCAAATAAATTGAATAGTAATTGCATTGGCTATAAATATGTTAAGTAAGAAAGACAAAAAAGGTAAGAATAGGTCTTAAATTTATTTTGTCGGTCTTAAAAATGTTTGTAGTTAATATTAATGAAGGCAGTATTCCCATTCACAATGTATTTGTCAGTATTAAGTTAAGAACAGTTAAAATTTGTAACACATTAGGTTATATCGTGGCCTAAATTGTAAATTTTTTTTTCAACTTAAATCGTTTTTTTTTCTAGGATCACAATTTATTTCGACAACTGACCTAGGGTAACAAATACTAAAGACCTTCAATTACCTACCTCCTTTTTCATTCAAATAGAACACCATACCTTGAAGCCTTCATGCCACTTTGACTATATTTTCAACGGGTGACATCACGAGTTAGTTTACTTTTGATGGTATTGTCCTAAAAATTGGAAAGCATTTCCATCAACTGACAAAAGTCTTTCGAAAGCTCCAAGCCGCTAATGCGAAGTCAACGTTAAATATACGAAAACCACAACAAATAATTTAAAACATTCATTGAAATTTTTTTTCTCCGAGCAACATCGTCAAACACTTTTTACCGACTTCCAAAAAGGAGGAGGTATTCAATTCGTCTGTATTTTTTTGTTTTTTTTTATCTTTGTTACCTCATAACTTTGGACTAAGTGAACCAATTTTGATAATTCTTTTTATATTGGAAAGCTGGTGGCTGCAATGTGGTTCCATTTCAATTTCGTTCAGTTATACCTGTAGGAACTATTAGAAAACCATTAAACCCAGTTTTGATCCATGGAAGTCGGTTTTGTTTTTTGATAAAAAAGATTATGTTGATGAAGTTTGGTAACTGGGACTGGGAACCTTCCCAACAACTCCTGCTGTCATACGAATCATCTGCCGTTAATTTACTCTCCGTTGACTTGCTCTCATTCTTTTTGTACATTTTCCTACATAACGAACCGTATATGAGTGCTGGACTCACAACCGAATTGTAGACCTTTCCTTGTAGCTTCACTATTTATTATAGACCTCAGATATTTATACCTTTCACACCAGGGAAGCACAACTCCTGAGTAGATAAAAAATAAACTACAATCAAAACAAATTCCCAAATTTCAGCCAGAACTGTGGAGGTGGATTTTTCGCACCTCTCCCTTAATTGTTTAAATAGGCATTTTAATGTTATGATCGTGTTGAGCATTAATTTTTAACTTTTAAACGCTACTTTTATTTACTGATTTCTATCAATATGTTTAAATTGCATTTTAATTAAATTTAAAAAAAGGACGTATAGGTCAAAATCATCTAGGTGGGAAATTTCGATGACCGAATTCTTAAAAAATCAACTTTGTTTTATGATAAAAATTTCATGCTCATATTCGCTTTAGCCATAATTTGTCGTTTCATGAACGGGCAGAGCACAAAAATGTATATTTTTTAATTTACCGCAAAGCCCCCCAAAAATTAGTAGGTACTAGAAAAACATTCCTCGAAGTGGTGGTAATCTCTTCAAAACGAATTTAGGGGGTTTAGAAATAGTATCAATGTGAATGATAACCTATTATATTAAGGTATTATTAATCAAATACAACTTTATTTCTTGGGACAGAGACCGATTTCTACAAAAAAAAAAAAAAATGCTTCTAGGCACGTCCGAAACACTTAGGGCATAAGTATTTTTTTCTTTTGTTTTTTTTTTGTAACTTTTTTGATAAAAGTGTATATTACAGCCATACTTCGATAGGATACTAAGTAAAAAAACCTTAAAAATGCAAAATTATGAGTGGAAGACTACACACAGAGAAAAATATGACCCGCTAAAAACTAACAGATTGCCATATTGTTTTACCGTCCATACATTTCATAAGGAAATCTTATTAAAATCAACGATTAATAAGGTTTTTTTAAGGAGATTTCTTATTATTTTTAGGTATAGAGAAAATCTTATTAAAATTTGACTGAAAAGTTGATTTTTTTTGCAACTTAGCACTAGAACAAAAATCGCGATCAATATTTTCATGGCAGGTTGATTCAGGTGGTCTATTTTTCTCTATGCATTATTTATTCAGATTCTAAGAGCGTTCCCGGAAATGACGTTTTGACCTTAATTTATTTAAAAACTACTTGCAGTACGCTTTTGTACGTTAGATGATTAAAATATTGATACATTAAGAAATGTTGGTTTTATGCGTCATTTTTCTTGGCACAACTTTTATGAATTTATACAAAATAACAAAACTTAATGTTTTTGTAAGAGATGTACCAATTCATAAAAAGTATTGTGTATATATGTAGTATTTAGAAAAGAAATACTTTAAAATAATTGACTTTAATGTGTTTTTAAGTCATTTGAATATCAGTTTTTGAGTTATGGACATGTCCGGGAACGCTGTTTTTGGGTATATAAAATGCAATAAGAAACAAATTTAAACTTTTCTAACCGAAACAAATATATTCGTAGATACGTGCCTACTATTTTAATTGGTACCTAAATGAGAAAAAAATTTTAAATAAATGTTATTTTGATTTAAAAAAATGCCTGGACATCAAAGTTTCCACCTCAATGATTTTGACCCGTATACACCATAGTGTATAAGGCTATCTGATGACCAGTGCGGGTTTGTTGCGGGTAAATCAACCACAGATGCAATCCAGAGTATAAGAATCATTATGGAAAAACATCGAGATTCCTTGGAGGATTTGCATGTGGTATTGGTTGATTTTGAAAAAGCATTCGATCGACAACCACGAGATCTGATATGGGTGGCCCTCAGACAACGAGGAGTTCCGGAAACCTATGTGCGGATAATTATGGACATGTATGATGGAGCAGTTACTAAAGTAAGATGTGCAGCTGGAGTCACGGAAGAATTCGAAATCACAGTAGGTGTACACCAGGGAAGCGTCTTGAGTCCTCTGCTCTTTATTACCGTTCTTGATTACCTGCTTGAAGGCAAAGTGACGGACCCAAAAGTGCATCAGTTATTCTTTGCTGACGATGGAGCCATCATAAGTGAAGACCCGATATCCCTGCAACGAGCACTTGATGTATGGGTGGATGTTCTAGAAGGTAGTGGGTACCGCATAAGCGCGAAAAAGACAGAATACCTATGCTGCCCATTTTCTGATCCACACAGGCCTATTCCTGACATTTATTTGAATGGTGTAGTGCTTCCCAAGTGTGAAAAGTTTAAATATCTGGGGTCTATGATAAATAACGAAGGTACTTGTGATGACGATATCAATCATCGCGTAAGCGTAGGGTGGATGAAGTGGCGGGAAAATTCTGCCATCTTCTGTGATCGAAAAATGCCCCCTAAGCTGAAAGGAAGACTCTACACCGCAGTTGTGCGTCCAGCACTCACATACGGTTCACAATGTTGGACAATGTACAAAAAGTATGAGAGTAAGTTAACGGCAGCTGAGATGAAGATGCTTCGTATGACAGCAGGAGTAACAAAGCTTGATAGAATTAGAAGTACGAAGATCCGAGGAAGCCTTCATGTTAAAAACACCATCTCCCAAAAAATTGAACACGACCGACTCAGTTGGTATTGCCATGTTCAAAGGAGAGATCCTGAGAACCCCGTCAAAAAAGCAATATCATACAACGTTCCAACACGAAATAGAAAGAAAGGTAGTGTCAAAATTAAAAAAATTTCCCCTTCCAACATTTTTTCTTGAAACAATACATCATTTAATATTAAGTAACAAAAAAAAAGGATTACAAAATCCAAATCGTATTGCTTAAACAATGAAAATAAAATGCACGCCTTGCTGTTAGGGTTCAAGTTGCTAAATTTTTAAGACTTTTTATATAAAAATTTGGTAAACGTTAAAAAAAATTCGTTTTTCAATGGAATAAAACAACATTTGAAATCAAATGGAGCTCCAAAACAAGAAGTATGGAATTTCATTTGATTTATTAAGATGGATTTTTAGAAAAAAATTCAAAATCGTAAGAGCCGTTTTTTAAAGAACTAATTTTTCATAAATATAACTTTTTGGAAAAATGGTTTTTAAATAAAATTATTATCTATGCCATTTTGTAGAAATCACTAATCAACATCTAAAACCAAAATTTCAAAAAAATTCAATGTCCCGTTTTCGATTTTTTTTTTTAATCCAAAAACAAATTTTTTGAAAACTTTATTTTGAATTTATATTGAAATGGTACAAATGCTTTGGCATAAAAAAATCGTCGAGTAGTAGTTTAGAAGAAAATGAGATTAAAAAAAAAAAAACAGAAAAAAATTGTTACGTTAGAAGGTGGGAATTGTATAAAAACTAACATAAGAATTTTGTATCAAAATCGGTTGAGGTGTTTTCGAGAAAATTAAATTAAAAATCTTCAGCTCTAAATCCGACTACTTTTCGTTGGGAAATCTAGTTTTGAAAAGAAAAAAATATTTTAGTACCTAACCAATATAATCGCACAAAGATTAAAAGTTTTAAAGTCTTGAGGAAGTTTTGTAAATTTTGAATAAGACTTGGTAGCCAAATTTGCTTTGGAGTTCCCTTTCTGAATTATCACACAAATTTGAAAAACTAAAGTTATAAATATCAACAAACAAAAAAAAATTCCAATACATTTTCTTAAGTATAGTATATTTTTTTTTTTTAATGAAAGTCCTGGATCATTTTTTTTACAAATCCAAGTTTTGTAAGATAATAAACAAATTATGACGTTACAAATTAAGTGAAAGAATTCCTTACATTTAGCATTTTATTCACTTTTCTCATTTACATAAAGTGACAACTCAATTACAAGTTGCTCACTTGCACAGCAGAAAAAAAAAACAAATAAAACTAAAACATCCTGCCATATGACTATAGATAGCACCCAGTACCAGAACAATCCTCCCATCTCGTTCCCATCGATTTGATTTCTCTTATAATAACGCTTACCCAACTTGATGGATTCAGACAACTGTAAACTAATGACATTCCGGTTCATCCATTAAATTTTATGTGATTTCATATTTCAACCCTCTGTGATGTCTGTTTCTAGAATGTGTTTAAGGAAAAAAGGATGTTTCAATTATTTTCTACACAAGAGGTCTTCCTGATATGGTTTCTCTGAGGTCCTGCTACGCAAATGATTTACAGTAGAGTAACACATTCATCCCCCTTGTTACAAAAATGAGCAAGCAAAAAAAAAAAAAGACCAAAACTGAAAATTCACTTGTCGCAACATAATCGGCAATATTTTCTCGATTACATGACGCAAATCGTAGAATCAAGGGTTCAAACCGGCAACCACATTAATCTCCATCTCTCCACCTCCACTTTAAGTCTACAGAGAGTATAATAATTTTTGCAGAGGGTTGGTTGCATGACTTGATCGTGCTGCCCTCTATGTCTTTTGTGTGATTCATACGAATATAACAACAGGAGACCAAACTCTTGATGCACTTAACAAATTACAGATGTGAAAAATTCATTTCGCATCCTTGATGTTCGGGTGATTAATGGTCTCACTCGACACTTGAGAGCACAACACACTTCGACTAAGGTTTTACCCAAAAACAAAATTAAGGGGACGAACGTTGGTACGTGTAATATAAAAGATGATCCTTTTTGTATCTGGTGGCGGCGGGGGTGTGCAGCATCCGTAACGGAAGCCAAGGCGAAGAAATTGGATTGCTGCTGATGCACGCGACGCAGCGGGTGAATCGAATTACATTAAATCCTTGTTTGAATAACTTGATGGTTGAGGGTTGTTGTTGCCAGTTTGTTGTTGTATACTCATATCCTTTTTGATACTGGTGTAGTATCCTGTTGGGATTTGTATGTTTATGTTTATATTTGTTTTTATTTTAGTCCCTGGTGGAATTTTTTGTTGAAAGTGCGAAGGAAATTATATTATTTAATTACTTCGAATGGGGTTATGCTCCAAAAACACTTGAAATTTTTGCCAAATGAATTAAATCATGTCAAATTACGTCATAAAATATGATTCTATGCGTAAGGTCTACGATGACAGATGACGAAAGGGTGCAAGAGTTTTGCTGAATTTAAAGGAACACAGTGAACGGTACCATCTCTCGTCCTTCAGGAAACAAATAAATCAGGAGGGAGAAACAAAACCGAATGAGAGCATATATCAAGTTCACCACAATTTTTCACCTCCTCTTAAAAGCCTCAATCGATTTTAAGATTTTAAGAAATTTTTACGATGCGCACCTAGTGATTTTCAAAAATGCACAGTTTCGACTGTTTTACTTAAGTTCAGTCAAGTTTAAATTTGAACTGGAAAGCTCTTCAAAGATTTAGACTAGAGTAATAGTTTTTCCTAGCTAATTTTGTTTTGAGAGTATTTCTGGAAGAAGGATTGAAAAGACAAGACTCATCATAATTTGAAGCTTGAAAACCTTTTTCATTGACCTACTAATAAAGTATGCCATTAGACTTTTTGTTTTACATATTTGTTTTTGAATAAAAAGAAAAATAATTTTTTGCCAATACAAATTTTCAAACATTAAAACAAATAAAATGCACGACTGGGTCGCACGTACTTGCTCGTATGGTAGTTGTTTTATAAAAAAACTTTTTATAAAAAAAAATTATAGGTAATACCTATTAATTTATCAAAGCATTTCTGAAAATGTAAAAAAAATACATGAAATTTGTTATTATACTAAAATTAATGAATGAACATTTTTAATGATTTCGATCACAAACGGAATCTTAATTTTTATATAAAAAGGAAAAAAAAAAACAATTTGAAAATCCTTAAAGGCGTTTCTTATAAAAATAATTTGTTTATTTAAAAATGTTCAACATTTTTCAACGAAAAACTGGGATGGCATTTTGAAGAAAAAAATAATGAAGAAAACGAAGTTTTGAAATGTTTTTTTTTTTTCGAAACTTTGATTTTTCAAAAAAAAAAAAAAAAAAAAAATTTAAATACCTATCTATTTTCAAAAAATGTGTGCTTTTGTATAAAAGTTTGAAATCGGGTTAGTCGTGCATGAGACATTCAGAAAACAAAAATATAATGGTTCAAAAAATGTTTTTTTTTTTTTTATTTCAGAAGTTGGCTCTTATGTGTAATGCTACAAACTAAAAATTTAATCAAAATCGTTAGAACCGTTTTTGAAAAAAATAACTTTTCTATTCCTTTATATGGCAGGTATACCGTTAGTTTTGGTCCTAAAAAATATTTCAATTTCACCCAAAAACTGTTGATTACAAATTTTGAAGAAAATTGCTGTACTTTAGGCTGTAGCTTGAGATATATAAACCCGTAAACACAGATAGACCAGAATTGGGTAACATTCTCCATCATCGTAATGTCATGTCTTATATCTCGAGTTCGATTTTTTTTTGCGAATTCTAAACTTGCCCTATAGGACCTATCTATCAAATAAAAATAGTATTTCATTCAATAAAAATAATTAAAAGTCACATAAAAACAATGTTTCACTAAATTTTCAAAAAAAATGATTTTTCAAAACAAAAAAAAAACAACAAGAATTTTTTCTAAAATTGGAAACACCCCAAATCCCCAAAAATGTAAAAACTACGAGTACGAGAGTAAGAGAGAGGCTTTGGAAGCTCAAACCACTCCAGGTCAATTTTCACCAACTTTATTATGAACACTAAAAAGTAAAAAAGTGACAAAAAGCGTATTTTTTGTTGTTTGACCTAAATATTTTTTTAACTTTTTGCACAGTGGGAAAATAAAGCAGGGATAACTTTTCTTCTGGTATATTTTACTTTATTTCGGTTATAATAAACTGATTTCTGGTATATTTAACTATATACCTATAATTATACCCTGGCGTGTTTTTGTTCTTCTTGATTAATTTCTTAAAGTATTTTTCTCTGGTATTATACAAACACCGAAAAAGAAGTAGGTACAACTTAAAAAATAATAATAAATGACCCTCTTGTCAATTTATATAAAAATTCATTATGTAAGTACTTTGATTAAAGTTTAAAGAGATAATTTATCAAAGCCGGCCTTAGTTTAATAGTTTGTTACTACAATAATAACACTGGTCTGCAAGGAAATCCTCCTTCAAATAAAATTATACTTTTCTAAAGGATTTTTGTATGCTGATTCCGAATCCGAAGTCAGAACTGACCTAGCACGTCACGTTTTTAGAATATTCCCGTTAGAAAATCTCAAAAACCCATTTTTTTGCTGTTTTCGAAGAAATATTTTGGCATAATGTAATCTTTTTCAATTGAAATTGATACGGTTTATGAAAGAACTTTTTTTTTTCTTTCAAATTCAATTTCAATCTTCTCAATATCTCTTTTCTTCTCCGAGATATCTTAATTTAAGTAAGTTTAGAAGGTTTGGCATATCTTATCATAAAGAAACTGATCTCTAAAAATTAATATATCTTTCTCCCTAGAACAAAAGTATACTTTTCTAATGGACTTTAGTGTGCTGATTTTGAATCCGAGCTCAAAAAATTTCGGCCAGCTCTGGGTTTTGAGATATAGATTTTGTGATACTTTAATGCGAATATCTTAAAATTCTGACGTGATAGAATTTTTTTGACTTCGGATTCTAACTCAGCATATCAAAAACTATAAGAAAAGTGTACTATTGTTTCTAGGAGAAACAAATCTGATGCTTAACAAGGCAGTTTATCGAATAGTTTATTAAAAATAAGATATTTCTAAATAGAAAAAATAGTATATAAAATTACAAAACACGTAAAAATTTTGTTTAATGTTTTTTATTTTGGTTTTCTTTACATATTTGACTTTTTAAATATAATGGGCATTGATATTTTACATTTTCCTTAATTAAGGTGCTTTTGTTCATGTAGGATTTACTAAAAAGTGAAAGATTTCGAAATGTCTGCTTTTATTGTCAATCAGTATTTTAAAAAATGAGTAAACATGAATGTAAAAGAACATATTTGGTGTCAATCAATAGGTCATATTATGAAGAATAAGTCCTCAAATGAATGAGCTCAATGCGACAAATAGTTTTAATTATATACAAGTTCAAATGAATCTAAAAGAGGGATTTTTTAGAAACTACTCACATTTTTCAAAAATCATTTTTACAAAAATGGTACCTGATAGAATTTTTCTGATACCAGATTTAGATTCAGGAAAGTCATAACATCAAAAAATTATTTAAAGGAGAAAAAAAAGTTAAATTTTGCAGACCAGTGTAATGTAAATAAGATTGTTTTTAAGTTTTTGGGTTAGGGGTCAAAATAGCTGAAAACTTTTTATATTAATATGACAAAAATATCTCCACTTTCATTTTACTGTGTAGATTCTAATTAGAAACATAAAATGCTTTGCAAAACATAAGAATATTAGATAGGTACCTCTTATTTGCAAACACAAGGCGATGTTCTTTAACTACTTAACTAAATTTACTACAACATGAACAAGGAGGATGCAACCCTTCTTGTTCATGAAAGTTGTTCATTATTCTTGCAATCCTTAGTTGTTCTATCTCGAGTTTATAAGTCCACTGGGAAATCATACAAAAGTAGCTTGTTCTTCCAAAAAGAAAAAACATCATTTATTTAAGTTATTTCTATTACATGACCCTTTTAGTTGAGGAATAGAAAAAGACCATATTGTATGTAATTTAACAATCCTATCCAATCCACGCACCCTTTTGTAGGTCATGTTTCTATGAATTGTGGCTCTTCTTCATTTTGTATAAGTAAAGTAAATTCCATTCCCATTAATTGGCGACATTGCTGCTAACAGCTTACAAATCTATTAGATGTAAAGTGCTTGCTAATGGTTGGATGGTTGGAAAAGGGAAGAACTACTCTATTAAACCATCAAATTTCACTTTCACACTCCACATTCTAGAATACCGAAAATTCAACTTTTTGACATTTGCCAACAGCTGATCATATTTTCATCTGGAATTGATATTTCTCCATCACACAAGAGTAAGTAGCAGCTAGTTCGTCCCTTGGGGTCTTACTACTACGTCTTATCATCTTGTTGTGGTATCTGTTTCCTCTCGACGTTTAAGTGGAATGTTTTATATCGGATGGTCTTGGGGTGTCTTGAGATGTTTTTCGTATAATTTTATTTTTTCCGTCTTCATTTTCGTCCGATGTTTTTAATCGAATGCATACGATACCGCGAAGCGTTAAGTGAATTAGACAATAAATTATGTCACTGTAACACGCGCGTCGCATTGTCGTTGTGTCATTATGTGGCGATATAGAAAACAAGACTCACTGAAATGCTTCTGGAAAATGGGTCGTCTTTGGTGTTTGACTTTTTTCTTAAGTGGTTTTCTATATGAAAGACCTTAAATATAATTTCAAAATAAAATGTGATGCTACTCGATTTGAGGGAGTATCTTTATCTAATCGAATGGCTGTGTTCTATTATATCGTTATGTGCCTGCGAACGCTGAGATGGCGGATATATTATTTTCAATTAAAAAGACATTGAACAATTAGGGTTCTTTTGTGTATTCCCTAGAGTAAGAAAGGTGCTGGGACTTATATTCTTTTTCAAAGTGGATTCTAAAAATTGTCCACGTGAGTACCATTTATCAGACAACTTGATTGGTTTTCTTGTTTGAATTGACATTTTTCTCTTGAAAGCTGGAACAAGACTGTTGAATTGATGTATTTATTTGTTTTTTTTTAATATATTATTTTTTTGAATTTAGAAAACATGCTAGAAATTTTCAAAAATAAAAAAAAAACTCTGGAGCTTGAAGCAAAATATAAACACTGGTCTGCAAAATTTATTTTTTTTTTCTCCTTCAAATAATTTTTCGATATTATGAAAGATTAGACTTTCCTGAATCTAAATCTGGTTTAAGAAAAATTCTATCAGGTACCATTTTTGTAAAAATGATTTTTGAAAAATGTGGGTAGTTTTTTAAAAAATCACCCTTTTAGATTCATTTGAACTTGTATAAAACTAAAACTATTTGTCGCATTGAGCTCAAATTTTGAGGACTTATTCCTCATAATATGGCCTATCGATTGACACCAAATATGTAATTTTACATTAATGTTTACTCATATTTTACAATACTGATTGACAAAAAAAGCAGAAATATCGAAATCCTTCACTTTTTAGTAAATCCTACACGAACAAAACCACCTTAATTAAAGAAAATGTAAAATATCAACGCCCATTATATTTAAAAAGTCAAATATGTAAAGAAAACCATAATAAAATACATTAAACACAATTTTTACGTGTTTTGTAATTTTATATACTATTTTTCTATTTAGAAATATCTTATTTGTAATAAACCATTCGATAAACTGACTAAACTTGTAAAGCTTCAGATTTGTTTCTCCTAGAAACAAAAGTATATTTTCTTATAGTTTTTGATGTGCTGAGTTAGAATCCAAACTCAAAAAAATTCTATCACGTCAGGATTTTGAGATATTCGCATTAAAGTATAACAAAATCAAGTTTTTTTTTTAGAAAATCTCAAAAAAAACTACTATATCTCAAAAACCAGAGCTGACCGAAATTTTTTGAATTTGGATTCAAAATCAGCACACTAAAGTCCATTAGAAAAGTATACTTTTGTTCTAAGGAGAAGGATATAACTATTTTAAGAGATCAGTTACTTTATATTAAGATATGCCAAATTTACTAAACTTACTTAAATTAAGATTGAAGCTGAATTTGAAAGAAAAAAATAAGTTTTTTTATAAACCGTAACAATTTTAATTGAAAAACATTACATTATGCCAAAATATTTCTTAAAAAACAGCAAAAAAATGGCTTTTTCAGATTTTCTAACGGGATTATCTAAAAAACGTGACGTGCTAAGTAAATTCTGACTTCGGATTCGGAATCAGCATACAAAAGAAGGATTTCCTTGCAGACCAGTGTAATACCTGAAAGAAAAAGTAGGTATAGGTACTTTTAGTGAAACTTGCAAATCGGAACTCACAATTTGACTGATTTAATTTCCACAACTACTTTCAGCAGATTTACATACTTGATTTAACCCAAGATTAAGATTCTGCTAACAACACTTGATGACCTGCTGTGACGATAACAACATCAACTGTCAGCCCATTTAACCTAACCTAACCTAACCTAACCTGCTCAAAGAAGAAAATTCCCGATTGTATTCCTCTCGTGTAATAGAAATAAGAAAGCACACAATTTAAAAATAAGCGGATTCTGTATTAAATTAAGCGGATTTCTACATTTTTTTTTTTTTGCCAAGATGACTGCCGTCTTCAATTAAGCAGACAAATCTTCTTAATTTCTTGAATGTGCAAATCCGATTAATTTAACTGAAAAATCATCTTATTTTTATGTGGAAACATTTAAATAAATAAAAAAAAAAAACTGGCATCCACTGAGAATCGATCCTACATTATTAAATATAGCATTCGCACTTTTATTTAAACTAAACACAAATTATTTAACCTTTTCACAAATATATTTCACCTTTTAGCAAATATATTTCACCTTTTAGCAAATATAATTAAACTAAAAGCAATTATAATTAAACTAAAGCAAACTATTTAAACTTTTAGCAATTCTATAGCATTCGCACTTTTATTTAAACTAAACACAAACTACTTAACCCTTTCACAAATATATTTCATCTTTTAGCAAATAAATTTCACCTTTTAGCAAATATAATTAAACTAAAAGCAATTATAATTAAACTAACGCAAACTATTTAAACTTTTAGCAAATCTATTTAACCAAAACACAAATTTATTTCACCTTCTAAATCCTTATCCCTTCTTCATAGCACGATATCAAAAGCCTTTTCTAAAAAAGGTTAAATCATTTTGCGTTTAGGTTTAATAGATTTGCGAAAAGTTTAAATAGTTTGCTTTAGTTTAATTATAATTGCTTTTAGTTTAATTATATTTGCTAAAAGGTGAAATATATTTGCTAAAAGGTGAAATATATTTGTGAAAAGGTTAAATAATTTGTGTTTAGTTTAAATAAAAGTGCGAATGCTATATTAATATTAAAATAAAATTAATTTTAACTTAAATTTATAGTGGAGTAACTAAAGCTCAAAAATTGGCAATATCAATAAAATTAAGTATATCAAATGAAGGTCTTTTGAAAAAATGGTAATTGAACACAGATTTTTGAAAAAAAAAATATTGAAAAAATTTTAACATGTCCTTTTTAAAATTTTTTCGTAATATAAAATGCATTAATTTTTCAAATTTTTTTGGCCGCATTTATTATGATTTGAAATTATAAAAGGAAATGTCAATACGTATTACAGTTTATGAAAAAAATTAAAAAAAATTACATTTTCGAAGAACTTTTTTTAATTTTTAGTTTTGAAAAAAATGTAACTTTTTTTTTTTTTAATGTTCAACATTTAAATATAAAGTTATTTTTTATTCATTTAATAGCCCTTATTGTTGAAAGAATGTTTGAGAAAATCAATTATTTCAATGCAAAAATTCAGTTTTTATCAAAAAAAAAAAACCCATTGATATATATTATCTTTCCTGCTTCGGAATTCAAGTTTGGAAAAAAGTCATTTTTAAATTTTTTTAATAACATTTTTTTTTAAATTCTGAGTTTGAGGACCATTTTTTCGAAAACTCTTAACTAAATTTAGTGGATTTAAGCTTAAGAGATAAGAATGAGCTTCTGGCTTTTTCAAAATGTATTTTAAAATATTGTAGGTGTTGCCGTTGCTTTCAAAATATTTTTTTTTGTGTTTGAAGTCAGATTGTGCTAAAATTGCATTTATCGCTTAAACGATGGAAGATTGTCCCTTACTCCCTTATATTTTTTTTTCCTTAAATTACTTATAGAAAAAAAATGGTTTTGTTAAAAAAAATTTTATTTTAATTTAAAAACCAATACGGCAACAGGCAATTTTTAATCTAAAGACTTTAAAGTATTTTTAATAACCTACGTTTAAAAAAAAAATCGTCAAAATCAGAGCTGTTCGGCCGGGTTCCCTAATAATTTGCTTTAGTTAATCTACAATTAATAGAATTTTAACATAAATTTAATAGAATTTTAACTTAAATTTAATAGAATTTAAGCGGATTCCACTCAATTTAAGCGGAAATATATTGTTTTAATACTGTGGTATTTAGAGTGGATATCGTCTTATTTTAAAGGTGCAGTGTTTAAAAAAGCAAACAATTATTTTTCAAATTCTTACATCAAAATTTTTAGCTATTGCATAAATTTTATCGCGAACTTTGGGGACCGAATCATAAAATTTCGTAACCAAAAAACAGCCTAATACCACCCACCTGGTTGGTTCGCTTTACGTGTATGTAAATGCTACGACTGTACAGCTTGCATGGATTGAGACGAGTGAGAACAAAACACCTGTGGGAAATCGTTTCGTAATCTCAGTTTTAATTTTGACATGGTTGTCTTTTGTAGATGTTGTACAGATATGATTGAGGTATATTTTAAGAGAAGAAACAATAATCTTTCAGATGATATAAAATTTATTATAGGTTGTCATGTAAAAATATTGACAAAATGATGTGGGAAGAAAAAAAAGTTAACTTTTTTTCATGAAAAATTGTGTGATTTTACTTTTTTTTTGCATAGGTATACTTTTGCATGTAAAAAAATTGACAAAATTGACTGCTAAAATACTATTAAATAAAAAATATATAAATAATGAGAATTGCATAAGTTGATAAGTTGATAGCAGTGTCCAGTTAAGTTAGAATTTAATTTCCAAATCATTTTTAATTAAATTTAAATCGAAACGACTCCATGCAAACTTAGAAACATAACACAAAATCTCCCTTACAAACATCTGGCAGTCTCACCAACAAAGAGGTTGATAGGCCTTATCATCATGACAACTCTTTAAAAAAAAAAAACAACAACTGAAAAGATTTAAAGAAAAATAATACACAAAAAAAAACTATTAAAACGTAGAAGAAGAATATCCGAACATGGGAATTTGATACTTTTTTCTTCTAACAACCTAAGTTACAAGGAACCATCACTGGGAACCCAAAAATGAAAAAAAAAAAAAGATAGAAAACAGCATTCGCAAATGTCAGAAGAAGAGCTGGAAACGTTGATGAAGGTAGAAAGCGAATTCCACGTCGTGATCCCGACGAATCTCACCATATAGCTGCTGGTTGATGGTACTTCCATAGGCAGACCAACGATAGACAATTCAAATCCCCAAACATTATCATTATAGCCAGCCAGAAGCATGTTGACTGTGGCTGGCCTTATGCGACTGACTACGCGAAGACTGCGGGATTAGACGAAACAGCATAGGATTATAATAAACATTACGTCAATCATAATTCCATGCGCTGTCATGGTCTCGCGATGTACCACCGGATAATCCAAGTTGCAAGAGCCCCAATGCACGATGGGGAACATCGTCTGAGCGGGACATAAGTCCATCAGGGCGCTTCCACAGTGCGACCCTTAAGGTGAACCAAAAGCCGCAGGTGAAATTTCTTTCCACCAAACTGCAACGCCTGCAGTGTTCACCTTTTGGAAGGAGCCAACCATCAGAGTCATGTGGTAGGCTTATTTTTGTAAGACGCCAAGCAAACAACAAAAAAGTCTCGAATTAACCCAGAGGGGTCTTCCACTTTGGTGGAATGTTGTCGTCTTTTCTGGGCCCCAAGAGCGGCGTCCAACATGTCATGATTAACTTTTAAAAGATTCAACGAAAGAAGCCACCATACAAGGCTCAGTAATTAGGTCTCGTGTCTGTTTTGTAAAAACGAAGCTTGGAGGAATATGGGCGAGAGTAATATTCAATTGGACCATACTATCACACAGAGTTGTCTTCTAGATCTTATAATATTCCTTACCTGTGGCAGGTTGATGGATGTCTGCGTTCAAGATGAGTGGACCACTGAAACCAATTAAAAAAAAAATCGACTCTGGCTCCCAGGCGAGTGGAAGACAGAATTAATTTGACACGATAACATTGTGATGATGATTTTGTGGCGCACGAATAAAAATTGAAATAAATTGAAAGGTTAATTAGACTGAGACGCCTCTCAAGAGGCCTTTACAGAGGCAAGTCCATCAAATAAAAGAGTTAACGATGAAAGTGATGTATATTAGTCGCATATTTATATGAAAAATGCCTGAGAGGGAAAAAGCGAGGCAGGTATTTTGAATATGATATGATAAATGATGGACAGTTTTATTTTATTTTGTTTTATGTCACTCAATCACTATGCATTTGAATGACAGAAATCCAAATTAAATTTTGGGTGTGCCTAAGCTCATAGAATATTATACATCTTGGTATTAAGGCATTTAAAAAAAAAATTTTTATACAGTTGGCGAAATTCACCTTTTGACCGCCATCTTGGTCTTAAACTTAAAAAATTTGTATTTTCTATGATCTCAAACATCGTGAAGTCGTTTAATTTATATATTTCTTGAGGTCCTAAACTTCATAAATTTTTTATTTTCTAAGGTCTCATCCATCATGTGATCTTTTTACTTCCAGAAGACTTTCAATTTTCTAAGGTCTCATCCTTTATGAGGATCCTTATACTTTATGAAGAGTTTTTGTCTTTTAAGGTTTCATCCAGCAAAAGGGACCTTTTAACATCAGAATGTCGGACTTTATACTTATTGAGGTCCTAATACTACATGAAGACTTTTTTTTTGTCAAAGGTCTTAGCCATCATGACATTTTTTTACTTAAGAAGATCCGACTTTAGTGTCTTGAGGTTTTAATACATCATGAAGAGTTTTAACTCTAAGGTCTCATCCATCATGAGGTCTTTTATTTCAGAATTTCAGACTTTATGCTTCTTGAGATCAAAATTATGATCCTTAGTACATTATGAAGACTTTTGTCTTTAGAAGATCATTTTTTTTTTATTTCTTGAGGTACTAATATTTTATAAAATCTCATCCAGTTTGGACCTCATACTTCTTGAAGGCCTTATATATTATGAAGACTTTTTTCGAGGATCTCATCGCATCAAGACGTCTTTTTTGTTTGAAAATGTCAGACTTTATGTTTCTTAAGGTCCGTATATACTTCATGAAGACTTTTTTTTCTAAGATCTTATACTTATTGTGGTCTTTTAACTTCTTGAGGTCCTTACATTTCATGAAAACTTTTATCTTCTATGGTCTTAACCCTTATGAGGTCATTATACTTCAGAAGGTCAGGCTTTATACGTTTGAAACCCTTTAGACTTTTTAACTCATGCATTCCATCAGAAAATATTCCGAGTCCTAGTTAGTTATTTAAATCGTTCGGACCTCCATTATACTTTCGTTGATTTTTCTTTGACATATATGTAGACCAACAGGCGATTGATAAGATGACGTCACTAAGAATTCTTTCAGCTGAACTACTTTGCATTAATAAGTTAGCAATTCTAAAACCAATTTCCAATAAATATTTAATAGTTTTACGTCATATTTCCCTGAGGGTCATACAAATTACTACAAGCTGTCATTTTTTTTACCGCACGCACCCTCCAGCTGTCATCAAAAACAAATTGAACTAATGTCAACACAAATCCTAATTACTGGCAAAAATATGCTACAATCACTAATATACTCGCCGATACAACAAAACATAATGCAATCATTCACCTCTGCAAAAACAGACATCCCTTCGAACAAAACCCCCTCCTCCATTTTCCGCCTCAAACATCTCTCACCTATCACTCATTCACTCACGTCAAATTTGATCTAATCATGTGTCACAGCCTCTTTTCTTTGTGATCAACCGAAATCTGATACCGAGTGGAATTTTCGGTTTCATTCTTATGGGTTATGGCTGTAAAATGGTACAACCGTGTACACAATAACGGGATTTATACTTTACGCACCAACACACCCGAAACCATCTTACAGTATTAGAAAACTGAGGGGTTGTTTGGCGAGTGAGCCCTTAAGCGCTAATGCACTTCACTTTCTAATTTCAACAATTTTCGAGATCCCCTCTTGAAAGGACTCTCTCATAAAAATAAGAGTACTCTTGAAATAACAATGACAGCAGGATACCATTGTTACCAATTTTATTGTCGATACAAAGAAAGAGAGAGGGTAGTAAAAACATGAGAAGGCAATGGCATTGTCCTTTTGTTATTCTGGTGCCGAACAAACTTGATTACATGGATGATAGCAACAATTATGCACATAATAATGGATGCGGAGGTCCTTATTCTTTTGTTAGCACACACATCGCAGTGTTTTGGCATATTTTTGTAAATTCACCAAATGAGATCTTTTTTTTGAAAGTCGGGAACATATGTCGGATATTGAGATGTACACGGATAGATTGCCGTCAAAATATAAAGAGGAAATTTTGTTTTAGCAAAAAAGGATTTTCGTTATAAGAAACAGCCGTTCTTTGATCGATTCAAGGATAAGGATACATTATTTCGTCAGCTTAATGTACACACAAGCAAACATCTGGTAATTGGTTTGTGCATTTGGAGAATTTCAAAAATGTGATCCTTGCAAAAATATTATAGTTTTTGTGAAGAAAGGTGCAAAAAAATAAAGTTCACTTGAGCATGTAAATTGAGATGTGTTCGATTGAACATGGAGATCAAAAAACAGCAATGTGTTGAGGAGCAAGGATCCTGAAGGTTTGTAAGAGATTTTATCAGCGGTAAGGATATTTCCGTACAAGGGACTGTTAAGTTTTTTTGTCTGACCTTCTGAAGTAAAAAGGTCTCACTAAAAAGTCTTCATATTCTATATGGACTTCATGATGTAAAAAGTCTGACCTTCTGAAGTAAAAAGTCCTCATTGAAAAGTCTTCATATTGTATATGGACTTCATGATGTAAAAAGTCTGACCTTCTGAAGTAAAAAGTCCTCATTAAAAAGTCTTCATATTGTATATGGACTTCATGATGTAAAAAGTCTGACCTTCTGAAGTAAAAAGTCTTCATTAAAAAGTCTTCATATTGTATATGGACTCCATGTTGTAAAAAGTCTGACCTTCTGAAGTAAAATGGCCACATTTAAAAGTCTTCATATTTTATATGGACTCCATGTAAAAAAGCCACATTTAAAAGTCTTTATATTGTATAAGGATTTTATGATGTAAAAAGTCTGACCTTCTGAAGTAAAAAGGCCACATTTAAAAGTCTTCATATTGTATATGGACTTCATGATGTAAAAAGTCTGACTTTCTGAAGTAAAAAGTCCTCATTAAAAAGTCTTCATATTGTATATGGACTTCATGATGTAAAAAGTCTGACCTTCTGAAGTAAAAAGTCCTCATTGAAAAGTCTTCATATTGTATATGGACTTCATGATGTAAAAAGTCTGACCTTCTGAAGTAAAAATTCCACATTAAAAAGTCTTCATATTGTATATGGATTTCATGATGTAAAAAGTCTGACCTTCTGAAGTAAAAAGTCCTCATTAAAAAGTCTTCATATTGTATATGGACTTCATGATGTAAAAAGTCTGACCTTCTGAAGTAAAAAGTCCTCATTGAAAAGTCTTCATATTGTATATGGACTTCATGATGTAAAAAGTCTGACCTTCTGAAGTAAAAATTCCACATTAAAAAGTCTTCATATTGTATATGGATTTCATGATGTAAAAAGTCTGACCTTCTGAAGTAAAAAGTCCTCATTAAAAAGTCTTCATATTGTATATGGACTTCATGATGTAAAAAGTCTGACCTTCTGAAGTAAAAAGTCTTCATTAAAAAGTCTTCATATTGTATATGGACTCCATGTTGTAAAAAGTCTGACCTTCTGAAGTAAAATGGCCACATTTAAAAGTCTTCATATTTTATATGGACTCCATGTAAAAATGCCACATTTAAAAGTCTTTATATTGTATTAGGATTTTATGATGTAAAAAGTCTGACCTTCTGAAGTAAAAAGGCCACATTTAAAAGTCTTCATATTGTATATGGACTTCATGATGTAAAAAGTCTGACTTTCTGAAGTAAAAAGTCCTCATTAAAAAGTCTTCATATTGTATATGGACTTCATGATGTAAAAAGTCTGACCTTCTGAAGTAAAAAGTCCTCATTGAAAAGTCTTCATATTGTATATGGACTTCATGATGTAAAAAGTCTGACCTTCTGAAGTAAAAATTCCACATTAAAAAGTCTTCATATTGTATATGGATTTCATGATGTAAAAAGTCTGACCTTCTGAAGTAAAAAGTCCTCATTAAAAAGTCTTCATATTGTATATGGACTTCATGATGTAAAAAGTCTGACCTTCTGAAGTAAAAAGTCCTCATTGAAAAGTCTTCATATTGTATATGGACTTCATGATGTAAAAAGTCTGACCTTCTGAAGTAAAAATTCCACATTAAAAAGTCTTCATATTGTATATGGATTTCATGATGTAAAAAGTCTGACCTTCTAAAGTAAAAAGTCCTCATTAAAAAGTCTTCATATTGTATATGGACTTCATGATGTAAAAAGTCTGACCTTCTGAAGTAAAAAGTCTTCATTAAAAAGTCTTCATATTGTATATGGACTCCATGTTGTAAAAAGTCTGACCTTCTGAAGTAAAATGGCCACATTTAAAAGTCTTCATATTTTATATGGACTCCATGTAAAAATGCCACATTTAAAAGTCTTTATATTGTATAAGGATTTTATGATGTAAAAAGTCTGACCTTCTGAAGTAAAAAGGCCACATTTAAAAGTCTTCATATTGTATATGGACTTCATGATGTAAAAAGTCTGACTTTCTGAAGTAAAAAGTCCTCATTAAAAAGTCTTCATATTGTATATGGACTTCATGATGTAAAAAGTCTGACCTTCTGAAGTAAAAAGTCCTCATTGAAAAGTCTTCATATTGTATATGGACTTCATGATGTAAAAAGTCTGACCTTCTGAAGTAAAAATTCCACATTAAAAAGTCTTCATATTGTATATGGATTTCATGATGTAAAAAGTCTGACCTTCTGAAGTAAAAAGTCCTCATTAAAAAGTCTTCATATTGTATATGGACTTCATGATGTAAAAAGTCTGACCTTCTGAAGTAAAAAGTCCTCATTGAAAAGTCTTCATATTGTATATGGACTTCATGATGTAAAAAGTCTGACCTTCTGAAGTAAAAATTCCACATTAAAAAGTCTTCATATTGTATATGGATTTCATGATGTAAAAAGTCTGACCTTCTGAAGTAAAAAGTCCTCATTAAAAAGTCTTCATATTGTATATGGACTTCATGATGTAAAAAGTCTGACCTTCTGAAGTAAAATGGCCACATTTAAAAGTCTTCATATTGTATATGGACTTCATGATGTAAAAAGTCTGACTTTCTGAAGTAAAAAGTCCTCATTAAAAAGTCTTCATATTGTATATGGACTTCATGACGTAAAAAGTCTTACCTTCTGAAGTAAAAAATCCTCATTAAAAAGTCTTCATATTGTATATGGATTTCATGATGTAAAAAGTCTGACTTTCTGAAGTAAAAAGTCTTCATTAAAAAGTCTCCATGTTGTAAAAAGTCTGACCTTCTGAAGTAAAATGGCCACATTTAAAAGTCTTCATATTGTATATGGACTTCATGATGTAAAAAGTCTGACTTTCTGAAGTAAAAAGGCCCCATTAAAAGTCTTCATATTGTATATGGACTTCATGATGTAAGAAGTCTGACCTTTTGAAGTAAAAAGTCCTCATTAAAAAGTCTTCATATTGTATATGGACTTCATGATGTAAAAAGTCCGACTTTCTGAAGTAAAAAGGCCTCATTAAAAAGTCTTCATATTGTATATGGACTTCATGATGTAAAAAGTCTGACCTTCTGAAGTAAAAAGGCCTCATTAAAAAGTCTTCATATTGTATATGGACTTCATGATGTAAAAAGTCTGACTTTCTGAAGTAAAAAGGCCTCATTAAAAAGTCTTCATATTGTATATGGACTTCATGATGTAAAAAGTCTGACTTTCTGAAGTAAAAAGTCTTCATTAAAAAGTCTTCATATTGTATATGGACTTCATGATGTAAAAAGTCTGACTTTCTGAAGTAAAAAGGCCTCATTAAAAAGTCTTCATATTGTATATGGACTTCATGATGTAAAAAGTTTGACTTTCTGAAGTAAAAAGTCCTCATTAAAAAGTCTTCATATTGTATATGGACTTCATGATATAAAAAGTCTGACTTTCTGAAGTAAAAAGTCCTCATTAAAAAGTCTTCATATTGTATATGGACTTCATGATGTAAAAAGTCTGACCTTCTGAAGTAAAAAGGCCTCATTAAAAAGTCTTCATATTGTATATGGACTTCATGATGTAAAAAGTCTGACTTTCTGAAGTAAAAAGTCCTCATTAAAAAGTCTTCATATTGTATATGGACTTCATGATGTAAAAAGTCTGACCTTCTGAAGTAAAAAGGCCACATTTAAAAGTCTTCATATTGTATTTGGACTTCATGATGTAAAAAGTCTGACCTTTTGAAGTAAAAAGTATTCATTAAAAAGTCTTTATATTGTATATGGACTTCATGATGTAAAAAGTCTGACCTTCTGAAGTAAAAAGTACTCATTAAAAAGTCTTCATATTGTATATGGATTTCATGATGTAAGAAGTCTTACCTTCTGAAGTAAAAAGTCCTCATTAAAAAGTCTTCATATTGTATATGGACTTCATGATGAAAAAAGTCTGACCTTTTGAAGTAAAAAGTCCTCATTAAAAAGTCTTTATATTGTATATGGACTTGATGACGTAAAAAGTCTGACCTTCTGAAGAAAAAAGGTATTATTAAAAAGTCTTCATATTGTCAATGGACCTCATGATGTAAAAAAGCTGACCTTCTGAAGTAAAAAGGTCTCATTAAAAAATCTTCATATTGTATATGGATTTCATGATGTAAGAAGTCTTACCTTCTGAAGTAAAAAGTCCTCATTAAAAAGTCTTCATATTGTATATGGACTTCATGATGTAAAAAGTCTGACCTTCTGAAGTAAAAAGTCCTCATTAAAAAGTCTTCATATTGTATATGGATTTCATGATGTAAGAAGTCTTACCTTCTGAAGTAAAAAGTCCTCATTAAAAAGTCTTCATATTGTATATGGACTTCATGATGTAAAAAGTCTGACCTTCTGAAGTAAAAAGGCCTCATTAAAAAGTCTTCATATTGTATATGGACTTCATGATGTAAAAAGTCTGACTTTCTGAAGTAAAAAGTCCTCATTAAAAAGTCTTCATATTGTATATGGATTTCATGATGTAAAAAGTCTGACCTTCTGAAGTAAAAAGGCCACATTTAAAAGTCTTCATATTGTATTTGGACTTCATGATGTAAAAAGTCTGACTTTTGAAGTAAAAAGTATTCATTAAAAAGTCTTTATATTGTATATGGACTTCATGATGTAAAAAGTCTGACCTTCTGAAGTAAAAAGTCCTCATTAAAAAGTCTTCATATTGTATATGGATTTCATGATGTAAGAAGTCTTACCTTCTGAAGTAAAAAGTCCTCATTAAAAAGTCTTCATATTGTATATGGACTTCATGATGAAAAAAGTCTGACCTTTTGAAGTAAAAAGTCCTCATTAAAAAGTCTTTATATTGTATATGGACTTGATGACGTAAAAAGTCTGACCTTCTGAAGAAAATAGGTATTATTAAAAAGTCTTCATATTGTCAATGGACCTCATGATGTAAAAAAGCTGACCTTCTGAAGTAAAAAGGTCTCATTAAAAAATCTTCATATTGTATATGGATTTCATGATGTAAAAAGTCTGACCTTCTGAAGTAAAAATTCCACATTAAAAAGTCTTCATATTGTATATGGACTCCATGATGTAAAAAGTCTGACCTTCTGAAGTAAAAAGTCCTCATTAAAAAGTCTTCATATTGTATATGGATTTCATGATGTAAAAAGTCTGACTTTCTGAAGTAAAAAGTCTTCATTAAAAAGTCTCCATGTTGTAAAAAGTCTGACCTTCTGAAGTAAAATGGCCACATTTAAAAGTCTTCATATTGTATATGGACTTCATGATGTAAAAAGTCTGACTTTCTGAAGTAAAAAGGCCCCATTAAAAGTCTTCATATTGTATATGGACTTCATGATGTAAGAAGTCTGACCTTTTGAAGTAAAAAGTCCTCATTAAAAAGTCTTCATATTGTATATGGACTTCATGATGTAAAAAGTCCGACTTTCTGAAGTAAAAAGGCCTCATTAAAAAGTCTTCATATTGTATATGGACTTCATGATGTAAAAAGTCTGACCTTCTGAAGTAAAAAGGCCTCATTAAAAAGTCTTCATATTGTATATGGACTTCATGATGTAAAAAGTCTGACTTTCTGAAGTAAAAAGGCCTCATTAAAAAGTCTTCATATTGTATATGGACTTCATGATGTAAAAAGTCTGACTTTCTGAAGTAAAAAGTCTTCATTAAAAAGTCTTCATATTGTATATGGACTTCATGATGTAAAAAGTCTGACTTTCTGAAGTAAAAAGGCCTCATTAAAAAGTCTTCATATTGTATATGGACTTCATGATGTAAAAAGTTTGACTTTCTGAAGTAAAAAGTCCTCATTAAAAAGTCTTCATATTGTATATGGACTTCATGATATAAAAAGTCTGACTTTCTGAAGTAAAAAGTCCTCATTAAAAAGTCTTCATATTGTATATGGACTTCATGATGTAAAAAGTCTGACCTTCTGAAGTAAAAAGGCCTCATTAAAAAGTCTTCATATTGTATATGGACTTCATGATGTAAAAAGTCTGACTTTCTGAAGTAAAAAGTCCTCATTAAAAAGTCTTCATATTGTATATGGACTTCATGATGTAAAAAGTCTGACCTTCTGAAGTAAAAAGGCCACATTTAAAAGTCTTCATATTGTATTTGGACTTCATGATGTAAAAAGTCTGACCTTTTGAAGTAAAAAGTATTCATTAAAAAGTCTTTATATTGTATATGGACTTCATGATGTAAAAAGTCTGACCTTCTGAAGTAAAAAGTCCTCATTAAAAAGTCTTCATATTGTATATGGATTTCATGATGTAAGAAGTCTTACCTTCTGAAGTAAAAAGTCCTCATTAAAAAGTCTTCATATTGTATATGGACTTCATGATGAAAAAAGTCTGACCTTTTGAAGTAAAAAGTCCTCATTAAAAAGTCTTTATATTGTATATGGACTTGATGACGTAAAAAGTCTGACCTTCTGAAGAAAAAAGGTATTATTAAAAAGTCTTCATATTGTCAATGGACCTCATGATGTAAAAAAGCTGACCTTCTGAAGTAAAAAGGTCTCATTAAAAAATCTTCATATTGTATATGGATTTCATGATGTAAGAAGTCTTACCTTCTGAAGTAAAAAGTCCTCATTAAAAAGTCTTCATATTGTATATGGACTTCATGATGTAAAAAGTCTGACCTTCTGAAGTAAAAAGTCCTCATTAAAAAGTCTTCATATTGTATATGGATTTCATGATGTAAGAAGTCTTACCTTCTGAAGTAAAAAGTCCTCATTAAAAAGTCTTCATATTGTATATGGACTTCATGATGTAAAAAGTCTGACCTTCTGAAGTAAAAAGGCCTCATTAAAAAGTCTTCATATTGTATATGGACTTCATGATGTAAAAAGTCTGACTTTCTGAAGTAAAAAGTCCTCATTAAAAAGTCTTCATATTGTATATGGATTTCATGATGTAAAAAGTCTGACCTTCTGAAGTAAAAAGGCCACATTTAAAAGTCTTCATATTGTATTTGGACTTCATGATGTAAAAAGTCTGACTTTTGAAGTAAAAAGTATTCATTAAAAAGTCTTTATATTGTATATGGACTTCATGATGTAAAAAGTCTGACCTTCTGAAGTAAAAAGTCCTCATTAAAAAGTCTTCATATTGTATATGGATTTCATGATGTAAGAAGTCTTACCTTCTGAAGTAAAAAGTCCTCATTAAAAAGTCTTCATATTGTATATGGACTTCATGATGAAAAAAGTCTGACCTTTTGAAGTAAAAAGTCCTCATTAAAAAGTCTTTATATTGTATATGGACTTGATGACGTAAAAAGTCTGACCTTCTGAAGAAAATAGGTATTATTAAAAAGTCTTCATATTGTCAATGGACCTCATGATGTAAAAAAGCTGACCTTCTGAAGTAAAAAGGTCTCATTAAAAAATCTTCATATTGTATATGGATTTCATGATGTAAAAAGTCTGACCTTCTGAAGTAAAAATTCCACATTAAAAAGTCTTCATATTGTATATGGACTCCATGATGTAAAAAGTCTGACCTTCTGAAGTAAAAAGTCCTCATTAAAAAGTCTTCATATTGTATATGGACTTCATGATGTAAAAAGTCTGACCTTTTGAAGTAAAAAGTCCTCATTAAAAAGTCTTTATATTGTATATGGACTTCATGATGTAAAAAGTCTGACCTTCTGAAGTAAAAAGTCGTCATTAAAAAGTCTTCATATTGTATATGGACTTCATGACGTAAAAAGTCTGACCTTTTGAAGTAAAAAGGCCACATTTAAAAGTCTTCATATTGTATATGGACTTCATGATGTAAAAAGTCTGACCTTCTGAAGTAAAAAGTCCTCATTAAAAAGTCTTCATATTGTATATGGACTTCATGACGTAAAAAGTCTGACCTTCTGAAGTAAAAAGTCCTCATTAAAAAGTCTTCATAATGTATATGGACTTCA
Source organism: Episyrphus balteatus (assembly GCF_945859705.1). Classification (NCBI taxonomy): domain Eukaryota; kingdom Metazoa; phylum Arthropoda; class Insecta; order Diptera; family Syrphidae; genus Episyrphus; species Episyrphus balteatus. Next base: position 102,724,134 of record NC_079135.1, on the reverse strand, counting down.
TGATGTAAAAAGTCTGACCTTTTGAAGTAAAAAGTCCTCATTAAAAAGTCTTTATATTGTATATGGACTTCATGACGTAAAAAGTCTGACCTTCTGAAGTAAAAAGTCCTCATTAAAAAGTCTTCATAATGTATATGGACTTCATGATGTAAAAAGTCTGACCTTTTGAAGTAAAAAGTCCTCATTAAAAAGTCTTTATATTGTATATGGACTTCATGATGTAAAAAGTCTGACCTTTTGAAGTAAAAAGTCCTCATTAAAAAGTTATTATATTGTATATGGACTTCATGATGTAAAAAGTCTGACCTTCTGAAGTAAAAAGTCCTCATTAAAAAGTCTTCATATTGTATATGGACTCCATGATGTAAAAAGTCTGACCTTCTGAAGTAAAAAGTCCTCATTAAAAAGTCTTCATATTGTATATGGACTTCATGATGAAAAAAGTCTGACCTTTTGAAGTAAAAAGTCCTCATTAAAAAGTCTTTATATTGTATATGGACTTGATGACGTAAAAAGTCTGACCTTCTGAAGAAAAAAGGTATTATTAAAAAGTCTTCATATTGTATATGGACTTCATGACGTAAAAAGTCTGACCTTCTGAAGTAAAAAGTCCTCATTAAAAAGTCTTCATATTGTATATGGATTTCATGATGTAAAAAGTCTGACCTTTTGAAGTAAAAAGTCCTCATTAAAAAGTCTTTATATTGTATATGGACTTCATGACGTAAAAAGTCTGACCTTCTGAAGTAAAAAGTCCTCATTAAAAAGTCTTAATATTGTATATGGATTTCATGATGTAAGAAGTCTTACCTTCTGAAGTAAAAAGTCCTCATTAAAAAGTCTTCATATTGGATATGGACGTCATGTTGTAAAAAGTCTGACCTTCTGAAGTAAAAAGTCCTCATTAAAAAGTCTTCATATTGTATATGGACTTCATGATGTAAAAAGTCTGACCTTTTGAAGTAAAAAGTCCTCATTAAAAAGTCTTTATATTTTATATGGACTTCATGATGTAAAAAGTCTGACCTTTTGAAGTAAAAAGTCCTCATTAAAAAGTCTTCATATTGTATATGGACTTCATGACGTAAAAAGTCTGACCTTCTGAAGTAAAAAGTCCTCATTAAAAAGTCTTCATATTGTATATGGACTTCATGACGTAAAAAGTCTGACCTTCTGAAGTAAAAAGTCCTCATTAAAAAGTCTTCATATTGTATATGGATTTCATGATGTAAGAAGTCTTACCTTCTGAAGTAAAAAGTCCTCATTAAAAAGTCTTCATATTGGATATGGACGTCATGTTGTAAAAAGTCTGACCTTCTGAAGTAAAAAGTCCTCATTAAAAAGTCTTCATATTGTATATGGACTTCATGATGTAAAAAGTCTGACCTTTTGAAGTAAAAAGTCCTCATTAAAAAGTCTTTATATTGTATATGGACTTCATGATGTAAAAAGTCTGACCTTCTGAAGTAAAAAGTCCTCATTAAAAAGTCTTCATATTGTATATGGATTTCATGATGTAAAAAGTCTGACCTTCTGAAGTAAAAAGTCCTCATTAAAAAGTCTTCATATTGTATATGGACTTCATGATGTAAAAAGTCTGACCTTTTGAAGTAAAAAGGCCACATTTAAAAGTCTTCATATTGTATATGGATTTCATGATGTAAAAAGTCTGACCTTTTGAAGTAAAAAGTCCTCATTAAAAAGTCTTTATATTGTATATGGACTTCATGACGTAAAAAGTCTGACCTTCTGAAGTAAAAAGTCATCATTAAAAAGTCTTCATATTGTATATATGGACTTCATGACGTAAAAAGTCTGACCTTCTGAAGTAAAAAGTCCTCATTAAAAAGTCTTCATATTGTATATGGACTTCATGACGTAAAAAGTCTGACCTTCTGAAGTAAAAAGTCCTCATTAAAAAGTCTTCATATTGTATATGGACTTCATGACGTAAAAAGTCTGACCTTCTGAAGTAAAAAGTCCTCATTAAAAAGTCTTCATATTGTATATGGACTTAATGACGTAAAAAGTCTGACCTTCTGAAGTAAAAAGTCCTCATTAAAAAGTCTTCATATTGTATATGGACTTCATGACGTAAAAAGTCTGACCTTCTGAAGTAAAAAGTCCTCATTAAAAAGTCTTCATATTGTATATGGACTTCATGACGTAAAAAGTCTGACCTTTTGAAGTAAAAAGTCCTCATTAAAAAGTCTTCATATTGTATATGGACTTCATGACGTAAAAAGTCTGACCTTCTGAAGTAAAAAGTCCTCATTAAAAAGTCTTCATATTGTATATGGACTTCATGACGTAAAAAGTCTGACCTTCTGAAGTAAAAAGTCCTCATTAAAAAGTCTTCATATTGTATATGGATTTCATGATGTAAGAAGTCTTACCTTCTGAAGTAAAAAGTCCTCATTAAAAAGTCTTCATATTGGATATGGACGTCATGTTGTAAAAAGTCTGACCTTCTGAAGTAAAAAGTCCTCATTAAAAAGTCTTCATATTGTATATGGACTTCATGATGTAAAAAGTCTGACCTTTTGAAGTAAAAAGTCCTCATTAAAAAGTCTTTATATTGTATATGGACTTCATGATGTAAAAAGTCTGACCTTCTGAAGTAAAAAGTCCTCATTAAAAAGTCTTCATATTGTATACTTCATGATGTAAAAAGTCTGACCTTCTGAAGTAAAAAGTCCTCATTAAAAAGTCTTCATATTGTATATGGACTTCATGATGTAAAAAGTCTGACCTTTAGAAGTAAAAAGTCCTCATTAAAAAGTCTTCATATTGTATATGGACTTCATGACGTAAAAAGTCTGACCTTCTGAAGTAAAAAGTCCTCATTAAAAAGTCTTCATATTGTGTATGGATTTCATGATGTAAGAAGTCTTAGCTTCTGAAGTAAAAAGTCCTCATTAAAAAGTCTTCATATTGTATATGGACTTCATGATGTAAAAAGTCTGACCTTTTGAAGTAAAAAGTCCTCATTAAAAAGTCTTCATATTGTATATGGACTTCATGACGTAAAAAGTCTGACCTTCTGAAGTAAAAAGGCCACATTTAAAAGTCTGCATATTGGATATGGATTTCATGATGTAAGAAGTCTTACCTTCTGAAGTAAAAAGTCCTCATTAAAAAGTCTTCATATTGTATATGGATTTCATGATGTAAAAAGTCTGACCTTCTGAAGTAAAAAGTCCTCATTAAAAAGTCTTCATATTGTATATGGACTTCATGATGTAAAAAGTCTGACCTTTTGAAGTAAAAAGTCCTCATTAAAAAGTCTTTATATTGTATATGGACTTCATGATGTAAAAAGTCTGACCTTTTGAAGTAAAAAGTCCTCATTAAAAAGTCTTCATATTGTATATGGACTTCATGACGTAAAAAGTCTGACCTTCTGAAGTAAAAAGGCCACATTTAAAAGTCTGCATATTGGATATGGATTTCATGATGTAAGAAGTCTTACCTTCTGAAGTAAAAAGTCCTCATTAAAAAGTCTTCATATTGTATATGGACTTCATGTTGGAAAAAGTCTGACCTTCTGAAGTAAAAAGGCCACATTTAAAAGTCTTCATTTCATGACGTAAAAATTCTGTAAAAAAAAATGGTAAAAGGATGAGACTTTGAAAAATAAAAGTTTTTGAATGAATTTTAATGATTTCATCGTTCCTGATTATCAATCCGACCTCTTCAAAAATGTCTTCTAACAATTATTATTGTGTTGTTTTCAATTAATGACGAATTTATCATCATTCTTTTAAAGAATGTCCTTTACCAATTACACCCCATTACACCGACAATCAATGGCAGCCATTTGTTTGCGCCATCCCACAAATTTACACCAATTTATTACACACGCCTTCCAAGCTAATTACAATCCATAAATCCGTCGTGTCGGTCGTCCGCTTCCAACAATGGAACTCTCTCTCGGCAGTCAGCAATTACAAAATTACACGCCGCACACACATCACACATGCAACAGATAATTATTTGCCACTTAAACTTTAGTGCGTTTTCATGCAACGCATGAATGAAATTCTTCGTATTTGCTACTCTTAGAATTTCAACAGCATTATCAAGTCCTTGCATTCGGAATATAATATTGGCAGCGTTGCATTGCACATTCTTAGAACAGACACCCGATTGCATACAAAAGCGTGTATGGTGAATTATATTGGAATGATATATGCGTGGCAGTGTCTTGATGGACGAGGAATGTCAACCGAATTGACTTAACAATTCATTAAATGCGTACACATTGCGAAAATGCGAAATATTGTCTCTTTTTCGGTTACTTCGTTGCAAGCGAGTTTCTTAGCGTTTTCGAGCTATTTTCGGGACATGCGAAAATGAATGTTTTGAATGAATGCAAACCGAAAGGAAAACATCTAGGAGCGAAGCTGTCAGGGTCAAGTGAACACGAAGACGAGGCCGCGTCGCAATTTTTCTTCATTAATTTGCTAGCAATTAGAGATGCATGCAGATATTTCGAATCTTGAAATGCTATGAATGCTGTGCGTTTAGTTGATTTTGATGATGACTCAAGAAAAACAACATTTTATTGCTTCGATGCCAAAATAGTTTAACATTTGTCGTAGATTTTGGGTTGGATTGACAAAACTAGATTCACCAAATCAGTTGGTACTGGGCTAAAAGCTTTTGGTTTATAGTCTTCGTCTGGTTTCAGGTAGGAAAAGAGTGATCTTCAATACATTAACGAAGCTATGAAGCCTACTATGAAACCCTATTGTAACAATTGTCATCTTGTCGAGTTTTTTTGAGGTTAAAGAACACGGTGGCAATATTTCTTCTTTTCTTCCCCTCGAATCAAAAAAAGTCTTTTTATACAAAATTTATTGTCTCTTTATTCAACCGTAAACTATCGACAGTCCAGCCAGAAGTTCACAATCCACATGTTGTGTGTCCCATCATTCCACCTTTATCCCAAAGATATTCTGTGGAAATCAGTCCTTCGGAAACAACAACACGGTCGGTTGGTCGCGCTGATAATAATTTCAATAGCACAGCGGGACACCTTTGTGGCCATGTTAACGCTCTCCAAGTTTTACCTATATTTTTTTCAACTTGTTTTTTGTTCTTTTTTTATACCTCCATAAGTCCACCACGCTCTTCCACTCAGAATCTCATTCCCAATTTTCTTGATAAAAGACGAAGCAATTCAATGGGGTGTAATGGCATCTTCAATCCTTTTGTTGTGGTCTTTTCATAGTTGTTGTTGTTTTTGTTTATTTTTTTCCCCTTCAAAGAGATACCACTGACTTTTTTTTTTGGAATTTGTTTGTTTTAGAAAACGAATGGATATAGAAAAAAAAGAAGAAGATTCATGGAAGGATTTTTGCCTGGATTCTATATGGAATAAGATCTCGAGGGCTTTATTTGTTTTGCGCATGGTTAAATGTTGAATGGGATTAATGTCGAATGCGATTCAATAAATCGAAGTCGGTAAATTGGATGAGTTTCTTTGATATAAGACTTTTTTTTGTTGTGTGTATCTTGCGGGAGTAGAGTAAGATCACTTTTAACAAGAGCGGTATATTTTCTGTATGAAAAGGGATTAGTATTGATTAAGGTATGGCAGATATCAGGGATCAAGTAGCACACTGGTGTATAAATTGGTGTAAATTCATTTTGGTGTAATTTGGAGGAAATTGAAAAAAATATGGTGTATTTCTCAAAAATATTGGTATAAACTAAACATTATACCACTGTAAAAATTTCAACATTTTTTTAAGATTCCGTGCAAAAAATACACCGATATTCAGTTGTTTTTATAATATACCATTAATGTTGCATAAAATAATTCGATTCTGAAATCAACCAGAACGGTATATTTTGTACACTCTCTTTGGTGTAGGAAGTACACCCTGTGGACATAAAATTTACCAGAATGCAAAAGTGGGAGACGACATATTTTTCAATGGCCGCCATTTAAAAAAAGAAGACAGCTATTAATTATTTTACTATAATAGTATATTTATCGACCTAATTATCTTGCATTCTTGGTTTTTTTCGATTCGGTATATTATATTATAAAAGAACTCTTCTAAAAAAATGTAAAAACAACAAAAGAATTATAATTTTTGAAAAACTGATTTTTAAAATCGAAAAAAAAAATCATTAATTCATTGACATTTTTGAGGCGCTCGATTTTTAGAGGGGTTAGTATCTAAAATTAGTAGACAAAATGTGTTTCGTTTTAAAATTTGGCATTAGTTTCTTATGGCAATATTATTAAAGTGAATAAATATCCATTTTCATTTATTTCATAAGAAATGGTGTGAATTAGAATTCATCAGATTAGATTAGATTAGATTTCTTTATTTCGTTATAATTTTTTTTTTCAAGGATTGCCACCGCACATTTTACATACAGAGATTTGATATATAATATCTTTCTACTGAAACATTATTTTTTTTTTACAATATTTATTTACATAATAACAGAGTTTGAAGGAAAACACGAAAGAAAAAACCTTCATTTAAATTAAAAAAAAAAAAATATATATAAAATATATATACAAATATATATATAAATAACAATAATAGTAATATATTTAACATTTTTTTTTTTTATATTTTATATATTTTTATATAATTTTTTTTCTTTTTATGATTTTTTTTTTGGTTTTTATTTATTTTTTATATAAAAAAAAGAAGAAAACTTAAAACTAAAATGACTAGATGATTAAAAATTTGTATTAAAAATAAATATATATAAATATAAATAAATAAATAAATAGATGAATAAATATATAAAGAAACAAATAAACAAAAATATAATTGAAAAAAATAAATAAACAAATAATAATTACAAAAAATATATACATAAATAAATAAACACGTAAATAAATAAAACAAATAAATTAATAAATAAACAATAAATTAAAAAAAAAAAAGAAAATAAATAAATAAATAATTAACATGTAAGTAAAATAAAGAAAGATATAATTACAAGCAAAATACGTAACATTAAATGATACAAATACGTACAAAATTAAGAAAAAAAATTATTTTATTTTTATAAACAGTATTCACTAATGAGGCTATTTTCAGCAAAACTACATTTTAATATAAATCGCTCATTTAATCTTTGAATTCTTTCGTAAATCAATTCAACACCTGCTCTATTATGTAGTTCTTGTGTTGAATAATGCCATGGTAGGTTCAACATCATTTTTAAAATCTTGTTTTGCGAGATTTGTAGCTTTTGTATGTGGCATTTTGCACAATCTCCCCAAACGGGACATCCATACAGAAAGATAGATTGAAAAATTACTTTGTGCAGTATTATCTTATTTTTATTTGATAACAGAGACTTTCTATGAATAAATGGGTAAAGCATTTTTATGGCTACACTTATTTTTTCAGTGTTTTATTTATATGTTCCTGAAACGTTAATTTAGAATCAAGATATACACCAAGATATCTAACTGATTTTTCCCAATCAACATTTATACCACTGATTTGCAGCTGATTACTTGGAAGATAGCAAGCTTTTCTTTTTCTTGAAAAAAAGATCGCTTGCATTTTTTCCAAGTTAAGCTTAATTTTCCATTTGTTGTAATAACGTTCCAATACTTCAATTGCATTTTTGAGATTCGTCTCAATATTGAGACTGAACTTATGCGATGATAGTATTGCTGTATCATCAGCAAATATTGCTGATTCACAATCTTCAAGATGCGGGAAATCTGAAGTATAAATGTTGTATAAGATTGGCCCAAGTACAGAACCCTGGGGAACACCAAAATTAAATTCAAACAAACTAGAAACACCACAATTTACATGCACTTTAAAACGACGTTTAGACAGAAAACTTTGAACAATTTTACTTAAGTGAGGTGGAAATTTATAATGCAACAATTTGTAAACTAAGCCATTGTGCCAGACCGAATCAAACGCTTTTTCGATGTCTAAAATGATCATTCCACTAGATCTATCTAGAGATCGATTTCTTTTGACAATTTCGCAGATTCTCTTAACTTGATGAGAGGTGCTGTGAAATTGTCTAAATCCAAATTGCTGGTCTGGTAAGATTTCTTTATCACAGATAAACTTTCCTATTTTTTGTTTAATGACTTTTTCTAGGATTTTACTTACACTACTTAAAAGGCTAATTGGCCTGTAACTTTGGGGACTTTCTAAAGGTTTACCTGCTTTAATGATGGGTATCACTTTAGCTTCTTTCCAAGAATTTGGAAAGTATTGCTGTTTGAGGCAAGCATTAATTATGGTTGTAAGATAAACATAACCGATCGGAGGTAAATTTTTAAGATAAATGTTTTTAATATTATCAATACCACCTACTTTCCTTACTTTTAATGCTTTAACAATATTTTTAATGTCATCGTCTTTCACAAAGTAATGAGAAGGAGTTATAATTTCTGAGTTGTTAAAATTTCCTACAGCTTCTTCAACTAGTGCGTTTGTTGTGTTTTCTCCTAAGTGTTGAGAGACCCTATGATTTTTTAAGAAAACTGCGCCAAGTTCTTCAGCTTTTTCAAAATCGGTATATAATGTTTCAGATTGTGTTTTCAAGAACGGCATATTTCTATTTTTGTTTTTAATTATTTTTACTATATTCCAAAAAGGTTTTGCACCAGGTTCTAGGAATTCTAATTTTGTGTTCCATTCTTCATTTCGTACATTTTCAATTGCAGAAGTTATGCGTTTGTTGAAGTACGACACCATACTTTGAGAGAAGAATTCATCAAACTGTTTGTTTTTTGTACACCAAAAATCAGTATATTTTTTTAACCGGAGTTTATTATATACGAGCAAATGGTGTATTTTTTTTTATTAAAAATGTATATCACGAAAGTGCAAAAAATACACCAAATATTTTGGTGTATTTTTGACTTTTGTGCTACTTGAGGGGGTCATGATATATATTATTAAATATTTAAGCAAGCTTAAGTCACATAAAATAACCTTCGAAAATCAATTTAAGAAAATCTAATAAATATAACTGAATATGTTTTATATTTTAAACCGCTGATAAATACCTGAAAGCTGGTAAAATCAGAGCCGAATATTGTAAAATCCTAAGTAAGTGATCTAAAGCATTTCTTTAATTAGAAAGTATTGCCGTTTGAAATTTCGAAAAGATATCTAGGTACTTTGCGATATCAAAACTGTGCAATTCGTTTGCCTGAGGTTAGGAAGACAATTAATTCGAAAGTTACCAGTGTTATTAAATAAAAATGAATTTTATTTTAACTTGTAAAATAATTCTGGACTAGCGGAAAACAATGCAGATTTGTTTAAAGGCAAATTATTCAATCGAAGGACTTGTACATTACTAGGGATCGGGTTTCCATGCAACAGTGGCGTATCCAGAAAAAAATTTGGAGGGGGCTAGAAAATTTTTCAAAAATTTTTTAGAGGGGTACGAAAAATTTTTCTCTCTAATTTATTCACCTTTGATCGAGAGTGAAGCGCTGTGCTGGGGTACTGAAAGTGGTATAGTAGCATTTAACTGCTCTCGACATCGACAGCTTCGTAGTAGGTACTGCCTCCTGTTTTCAAAGCTCTTGTGTGACAAACACCATTTTCGATATAAACGCCCATGTTCCGCAATTCGACCGAAAGTGAATTGAAATCACTTTTAAATTTCACGTGAAATAAAATATCATATTCTTCATTTGGATCAATTTCAAAAACTTCGAAATTGCTTCGAACTGTCATAGCTGAAGGATCATCCTTTTTAATTTTGTTTCTGAAGTTAAATTATTACTGCTGGATGCAATTTTATCGGCAATTTTAATGGAAAAGAATTCAAAAGAAAAAAAAAGGAGACACAAATAAGTTATGATAATATTTTGTCCAAAAATTATAGATTTATTGAAAAAGGCCCAAATTTACTAACCGAAATAATGTGAATTGAATTCGATCAGAAAATCTAAATGAGTAAAAAATGCAGAAAGTGAAAGTCTAGAAACTAATTTTCCATCAAATTATTTTAGATGTTTAATTCGAAATATATATTTTTTCGTAATATGTTGCTTTTTTAATCCGAATTCGAAGTCCAAACTGGCAATTGCTGAAAGAAACCATTAGTTACATATGTTGACCACTAAGATTTTGAGATATCAAATATTTCTATTTCCAATAGCTTTGAAGTACCTATATAATTTTTGAAAAAAGTGTTTATTGAGATTGCATGAGAACTTTTGCAAAATTAAACGGTGATGGTATTCGACGTACGTATTATACTAAAAAGTGATCTGAAGAATTTCGAATTGGGCTTAAATCCGAAAAAACCACCCAACCCCCAGCTACAGCTAAGGCTCTTACTCAAACAAACACAAATAGCAGTTTCAGAATTTGGAGGGGGCTCGAGCATCTGAGCCGCCTCTAAATCTATAAGATTTACGAACAAGTTTCAGTCAAGCATATACATTACAATGAAATTAGGTAAAAAATAACATGATCTGGAAGGCTTGGAAGCATGGCAACGAATTATGTATACGAATCAGGAGGTTTCCTTTAAAATGGCAATCAATTGTTAGTGCATATTTTTGCATATTTTGCATTTATTTGCATAAATTTTGAATAAAAGTGACTGAAAGTCAATTGAAAAAAAAGTCAAAAAACGTAAGCAAGTGCTGTTAGACTTGGTTAGACTTAAGGCTAAACCGGAACTGTTCGATTCGAAATGCAAAACGAAGAAACTTTATTGTTTTTAATTCAAATAGCACATTTTCAAGTTTATGCCTGCTATCAAAACTTTTGTAAAAAAAAAATTTTGACGGTACTATTACAAAGGCATCCCATCTTTGTTCAATTTATTTTGATTTTCAAAAAGGCACCCCCATTTTTAAACCTACTATCTTTGAAGAACAAGGTGCCTCAATGTTGTATTACTATTTAGGTACTTCAAAGGCGATATTTTTATAAGCCTTACTTCTGAGAGTTTCTTTTATACAGGGTGTCCCGCGATTAGAAAAGAAGTTTTTGAGGGATGATTCTTGGGTATATTCTAAGAAAAAAATTGTTCCACAGTAACTCTCTATCTGGAAAGTTGATACCCCTTAGCGATGATTTAAGAAAACGCTTACTTTGGTATGCCTTTACTCATGTTAATGTTAATAACTCCGTTAGTACTTATGATACAAAACTTCATTAATGTCTTGACTTTAAAAAAAAATGATATTCTTTGTCCCTGCATTTAAAAAATATTCAAATCTTTTTTAGTTGCTCAGATATTAATTTTTAAATGGAATTATTTTTTTTCTTACCCATGATAATTTTTGACTTTGGAGCCGATTTTCTTCGATAAATGTGTTATAAACATAGTGTTTTATGAATTTATTCTTATGAAGAAAACAATAATGGAACTCATAGATTTTATGATATTTAGGAAAACCTGCACCAGGTAAAATCTCTAAAAAATGTTTTTTTTTTGCTTAAGTAAAAAATGGGTACGAATTAAAAATTTATTTTTGTAGTTTAAGTTCATTTCTGTTTAAAACCTAGTAACAACAATTATTTAAAAAGTTCTTCTTGATTTTGTGTGCTTGATAGAGCCCGTTTTTTTTTTATTTTATTGCTAATATTAATTCATGGAGGTTCTCCAGGATATTTCACTGATTCAATAAACTACTTCATATTACGAACAAGATGACGCTCCAGCCCACTAAGGACACGAATTTTAAGATTGGCTGATGAAAATTACGGTTATCATTGGATGGGAAGAAATGAACGTGTTCAATGAGTTGCAAGATCTCCTAACTGCAAAATATTGGCTTTTTTTATGAATAGGAGTGAAAAGCGTTGCTTATTTGACATCAATAGCACTTCTTGTGGAACAAGAAGAATGTATTCCCCGAACTATCGTTAAAAAAGGACAATAGATAGAATAAATTAATATTCCCAATAAAATCAATTAATTTTAAGTCTAACCCATTGATTTACTATTTAAAACAGCATTTTGATTGGATTTCTGAGATTACTTTATACACATTTTGGTTGTTTAGTTCTTTTGTTCCGTACCTAAATTCCGTTAGTACAGGTAAAATAGGCATTAAAAAAAAATTGTTACACTCATGAAACTTGGCAAAAAGTTTGCTTTTAGGATAAGAACCAAGTACATAAAAAGTCTATAACAAAAGTTTGGTGGGAGGGGGTGAAGGTCAAAAATATACTGAAAAAAATTGTTTGTCGAATATCATCATAGGACACATGTTTTCAAGGTATTTTTTTAATGCTGAATCTAATGACATTAAAATAAAGTCAATACGATTGCTCTAAGAAAAGTTATTGCCGATTAAAAACAAGGGTGCTTGTTTTTTGTCTTCAACAAGTAAAATATAACCTAAACCCATGTGAAAAACATACTACACTAATAAAATTCGGGATGAAGGTTTTAAATAAAGCAGGGACAAAGGATTCATAAAGTTCGTAAAATTATTTTTGGTGAAAGGGTGTTTTTTTTAAAAGGTTAAGTTGTGTGTGAGGAAGGTTAAGTTGTGTGTGAGAAAGGTGTAGGTAAATGTTTTGGTTGGTATAAGAATTAAGAATCTATAAAGTTTACAAAATTATCTTGAGTGAAAGGGTGTTTATTTTTAAGAAATGATGAAATTCGGAATTAGTACCACAAAAATCATGTGTGCAGTTAACACGTGGTAGAAGTGAAACCTTAAAAAATCATTTTTCTAGCAAAAAAAAAAAAAAAAATAGAAAAAATCTACCTATTTTAATTCTATCACCTTCAAATCCATGTTTTTTATATGACAACCTGTATAAATTTTATATCATCTGAAAGCTAGTTGTCTCAAAATATATATATCGATCAAGTCTATGAGACATCTACAAAAAGAGCTAGAATTTTTTAAACTCGATGAAATTTCATCCAAAAAGCAAAAAAAAACATTTATTTTTATGTTCTCATGCTATTAAATCAATTTTTTTGTTTGACAACCCATAAAAAATTGTATACCATGTGAAAGCTTATTGTTTCACCTTGTATATTGATGTATAAATCTTATTTCAAAGATGTCAACAAGAGAAGTTAGAATTTTTTAAAGTCAACCATGTCGAATTTCCAGACTGAGATTACGGTACTTCCTACACTGACAGCTGGGCCCCATTTCACCAACTTACAAATTTGTAATTAAAAGTAATTTTCAAAATAATTGTGAAAAAATCGATTAATTTTGTTTCACCAGTTTCTTGTAATCACAAAATTGTACTTGTAATCTACAATTTTAAATTTGTGAAAAAAATCCATTTTCTGTTTCACCAAAACTTGTATTTTACAAGTAACAAATTTGTGAGCTTTCAAGTTTCTTGTGGGTTTCTGTTTCACAAAAAAAAAAAGTTACAAGTTTCTATTTATTTGTGAAAATTTTCTACAAGAGTCAAGACGTATGTCATTTTTGTTACAAGTTTGTAAAAACCGTATTTAGAGTGATTAAAGTGTTTTAAATGGCCTTACGCCGAAGGCCATTATTATTATTTTTAGAAAAGCTATGTTATTATTATTCAGGGTTGTAAAAATGCATTTGAAATTTAAAAAAAAAATCATTTATTGCAAGTAAAAAAATTGCATTAAAAAAATTTTTATTGCAACTGAAAAATATTTGCATTAAAAAAAATATTTATTGCAAATAAATAAATTTGCTTTAAAAAAAATGTTATTGCAACTGAAAAATATTTGCATTGAAATAATATTTTTATTGGAAATAAATATATTTTGCATTACAAAAAAATTATATTACATATAAAACATTTTCTGCATTAAAAAAAAAATAAATGCAAAATGTGTGTATTAAATATATTTTTTTAACATTCGTCGAATCCCTTACAGTTTCGACTTTTTGGCTTTGGATAAGGTTCAATAGTATAGGTAGTTGAAATAACTAATGTAGGTATGGTCAGATACCCAAAATTGTAAGAAATTCGACGATTATTAAGAAAAAATATTGAATGCACACACATTTTGCCTTGATTTCTTTTTTCTATTGAGAAAATTTGCGATACAATTTGTTTTTAGTATATTTTAATTTGCAATAAAATTTTTATTTTCAATCCAAATATTTTTCAGCTGCAATTACATTTTTTAATGCAAATTTTTTTATTTGCAATAAATATTTTTTTATTAATGCAAATATTTTTCAGTTGCAATAAAAATTTTTTTAATGCAATTTTTTTTCATTATAAAATTTTTTTACTTGCAATAAATGATTTTTTTTTAATTTCAAAAGCAATAAATATTTTTTTAAGGCAAATATTTTTCAGTTGCAATATTTTTTTTTTAAAATTCAATTTATTTCAGTTGCAATCAATATTTTTTTAACGCATTTTTTTTATTTGTAATAAATATTTGTTTTTTTTTTTATTTGTAATGGAAAACAAATGCTTTAAAAATTGGTATAGCATTTGTGTTTCAAATCGAATGAAAAGATCGCAAAATATCTGTTGAAAACATTTTCCTGATCGCTATAACCTGCCTCTTAAGTATGTAAAAATTCGTTCTCTTTTGATCAAAGAGGCTTGTTTTTATTTCTTAAATTTGTAGTTCTTCATTATTTAAATTATTTTATTAATTTTCCTCACGATTAACAATATTTTTATTTTACTTTTATAAATCCATGGATATGGATTATAAAATAATAAATATAAAAATAATCCAGCAAAAAAAAATCTTAATATATATTTACAATTTTGTTTGTCATGCCCAAACAATTTTCTTATTTGATCAAACTACTAAGATATGACAGTATTAGTAATTTGACAATTTTCCGTTTAAAATAGGTTTGCCAAATAAGAGCTCAAGTTTTAAAAATGGCGATCCTATTTTTTCATACTCGTTATCAACTTAGTTTTCATTTGAAACCAATTTTAACCTATGTCGTTATGAGTTAAGTAACTCAACGGTCACCGCTAAGACTACAACGAGCTTTACAAGTTTGTGAGATAAACTTGTTGTTTACAAGAATAAAATATATTTGGTGAAACGGTAATTCTACAAACTTGTGGTTTTCAAAAGTTAGTTGTAATTTTTTTTTCGATAATCACAAATTTGTGAATTGCTTATTTGTACTTTGTGAAACAGAATTCCTTTCTACAAATTTTTACTTGTGATCTACAAGTTACAAATTTGTGCTTGTAACTTGTAGTTGGTGAAATAGGGCCCTGGTCATCGCCAACAGATCTCCACAGGTGTTTTGAGGTATTTTTAAATTTTTTTTTCAATTTAAGATTGTGTAACTTGTAGAGCACGTAACGTTATGTGTGATATATCAAATAAAAGGTTATGTTAGCAGCATGCGTATTAAAGTTAAATCAAATTTGTATGTGCACTAGATCAAAAGATATAACGTGTGTTGGAAAAGAACATCTTTTTACCGTTATCTCCGAATTTTGAATATGAAATTAATTGAAATTTTGTACAATAATATATTATTTAATTACCTATCTACAGTACAAATTTCATTCATCTATCTATTAAAACAAAAAAGTTATAACAAGTTGAAGTCGTGTCGCGTTTTCGTTTCATTTTGTTTCAAATCACTACGATACTAAAGAAGTTTTCACTTCAAAAACTAGGAAAAAATTGTTACACCAATGAAATTTGGTAAAAATGTTTCATTTATAACAGAAACCAAGAACCCGAACAGTCTTTACAAAAATTTTAGGTTAAAGGGTGTTTTTTTTTTGGGAAATAGGGAAAAATCCGCGATAAGTCCGATAAAATCAGTGGTATAAATGGTACCCTTACAAAATTCATTAAATATGTTCTCTTTCAAATGGGAATTACGAATAATGTATGTCTATAAATTTTTTTATGTGAAAGTAAAGAAAATATGGGCATATTTGTAAAAGTGTGTAATACTTGAGTAATATTAGTGGTACCCTATTGAAATTTAGCAATTATGTTACTTTTAAGATATGAAACAAGAATCTAAAGTGTCTATAAAAATATCATGGTTAGCAGGGTGTTTTTTTGAGTGAAAACAAAAATGATGGGTCACCCTAATGAAATTTGGTAAAAACATTGATTTTGGGATAGAAAGCAAGAATAAAGAGTTTTCATAAAAAAATTTTGGTAAAAGGGTGTTTTTTTCGAAGAGACAGTAAAATCTGCAATTGGTCCCAAAAAGTAAATGATTCATTTTATTTATGGTTTTGATGACCAATTAAACATTTTTTACTTGCTCTATAGGGCAAGTATTGGTTTCGTGTCGAAAAAAAAAATTGAGGTTTTAATCAAAACCAACATTACGATGATGGAGAATTCCGAAAAAGTGGGTCTCGCAATTCCGTCCGTGCGTCTGTACGTCTGTGCGTCTGTGCGGTTGTGCGTCCATCTGTACACATTTCCACAGCCTAAACGGGTGGATGGATTTTCTTCAAATTTGGTACAGATGATTTTTATGGAATTCTGAAAGTTGGTTTTTTTTTGTTTTTTTATATCTCGTTTAGAACGTATACCTCCCATACAAAAAAATACGATATAACGAATTTCTCGAAAACGGCTCTAACGATTTTGATTAAACTTTGTATACGTAATATTTAAAGCAGTGGCAATAAAACTGCATTTTTATTTTTTCTCAAAAAAGTCAAATAACAAAAAAAATTTTTTTTCATTTAACATAATTTTGCCCTGAATGGCGGCTCTTTCCTAATATCAATTTTTTTTTAAATTTAGATCCAGCTTTTAAAATCTACAAGTAGACTAACATAAAAGTGCTTTGAGCTGCAAGAGCAAGTACGTGCGACCCCAGTCGTGCATTTTATTTTATTTCTTGATTGTATGTAGGTACTATTTTACCTGTACTATGAATTCATATATAAAATCTCACATTTGACTAAAGGTAAAAACAGAATAGTTCCCAGCATGTATTTATTTGTTGTTCTCCACTATTGTCCACTATTGATGTTAATATGTATTTACATATTAACCAGCTTCCCTTAATTCTTATTGAATCAATACATTTTCAACTGATATGAGCGTCCATTAAAAATCTGCATTTTTCTTTAAAAAAAAACCAAGCGTTTCTGACGTCCTCTGTGACTCTTTGAATAGATATATGCATCGCAAAATGAGGTGTCTGATTAAAATCAACACGGGGTATTGAAACCATTCATTTTGGCCAATTTATGCGGCTGGAACGATAGATTGGAGCCAGCCGTAGTATTAATACCAAAACGATCAAGACGCGACGCGAAGCAACCGTGTCCACGTTCCACCATCAGGTATTTTATTGACTTTTCTGCTGTTTCGTATGTTTAGTTTGTGTTTTGGTATTTTTGTGTGTTGTCTTCTGTATCCTCTCGTCTTCCACCTTCACTGGGACTCTGGGACATCATAAAGAAATTGTTTTTCCTGTTTCTTGTTTTTTTTTTTATCAATTAACCAAGGATATCATGCTGAGCCTTGTGGTGCATCATTGTGTCCATATGATGTGATGAGACACTGCGTTTTTGGTTGTTCTTTCTGGGAAAGATTGGGTTTCAATTTTTTTTTTTTTTTATATAAATCGTATATCTACCACCAACCTATTGCATTCTTCTTGTTGGCCTCTTCCTTTAAGTTTCAATAAAATAATCGAGGAAATAAAATGTTTGCATTGTAAATTAATTAATTTGGACTCTCTGTGTGATGCTTGTTAATGTCATTTAACGATTTTTATTGTTTTTCGTTGTTAATGTCATTTCTTAGTTTTTTATGTGATTTTTTTTTTGTTTCTTTGTTTTTTGTCTTGTTTAAATATTTGCATTGCAAAAATATTTTTTGTGCATCACAAAAAAAAAAAAACAAGAAGAATGATTTCTGTTGAACATGTTCGCACAGTCGGAGATTGCATTTGGGTGGGATTTTTTGATTATTTTTATTGCTAACAAAGTTTTTTTTTTGTTGGATTTGCTCAATCAGTGATTTCGTGAATTAAAAATCAATACTGAGTCACTTGAAAGTAAAAAAGACACTAGAGCAAATTAAACTTAATCTTGGAACCGTTTAAAGGAAAGTTAAACCTTCTATATAAAAAAATTACATAAGTAGGTATATCCTTTATGACCACACACACATTTGACATCTCATTCATAAAAATGGCGCCCAACTCATAATCATCAATCTGCCCGTATTGTTTCGTTCACTGTCGTTAATTGAGCTGATAGTGTTAAGCATCCCAATTTTGACAGACGTCATTGGTCATTGTCCAATTTAAACTGCCTCTCATTTCGAAACCACTCACTGTCGATCATCTCATATTAACGCCAACAAAAATAATGAGTTTCACCTCAGAATCCCTCTTTTATATGATTACTGGCATGAGATCTTTTCTTGTTGACTTGAGCATCCCTCTTAAGCGGCAGGAGGTCAAGAGCCAATTTTAAGGAACATAAATATCAAAATCGTCTCCTTTTTTTTTTTTGTTTGGTTTTTATTATTATTGTTATACGTGTGGTGTAGGGTACATGGACAACATCGTCATCGTGTCGATCGTATAACTATACTTACAATACCACCGGTTGTGGTCGCCACGGTCTGGAATTATGAATTATAGGCGTGACCGCCCATTTTGACAGAATCATATTCACTTTGAATGAAATAAAAAAAAAAAAAAAAACATATTAATGAGGATCCGGATTTTAAGTGGTTTTGTGTTTTGGTTCTTTTTGGTGGAACTGGAAGTGGAACCTGCCAATGAAGTTGAACAAAAGTATAAAAGGTCAATTAAGGTGTTTCGTTCGGGTGTCGAGTAAAAATATATACATATACAAATTTAAAAGCCAAAACGAAGTGGGCTCTTCAATGCTACTGGATATTTTTTTTTATTGGGGATAACAAAAAAAATATTGGTTTCTTAACGATTTGTTCATGAAGTCAAAACACCTACGGGAATTAAGATGAACGAGTTTGAGTGATGGTACTCATTTTTGTTGTAGAGAGATTTTGACTTGAAAAGTTCTTGCATTTTAAGTTGTCAATAGCTAAAAAATAAGCCAATTTTTCGAGTAAGAATTTTTCATAAAGTGATAAAGTGTAATGGAAAGAATTGTTTTTTTTTTTTTTATTCGCAACCATGGCCCACTACAACGACTGTCCCTCACATTTTGCAACATAAAGGGTGATATGCATAAAAACGTAGTACCTACTTACTTAAAGTAAAAGATGAAACTAAATACTATAAATTCTAGTAAAAGGTAAAATTCATAGTATATACTTAATTTCGTATGCATAAAAAAAAGTACCTGCTAGCAGGCAAATAATTTTAGTATATACTGAATTCATCCAAGTAAATACTAGAATTCACACAAAAATGATAGTAAATACTTTTTTTTTAGATTATTTGTATTCGTTTGGTCTTTACAAATAAATTGATTTGGAAGTCTTACGGTTTAATCCATTATAAATTTACTGTTTCTAAATTTGAGTTTGTGAACATCTGGTTCGTGCTATTTTGTGAGTCAAAAGTAAATCAGCAGCAGAGATGAGTAGCAATACGAAAGGTTTGTCAATAAGACAAATGCACTTAGCTTTTTTGCGAATTTTATAAAAGTGCATAATGTACTTATGAGTAAGTCACAGCAACCCTCTATTTAAAAAAGCTAAGAAGGAGGCTATATAAAAATATTTATTAATGAATACAAATCTGAAACTGGGGCGATACTAAACGAAGAACCACAAGAACCAAAGTAATTTTTCTGAAGGGTTTTTGAGTGAACTGGAATCTGTAGTCAGAATAAATTGATTTGCTTCTGTTTTTGAAATATTACCGTTATAAAATTACCAAAAACGTAATTTTGGCCGTTTTTAATGCTATATTTTTATGTGAGGTAATTTATTACAAACAAATTTCTAACGGTTCTATATTTTTTTTCCAAAAACTGTTTAAATCTTTCCGATATCTTTTTTATTGCCCGAGATTTCTTAAGTTTAAGTTAATTAGTCAAAAACAAACTTAACTTTATTTAAAGTTTAAGGGCGAAATTCATAGTTGTTACTCAAGTTAAGATTTTTCTCAACTTGAGCATTGACTTGAGAAAATATTTTTCTCAACCAACTCACTCTAAAATAAATATTTTTTTAATTATTCGCTATCATTTTTTTTCCTTTAATGTTATATCGTTAAATCGCGTCAAACACAAAATCAAATCGATACCGAATTTAAAAAAAAATACATTTTTAGATGAGAGTTTACGTAAATTAGTCAAATTTCTTTGTGAGTTTGATTGAGAAAAATATTTTCTCAAGTCAATGCTCAAGTTGAAAAAAATCTTAACTTGAGTAACGACTATGAATTCCGCTCTAAGTCACTGATCAACAAGATTTTTGCCACAATAACCAAAATATACTTTTTTTTAAGGTTTTTGGTGTGCTGAGGTTGAATCCGAAATCAGGAAAATTCTATTAGCATCCGTTTTTGAAATATACATATGCTACCGTTATACAAAAAAAAAAAACATTTTTATAACGGTAATATTTCAAGAACGGAGGATAATAGAATTTTTCAGGTTTCGGATTCGACCTCAGTACCCCAAAAACCTTCAGAAAGGTATATTTTAGTTATTGTGGAAAAAAAAAGAAAATTTTGGTTGACCAGTGCTGTCTTTGAGCTAAAGATTTATTTCATCTTAAGATATCGCGGGTAATCAAACAGATATCGGAAATATTTAACGAGGTTTTTAAAGAAGGAAGCTCTTCTTCTTTGTTTGTAATGAATTACCTCTTGTGGCAAAAACCTTGCTGATCAGTATTTTTATTTTACTGGAAATTACTCACCAATAAAGTGTTCACTTAACCAATCCACATTTTCCCTTTCAAAACGATAAATTTGTTTAAAATTTGATTCAAAACCCGGTCTTCAATCTTTATAGACTTTTTGGGAATTTGATACGTACAAATTCTGCCATTTGGAAAAAAAAATTAACAACCCTATTTTAATAAATATCAAGAACCGATTGCCTCAAAATGTGACTTAATACTGCTATTCATTATTTCCACGGCTTCATATACTGTGTTAAAACAAAAAAGTATATGCTATGAGATTTACAAGTTGGTATTTTGTAACCTTGAAAAAATCTAGTAATTCCTAAAGAAAAAAAGTACTTACCTACTAGTTTTTATGCATCCGGAATAAAGTAGATATTTACTGAAAAAGTTCATCCAAAAAAGTAGTTGCTATGACTGATAGTAAATACTTAATTTTCAGCATTTACAGTAAAACCCGGATAAGTACCTCACCTTAAATGTCCCACTTTGATAGGCACTAAAGCGGGTAAGGTACTTACAAGAACCCGCTTAAGGGCTCATAGGCAGTTATCTCTATATTTATTTAATAATAAAAAAAAAACATGTTTGATTACTAAAAACATAATCTTCACAAAACAAAATTACTTTGAAAGTTTAAAATAGCTAACTAGATAATTTCTAACTTTAGTAGAATTTTTGAATTTTAAAGCGGTTAAGGAAACGAAATTTTTCTTACAGTTCAAACTTGTTTCAAACGTGTACTTAAAAGAATTTTTTGCAAGTAAATTCAATTATAAGTATTTGAAAAGCCAGGCAAATAAGCGGGGAAGGCAGTTAAGCGAAAGGTACTTATAAGATGAATTTTATGTAAAAAAATCCTTAAAATTTTTTTTCTAAAAAAACAAAGGTACTTAAGCGGGTTAGGCACTTAAGCGAGAGGCATTATCCGGGTTTTACTGTACTTGATTTTTATGCATATCAAAAATAGTATATACTTGAAAATTCTCTAGTAAAAGAATTTACTATTTTTTATGCATATCACCCAAAGATATGATATGCTCTGGATCTCTCTTGATGTTAAATTTTTACAATTTGCTGGGAACATTTAAACTCAAGCTGCTCGTTCAAAATGCAAGTTTTGCAAGTTAAATTCAAATTCTCTTTTTCAAACCAAATTTACTATTTTGCAAATCAAATTCACCTTCTGCAAATCAAATGCTTCAACTTTGATTCATATTTTACATACAAGGACTGTGGCTCTGATAATCTAAATAATACAACAGATAGAACTCTAAGATAAAAGTCATTTTTTATGTGGTTATGTTTTAGAATGTTTTCTGTTTACTTACTTAATTGTTCATTCAAATCATCATACAAAATCAATTGAATTCCAGATAGGCTCCAAGTAGCAATTAGAGCTCAAATAGAAAACACTCTTTATTAATATTTAAAATGTTATAAAATTAAATATTAAATTAAATAAACCGAAAAAAAAATGTTAAATTTATCAAAAAAAAAAAAATCGATTTAAAGCGATTAAGATGATTAAATCCATGTTTCATAAACTTTAAATGGTTCCTTTTAGGAAGTACCCAAACATAGCTCACGAGCTAGTTTTATCTATCGGCCTAAATCCTAAAAATAACTGGGTGGGCTCTTAATTTTGCCTTGAAAATTGGGTAATTCATTTTTTAAAGGTATCAATTCAATTTGAAAAAAAAAAACTTTACGTCGGAGCTTTCGGACACCCAAGAAATTTCTTAAACGTCAACAACTGTGTTACATTTTCGTTGATTAAGAAATTATATTCCCTATTTCAAGACCAATTTCTCTGAGATTTAAAAGATATTGTTCTCCACTGACATCTCCCTGTTAAAGTTGCTATATGGAAATCGTGAGGTTAGACTAGAGGTCTTAAAACCGATAAAATTAGCTGAGCTTACATAGTTAGCCATGGACTATCAAGTAGCCACGTATGTAAGTGTTTATCTAAACTCAAATAAGGGTCAAGGGTGCCCCAGTCAAACGATCAGTTATTGAGTAAAAAGGGCTAGGTAACTTTTTCGGGATAGATGAAATAGTCGGGAATAATGATTTCGCAAAGACAGAAGGCTTATTTCTGAGGATTTAAAGCCTTTTCTTAGGAACTAAGGAACTTTTGTGATAAATGTTTCGCATATCAAGAGCTCTATACGTCTAGAATTTCTTTCTTACATGCTATTTGATTTACCTAACACAAAACCCTTAATTTTTAAGAGCCTTAAACATTCAACATATAGAGAAGTGGACTTGACCCATTACACTGTGCTACAAAATAAAAAAAAAAAAATACACCCGAGAAATTACATAGTGTAGGCTGTTTGTATGGTCGAATAATGCATACAAATATTTTTGTTATATTTTTGGAACCCTCCATTTTTTTTTTTTATTTACAAAAAACCATTTTTACAGACTTTACGATGTAATCTATCAATATCTCAGTCATTTTTCTAACAACTCTCAATATGTTATATGTTTTTGGAAAGAAGATTTCCAGACCTTTTGAATGATGTATAGAAGTCTATTGTTTAAACAAATTAAGTGTAGGTTTTTATCCCATAAATCTTGAAAAAGTGATTTTTTTCTCAATTTTTTCAACTTTACCCAATTTTTTTTTGGAAAATAAACCAAACAAAAAAATAAAGTAAGGTTATATTCTGAAATACATACATTTCTGACAACAAGGTGGCGCTAAGGTCAGTTCTTGACGTTTAACTCTAACTGTGACAAGTAGCGGCGCCACAAGTGTATAGCTTCTGATCCCCAATTTATTTACCCTTTGAAAGGATCGGGGTGCCTGACTTATGTAAGGAATTATATCCTGTGGATTAATTATGCTTTATGACCTTAACGAACTCTGTCAGTTACTAACTAAAAGTTAAATTTTAATACTTAAAATAGTTTAAGTAGCATTATATAAATTAACTTTAATTACTTTCAATTAATATCAATTTTCATTGGATGACGTGTTAAGTGAAATCAATGAGCCTTATAAGAAAAAAAAAAACCTACCTACTGCACAACTACTCCGAAACGAACCTCTGAAGTATTTGTTTTTTCTTCCATCTCGCCAAGACTCTGAGTGATCTTACATTTTATTGAAGTGACAGAGAGTAATTGCTTTAAGAAGCGATTAAGGCACTGCAACGAATATAAAAACAAGAATAATCGCATGTCAACAGATATTTAAAGTAGTTAAGGTAGGGTTAGGGTACCTACATACTTATAAGTCTTATCTTCTTCTTTGCCTTTTATGGAGTGCTTTAGAGAAACTCTCTTATGTGGCTTTTATTTTTAAGATGGAAGAATTGAACAAAAAAATAAAACACAAATGTTTGCATGACGTGTGGAAATTATTTAAAATGCTTTTTATTGTTGTTTCTTGCTTAACGATCATTATGTGGAAACTCACAATTAATTAGTGAAAAAGTGATAAGCACCTTGCACCTTGGGCTGTCTTATAGTTTTGAACACGCAAATTAAGAATAAATCAGTCATGATAAATACAATATTTTAACGACACTGCATTTTTAAATCAATTTAAATACCTAATAAAAACTATCAATTGGGCTATTGAAAACGATGTTATTATGAATTTCATTTCTCTAGTTTTCCAATTTAGTAATTAGGCCAAAACCAAATCATGCCCTAACCACACCAGAACCACGTCGAAACCTTACCAGAACTTTAATTCGCAAAGAAACATGTCAGAATCACATCACAATTATAGAAGACAGACAAAAGAGCCATTAGACACTGGAATCTTACCAGACCCCATCAAACCAAATGAAGAACTATGTCAAAATCACAACCGTAGCATAAAATGACAAACAAGAACCGCACCAGAACCATATTAGAACCAACCTAAAACCATACTATATCAATGCTGGAACGAACAATATCTGCACCAGGAACAAACGGTTCCTATCAGAACCAAATATGCCTACATTAAGCTGGATCCACACTGAACAGTTAAACACTTCCAAATTATTCTAACTGATGCATATAGGAAATATCCGAGCCCACACATCAATTGAACCAGTTTGGAAAGGTATAACTATTAGGGTGGGTCAAAAAAATCGAAATTCTTTTTTTTTTGATTTGGTACTCCTAAAAATAATGGGAAGGTCCTCCGCTTTGCAATTTTCCATTTTTACATCAAGCTTCTACTAAAAAAAATACGAATAGGGTAAGGTGGTATAAGAGTGCGCATTTTAGACAAAACACCAAATAAAACAGTAACAAAAAGAATTTAACTACTTTTTTTATATATAGTTTTTAGTTTATAATCAAAGCAACGAAAAAAACTTAAAACTGGTGACAAAAATGTATTAATTCAATAGTTATAAGCAAAATACCACATTAGGTAATTTGCGCACTCTTATACACACTATTGTGTAAGAGTGCGCGGCTTAGTTTGTAAGAGTGCGCAGCTGCGTACAGGTGTAAGTTCGCACAAAAATCGCAAATAAAACTGACTATCTTTAAATAAACAGAGTATTTTTCAACCCATCACTCCTTGCATGAGGAAAAATCAATTTAGTCTTCGATTAATGGTTCCGAGAAAATTTCAATATTTCGTCGCCTGAGAATTGTTTTGTCGTATACGCCAATTTTGGAATTTTGGGAAATCGCATTTTAAGGTTTGAGCTTTTATAAAAAAAAAACTGGCCGATAGATTTTTTTCAATTTTTAATAGAATATTTTGTGCGATATCGTCTTTATATTTATGTTGTCAAAATTGTCACATCTATTTTAGTTTTCAAATTATCAAGGTTTTTATCCAAAATCAGTTTGTCGTAAACGCCACCAAAATCAACTTTTTTTTCCATCCCGTACACGTACGACAAAGTAGGCGCACGTACAAAATTCCAATACTAAAAAATAAATTAAAAAATTTTCACAGTTCGTTTTTATTTATTAATTAAATATTTAAAAAATAGTTTCTTATTACATAGAAGTAGTATTGGTTTGACTTAGAGGCTCAATTATTAAAATAAACATATCTAAAATAAATAAAAACCAAAAAATATGACCATAAACATAAAAAAAATTTAAAAACTGTCTTAACAAAAAATAAAAGTCATCCTATGGCTATGAAATATGAAAGAAATAAAATAAAAATAAACCAAGTTTGGTTAAATTAATATATGGTCATAAATAAAAGTAAATTAAATAAATATCAAACTAAAGAATTTATTCTAATTTTTTGATTTGACGCTTCATAATATTCTTGGTCTGATTTAGGCATAAATATGAAAAGGTTTTTAATATAAATAATCTTATCCTTAGTTATCGAGTTAGATTTTTTAGTAATTTGAAGACATTGGCTGAACAAATTTACAGGAGTTGCAATGGTAGACTTTTTATATGTTTTAAATATTGATGAGCTTTTATATTCCACTTTTCTACCGCTCGCTTTATAAAATAGTGTAAAAGTATCATCAGTATCATCAATTTGCAAAACAATAACGCAAATTTAGCGAAGAACAATGGCGCCTTACAAAAATAATTTTCGACCAGCAGGTGTTTTTTGCGAGCGGGTGCAATAACAAAACTCACAGCAACCCCTTTTCGCTTCGTTCACAACAACGCGCGTGAACGAAAAGGCGCCACGGGCTCGGCGCCCACGACTACAGTCGACTTGTTGAACTTGTGTGTTCGATACAAGATCAATAAGTATACAGCAATTAAACAGCAACCTTTTTTTCACTTTACTTCGTTGAAGACAGCGCGCGCGAACGAAGTGACAAGATCAATAAGTGTACAACAATAAAACAATAAAACTGCGACCTTTTTTCACTTCGCTCAAGACAACGCGCTTGAACAAAGCGGCGCCCGCGACCGACGCACACAGGTAAATTTTCCCAAAAACATGGCCAAAATTATTTTTTGTTTTTATTCAATTTATTATTGCATGATTATATCAAAATAAGATAATTTCCATAAAATTCACCATTTTTAAGTAAATTTACACGAAAATTCACAAAAAAGAAGCAAAAAATGAAAAAAGTCGTTTTTTTTACTTTACGCCATTGGGTTTCTTTCATTTGACATTTAATAATACAATATTTATACATTCAATAGATTGAAAAAAACAGTTGAACAGTCGTTATTATAAATAAATAAATAATGCAGGCATAGATAACAACTATGTACATAAATAAACATGAGTGTGAGTTTGTATGTGTGTACATCATTCAATGACTTGTGAGTTGTGAAACTGTAACTATAAGTCTGCTTGCTCGATCTCTGGTTCTATTAGAAACTGAAGTATTTCAGAGGGAAACGCATTTTTTGTTTTAGGATTTAGTTTTCTCAAACCACTTATTAATGGGTCAGAAGACACCAAGAGATTATAAAACACATCTTCCATATTTTGCTGCCTCGAAAATTTTCTTGGGAAACTTTCTCGGCTTTATATCTATGTTTCGTGATTCTTGGGCTTCTTCGCCGAGCTGTCCAATGAATGAATAAATTTTTTGGTTATTATGAAACTAAGTTAATTTTCCTTCAACAACTATTGAAAGTGCTTCTTCTGCTGTATATGGAATAATTTTCTGGTCAATTTTTTTCAAAGCTTTTGATATTTTTCAGCACGTGAAGGAGTTGAAAATATTATATTTTTCATTACATTTGATGTTGTTCATTTTTTTTTCCCTTTTTCTCGCAGTTGCATGGCGCAGCATAGCTTAATTCTTCGGCATTATAGTTAGAACGTAAATCTTCTGTTTTACGTCTCTTTGACCGTTCGCTTAGGTCTGAAAAATCCATTTGAGGCCGTCCAACAAAGCCATGGGCTCAGCATGGAAACGATATTTCATATTGCAACCAATTTATATCTTGTTTTAAGAAGGTGTTGTTATTTCTGGAGGCACTCAGCCATCTTCTTCTATGTTCATATATGCAAAATCAAAATCCGTTAAATTTTTCTCTATTTGCTCCGAAGTTTCAATATTTCAACCTTTGGTACCAAAAAAATTAATTTTTTCTGTAATGTCACGTGACGAACAGCTTTTTAAAAATTCAGAAAGCTTATTTCTTGAAAGAAAAATGAAAGTTAATTACGATCCTGTGTCAAAAAAGAAAAATCTAATTAAAAAAAAAAATCACCGTCCCCAACACCTTTTGAAGCCAATATTATAAAAAGTCGCAAAAAACCGCAATGTTTTAGGATTGTTTCCCATAAAGGAAACATTTAACTATTTTTCAACACTATTTTCAGTACAAAAAAACGCAAATCAACTTAACTTTTTCATTATCAAAGAAAAAAAATTTGTTTGTTTTTACTGCTCAAACACATTATCTTAAGAAGCTTTAAAATTTACTTTAGACTTAAAATTTTGCATTATCTTTGTCATTATCTTTTTTTAACATACAACTAGCAACAGAATCCATGTTAATTATTTTTAAAATCGCCAAAAAAAATTAAATAAAAAATAAAGCAAACTACTTCTTATAAGAAACCAACCTTGCTACTGCACTCGTTAATTAAAATGTTCTACTTTGAAAGCATCTACTGATTAAACAGTTACAATTTGCATCGCATGATCAATCAGGTTCTAAGCTTATGTTATTTGTAAACAACTTGGCATTAAAAAAAAACAACAAATCGCAAATTTTTTTTTTGTAGTTTTGGCCATGAATTTGGGAAAATTTACCTGTGTGCGACGGTCGACTTCTTGATCTTGTGTTCGATAGAAGATCAACCAGTGTACATATTTATAAGCGGTACTTGTGACCGAGGATGAGGTCAAGTATCTAGCGGCAGGAACAAACGACAAGAACCATGACAAAATTAAATACATATGAGATGTCTCTCAGATGCACATTTTTCTTCCTTGCACCTCTAGGAATAGTGCAAAACCTCAAGTAGCGCAAAGCTTAATGCAGCCCTTAGTTTTTAATTTCATTGTCCTTATAGCACATGAAGTCCTTATTTTTAATAAATACTTTTCTAGTAGGTTTATTATATTTGTTTATATTCTATTTGGGTCATATACCTACATACATGTAAGACAAAACAAGTTCGAAATTTTCTACCCTATCTGTTTTGTACGACAAACCAATACTGAAGAAAAAAAAAAGAGTGTGTGTACACATGTACACGCGACTGAAGTTATACTTCTCATTCAGTATATGTAAATGAATTTCATTTGATATTTTTAATTTCTATTATGAAGTAATTAATCCACACTTAGTTTTTTTTACATTTTTATCAAGTGAACAATAAATTAATTCTTTCATCCTCCTTGCGTCCATGTAGTTTTTGATTTATTCTGTGAAATTTACTCATGTTGTGCGGTTCAGAACGTACGGTATATGGTTAACGAAAGTAAATGAATTACTCATAAAATTTGCGATATGGTAATTTTATGAGAATTGTGTGTGCTTCAGCACTAGTAGTAGCAATATGGAACTTGCAGGGTTGCTACAAAGCTCAAAAGTTAGCTGAGCTCAGAGCTCAGCTCAAATTTTGAGCTAGCTCACTTTTGAGCTATGTACCATAGCTCAGCTCATTTGAGCTGAGCTGAAAGTGAGCTGAGCTGATGGTTGAGCTGAGCTGTTGGGTGAGCTAAGGTAAAGTGAGCTGAGCTGTGATGGGTGAGGGGATACATTGATTTTTATTTGGAAAGTATAATGAAATATGAAGATATTTTAAACTTTTACAAAACACCATACCTTAAGATGTTTGGTTCTAGTTATTAATTGAATTATTTTAACACATGGATATTTTTATAAATAAAACAGATAATTTTTCGTTATTCTTTTTTCTTGGTTTATTTAATAGTAAATATATTTCTATTTTTTTAGTAAAATATTTCTTTTTTTATCATAAAAAAAAATCCGGTCTTTCGACTTTTTTCAAAATTCCGAGAAAATCGCCTTTGAAAGTTGGGGTAAATTTTTTTTTTCGAAAAATCCCCGAATCTTTGAACGCTCCTGGAAGCTAAACAGCTTGAGAGCAATTTTTGGGAGTGATGCCAAATGATAGCTTGTGTCATGGGCCTAAGCTTTGCACATTATCAGATTTTTAAAAAATCGCCTTCCATGTTAAACCACCACATTATGCCCTTTTTTTCAGAATCGTGCCTATTTGTTTTACTTTTAAGTTCTCCCGGTTTGAGAACGCGTGGACCTACAGGGATGGGAGTTGTACCCAAATGTTGGTTAGAGTCCCCGCTTCCTTTTGGCATTAAAAATTTTATTTTCATTTTCTTCAAAATTCCGCGATATAGGCGTTGGAACGCTTTGATCTAGAGACAGGGGAGTGGTGCCATATGAAAGCTTATATTCTCAGCTACCCGATAGTGGTATAATCCGGTTTTTCGATTTTTTTTCAAAATTCCGAGAAAATCGCCTTTGAAAGTTGGGGTAAAATTTTTTTTCGAAAAATTCCCGAATCTTTGAACGCTCCTAGAAGCTAAACCGCTTGAGATCAATTTTTGGGAGTGATGCCAAATGATAGCTTGTGTCATGGGCCTACGCTTTGCACATTATCAGATTTTTAAAAAATCGCCTTCCATGTTAAACCGCCACAACATGCCTATTTTTTCAGAATCGTGCCTAATTTTTTTTTACTTTTAAGTTCTCTCGGTTTGAGAACGCGTGGACCTACAGGGATGGGAGTTGTACCCAAATGTTGGTTAGAGTCCCCGCTTCCTTTTGGCATTAAAAATTTTATTTTCATTTTCTTCAAAACTCCGCGATATAGGCGTTGGAACGCTTTGATCTAGAGACAGGGGAGTGGTGCCATATGAAAGCTTATATTCTCAGCTACCCGATAGTGGTATAATCCGGTTTTTCGACTTTTTTCAAAATTCCGAGAAAATCGCCTTTGAAAGTTGGGGTAAATTTTTTTTTTCGAAAAATCCCCGAATCTTTGAACGCTCCTGGAAGCTAAACCGCTTGAGAGCAATTTTTGGAAGTGATGCCAAATGATAGCTTGTGTCATGGGCCTACGCTTTGCACATTGTCAGATTTTTAAAAAATTGCCTTCCATGTTAAACCGCCACATCATGCCTATTTTTTCAGAATCGTGCTTATTTTTTTTTTTAACTTTTAAGTTCTCCCGGTTTGAGAACGCGTGGACCTACAGGAATGAGAGTTGTACCCAAATGTAGGTTAGAGTCCCCGCTACCTTTTGGCATCAACATTTTTTTTTTTTCATTTTCTTCAAAATTCCTAGATATAGGCGTTGGAAGTTGGGGCGCTCACTTTCAGCTCAGCTCAAATGAGCTGAGCTATGGTACCTAGCTCAAATTTGAGCTGAGCTGTGAGCTGAGCTGAAATGTGATCTTTTTGCAACCCTGGCAACTTGCCACATGGAAATTACCACATGCAACTTGTCACATGCAACTTCCCACATGCAACTTGCCACACGCAACTTGCCACATGCAGCTTGCCACATGCAACTTGCCACACGCAACTTGCCACATACAACTTGCCACATTCAACTTGCCACATGCAGCTTGCCACATACAACTTGCCACATGCAACTTGCCACATGAAACATGTAACTTGCAACGTGTTGTGTGTTTTATGTTTGCCGTACTGCGGCGTACTGCATTTTTAAATACTAAAGTACTGCCTACTCTAAAGGTGAAACGACAGCCCTGCTACCCAGGGTGATCGCGTCATAATCCCTTTGACATTCTTGTCAAAAAGTAAATTTTCATACTCACCCTCCCATAAGAAGTATAACTTCAAAAAGCTGAAAAATACATAGAATTTTTGTCGTAAACGCCAAAAGTTGGCGCTTACGACAAACCAACGCTAATCCGATGCTTATTTTGTGGATATACGACAAAATGCACACTAATTATCTCAGTAACGGTAAACGATAGGACAAATCTGATAACAGAAATGAAAAGAGAACGTTCTAAAACCTATTATGACATATCCAGTTTAAAAAAGTGCATTTTGGCGTTTACGACAAAACAACTCTCGGGCGACGATTTCCTAGTTACTTTCATTCGCTTGTTTTTTGTAAAACTTGTATTTGGTTTATTTTTGGTTGGAATTGCTTTTTCTAGCTGCTGTTTGCTGGTATATGGACAAATGCCAGTTATTTTGAAGCCTTGGATAGCATTTACTGCTCTTATAACACGCGCACTCTTATACATCATCATTGTGCGCACTCTTACACGTCCAGACATGTAATCGAAGAATATATATGTATTTCACAATGCACTTTATAACCAATCTTACGTGTTCCTTAAATGTTTCTTTTTGTCGACTTTTCAATGTCCCATACTTTGTTTATTGTTATTTTTTGTTGTTAAGCGGAAAATTTAATTTGTTTGGCAAGAAAAATTGGAAAAAAAAGTGCTAAAAAACTTAAACTTAACTAGCGCCTCTGTTTACAAACACATTTGCATGAAATTTTGACAGCAGATCAAACTCACTTAGATCTTTCCAAAATAAGTGCATTCAGTCTTATGTTCCCTTTCAAACCGTAGAAAATCGCTTTGCGCACTCTTATCAACCGCGCACTCTTATACCATCCTACCCTACGAAAAAAATATACGGATACGAATATCTTCTAAACGGTTAAAGCAATCAATTTGATGCCATGGAATTTTTTGTAGAACGTTTAAGCCCCTACAAGAATATATCTTGCTAAATTGAAAATAATGAATTTTCAGTGAACTGGAAAATTTAAAAAAAAAATAAAATGTTTTTATAATTTTTTTTAACTTTGATCTCGAATATCTTTAGAATGGTTAGATTAATGAAAAAAGTTAATAAGACCTTTTTTGTGGAACAATCTATTTCCTACAAGAATACATGTGCCCTTAATTATGAAAGTGGACTAAGTCAATCCTAAAAATGGCATCAAATCAAGCCTTAAAATAATTATTATTTAAGGGGTAAAGTTTATTTGAAAGCGAAATTGCAGTAAATAAACTTCTTTATTGCTCCTCTAGTGATTTCATAAAAAAAAATTAAATTAAATCGTTATAAGAAAATTATTATGTAAGTTTTTCTTTAAACAATGCAAAAAGTGACTTAGTCCACTTTCATAATCAAGGGCACACATATGTCTTGCGCGTTTGACTATTATAATTTTCGATTTTGTTACAAAATTAAGAACAAAAAACGAATTTTTAAAGATTTTCTCGATTTTTGGACCTCAAATATCTATTCAACGGTTAGATAAACGAAAAAAGTGTATGAGGCCTTTTTGTAGAGCGTTCAATTTCCTACAAGAATATGAAATATGAATATGAATATGAAGAAATTTGCTAAAAAGACAATTAATAAAAAAATTATTTTTTTTTAGTAGAAGCTTGATGTAAAAATGGAAAATTGCAAAGCGGAGGACCTTCCCATTATTTCTCACCAATATACTGTCATTTACGGAAAAATCGATCTTAAGAATCGTTTTTTTTGTTTTTTTTTCAATTTTTCTCAATATTTTCTAAAACAAAAGTATAGTTTTTCCACACAATCTTTAAAAAACGATTTTAAGCTAAAAAAAAACCGGATTGGCACTGGTCTACTAAGTTCTATAGCTAAGGAAGATTAGACAGACCCCATAGCAATCTTCTGAGGACTTAGTTTATGATAACTAGCTATAGGACGGGTGAGATAAGGCCTGTGGTGTTTTTCATGAAAATCCGTTTCTGTGGGTCTACCCTAGTCGTGTCATGAAATTGATAGTCAGTTTTCTTCCAAAATATCTCTGATATTTTTATCTGTGAGATTCTCTATAGGGTCCTAAGTGTGAAAGAGATTACGCTTATGAATTATACAAATTGTTGCAGAAACGAAAAAGTAGGTAATTACTAGGCCTTGAGAAGTGAAAAATCATTAGGTACTTATTTTTATAAAACCAGTTTCATTGATGATTGAACATAGTTTGGTTTTCAATAAAGTTACATTTTTTCATTTCGGCAGTAAAATTTCAAAACTTACAAACGATTTCCATCAACTTCATTTCAAATTGTACCTTATACTCACTCGTTAAACGCGCTCATTAGCTGTAACTAACAGAACTGAAAAAGGAAAGAATTTTTGATTGCTACTCGCACCCCACAAACACAACTTGCATTTCAAACTTTGTAACAAGATTCCTTCCAATTAAATTAACAAAAAAGTTGTCGAGTGTCAGTGTATAGTTTAATGAAAAATGGTATCCATTCAGTCTTGAAGTCCAATGGACACGTTGGCTATATCCCAACAACGGTTACTGGTTTTTATATATATATTTTTTTTTTTTTTCTGATCCAAAAGAATTTCTTGCCTGATATTATGACGATCATGATGATGATGTTTTTATCTCATTAGAAGTAGCTTTATGGTATTCTGGAACATGAAACATGCCACAAATGGGAGACGACTCATTTAAGTTTTATGGACCACAAACATGGCCACTTGGGACACTCATTTAGATATGGTGAATGTTTAAAGGGTCCACAACGATTGCCCTTTGGCAATTCAATTATTGAGTTGGTTTTTTTGTTGGTTTTTTTCGAGATAAGGTTTCGTTTTTAATTAGTCAGTTTTTGTAACCCTTTTTTTTTAGTCAAAGGCTATATCAAAAAGGGACTAATGAATTATTCATAAGATTGACATTTAAATGAGTCTTTGCGTGTAAGTTTTTTTGTTTCGTTTCTTTTCAACTTTCAATCGAAATTCTAGAAATGTGAAATGTCACAGGTGATAAATTGCAGAAGCACGATGCAGAAGATACGAGAGCTCTAAAATAAAAAATGCCGCTAATTATAAAAATGGGCTGTTCCATTAACATCACCATTTAACTGTTTTAAATTTTTAAAGAGAACAATGATCTATTGCTGGGGACTTGCGTTACAGGTAGGTTTTTTTTTTTTGGTAGGCTTGAGATAACAGGTGAAGAAAAATGAGTAGAAAATGGGTAAATTTTGAGAATCGGTAACTTTTGTTGGGTTTTATTTAAATGTCAACAATTCTGAACCTGTAGAAGCGAAAAAGTGGTTTCTATCAAATATGATAAAATGTATTTAATGTCATCAATTCTTGTATTTTTTTTAAGGGTTACACATTGTAACTCTTTTAAAAGTTTTTTTAATACAAAGTAGGTAATTATCCAAAAGTAGGTATAGGTACTTTTATTTCGTTTCGAACACCTATCGAACAAAAAAAAAACAAATAAGAAATTGTATCCAAGAGCATGTTTATTTGTTATTTGCGTGGAAATTTACCATCTCGATTAAAAATGTATTTTTTACGATGAAGTATAAAGTTTCAATTTATTATTACCAGTTGACGCAAAAATTAATGTCCTAGAACAACTCCAATAAAACCCAGACAATTTATTGAATTTCAAAACGAACTAACAGACGAGGGATGTTCAGACACAGTACATTGTTATTTTTTCCTTCATTCACTTTTGTTTCTTGTTATTGTTTAATGGTTAAAATTAGCTTGTACCTATAGTCGTTATTATTTGTGTCCAATAAATTGTATGGGAATGATCCGAAACGGTGTCAAAAACCTATAAAATTAAATACTATGTGTTTTTTTTTTTATTAAAATGCAGGTGGACAACATTTTATGTGTCTGCAAAGCATATAATGCTTTTTTAAAACAAATGAGGAAATTGTAAATCTACAAAAGCATGCAAGTTCTTTGACTAAGTATGCTCTGGAAATAATTGATAAGTAAGTAGATACAAAATATCAAACCGACTCTATTTGGACTTAATGAAACATATGAGTTTTAAGGTTTTCGCGGTTGTTAAGACATGACATTATTAGGGTTTTTCGGATTATCCGCGTTATATATATGTAAATATAAAGTGAGTTCACTACTGTACTCACCCCGAACGTTTCGCTTCAAATTGCAATGAGCGTGGTCACCGGGAAACAATATATTGTTTCCCGGTGACCACGCTCATTGCAATTTTATCAACAAATTTCAAAAAAAAAAAAAAAAAAAAATTGGCAACCCATTTTTGATAAAATATTAATCAGCAACAGGATAACCAAAAATATATATGTATTTCAACTGAAACAAATTTGCATTAAAATATACTTTTTTGTTGCAAATGAAAAATATTATCATAAAAAAAAAAAAATAATATTGTATATTGGATGTAAAAATGTTTTGCATTAAAAATAAATGTTATTGTTAAAGAAAAAAAATTGCATTTAAAATAAAACGAGAATGCCCAAAAAAAAACCCAGCATCGATACGAATGAGACCTATATGGCTTGAAAAAGGTATCAATAGAAGATAACGAATATGAAATTTTTTCGCCATTTAAAATTCAACCTTAGCTTATGGCACATTATCTTAAGGTACCTACATATTTTCCGATGCTGAATCTCATGGAACTAAAACCAAGACACTAAAAAAAAGCATTTTATAGTTTGAAAATAAGAATCGTCATAGCAAGTCCCGGGGATGGATTTTTGATAAAAAAAATTCATATTCGTTATCTTCTATTGATACCCTTTCAAGCAATATAGGTCTCATTTGTGTCGATTCTGTTTTTTTTTTCTCCATATATTTTTGGGCATTTTACTTTGTACGGCAAATAAAAATATTTTGCATAACCTAATAAAAAAGTTTTATTGCAAATAAAAAAATTCGTGCATTGAAAAAAAAACGATGCAAAATAGGTATAAAAAAAATATTTAAAATATTTTTTTATATTTCGTATAATTTCTTACAATTTTCAATATTTGCCTTATATATTTGCCTCATTATTATAGCTGAAATAACTTATTTATAGGAAAATAGTCCAAATTGTGAGATATTCAAAAAAAAATTTTTTAATATATGTATATTTAATAGGTATAAACACATTTTGCATAGAATTTATTTTTACAATGCAGAAAATTTTGAATTTCCAATTTCTTTTTAAGCGAAAATATTTTTTTTTTGCATTTGCAGTAAAGTTTTTTTTTTTAAATGTAAAATAAAAGTAAAATTGCAACAAATATATATATTTTTTTAATGCAAATATTTTTCATTTGCAACATTTTTTTTAAATGCAAATATTTTTCAGTTGCAATCTTGCAAAAGATATTTTTTTTTAAAAATGTATTAAAAATAAAATGATTTTTTACAACTCAAAAATGTGCTTAACCCTTAACTATAGTGGTGAAAATTTGTGGTGTTTTGAAATGATAAAATAAAATACAAAATTGAATTTTTTTATAAATTTTGTTTTTAAGCATCAAAAGATAACAATTTAAAAAAAAATAAAAAAATAAAAAAAAAAAAGAGAAAATTCATTTTCAACGGTTTTTATTAACTTTTTAAAAGTTGATGTGGGTCCCCTGGACCCACCACTATAGTTAAGGGTTAACTTAAAAATGAAGGCTCAGAAAAATTAATCTACCTGTTTTCAAAAAATTGATTTTTCAAACAAAAATTTGAATTTTTTTAAAATCAGAAAATGTTTAGAAACTTTAACATTAAAATTAATTTCACTCTTTTTTATAAAAATTCTCGTTGAATTCGACCAAGTCTTTTACGAGAAATTCATAGATAAAAAAAAATCTGTTCTATGACAGGTACGAGTACCTACCTATTTGTACATACATTAACAACAGTCCAAAAAATAGTTTTTATTTAAAATAAAATGCACGACTGGGTCGCACGAACTTGCTCTTAGAGTAAAAGTTGCTTAAATTTTTAAGACTTTTTATATAAAAATTTGGAAAAAAAATAAAATTACTCTTTTAAAAAAATAAAATAAATCTGAAATTAAATTGCCCTCCAAAACAAGTATGCAGTTTTGATTGATATATTAAGATGCATTTTTAGAAAAAAAAAATTTCAAAATCGTTAGAGCCGTTTTTTAAACTAATTTTTTATAAATAATTTTTTGGAAAAAAAAGTTTTAAAATAAAGTTGGTATGCCATTTTGTAGAAATCACTAATCAACATCTTCAAACAAAATTTCAAACAAATTCAATGTCCCGTTTTCGAAAATTTGATTTTTCAAAAAAAAATTTTCAAAATTTTTTTAAAAATCCAAAAATTATTTTTTTTCAAAATTTAATTTTTGGCTTATATTAAGATTATATAAATTCTTCTTCACAAAAAGTTTCGTTGTAATCGAATAAGCGGCTTCGGAGATAATAGGATTTGAAAAAAACGGTTCTATATCAGGTACCGTTAATAATGATTTTCAAACAAAAAAATTTTTTCATTAGAAGATAGACCTTAGCTTTAAACTAACATTTGAATTTTTTAAACAAAATTGTTGGAGCCGTTTTCGAGATATTTCAATTTTACTAAAATTGGTCTATGACAAGTACCGTTATTTTTGGTCCAAAAAAATTAATTCCAAAAACCCCTCTGGAGAGTTGCCAAATAACGCTACATACCAAGTTTGACATCAATCGGTCCATCCGTTTAGGCTGTAGCTTCGTTTACAGACAGACAGACTGACAGACAGACAGACGGACTTCTGGGACTGACTTTTTTGGCATTCTCTACCATCGTAATGTCATGGAAAAATGACATTATTTTGTACGAATGCATAACTTGATATATAGTACCTACCTATATCGCAAGTAAAAATCAATGGAACAAATTTTATACTTAAATAATTTTGTATCAAATATTTTTTTATTATATTCACAATTTGTAAATGTACTTGCTCTACCTTGCTCTTTTTGTAGAACAAAATAAAAGATTTGATCAAACATAGACAAAAATTTTGATAAAAAACTAGCTTCCGTTTGATCATATCAATATCATTTTTACCGACTTCCAAAAAGGACGAGGTATTTAATTCGTCTGTATTTTGTTTTGTTTTTTTTTTTTGTGTTTGTTACCTCTTAACTTTGGACTGAGTGAACCAATTTTGATAATTCTTTGTATTGGATAGCTGGTGGCTGCAACCTGCAATGTGGTCCCATTTCAATTTTGTTCAGTTCTGGCCATAGGAACTATTAGAAAAACCATAAAACCCAGTTTTTAGCCATGGAAGTCGGTTCTGTATTTTGATAAAAATTATTATACTAACAAAAAAAAAAGTTTGAGTTAAGAACCTCAAGCTCAAAAACATTGGGCATCAAAATTAGAGCTGACAAAAAGTGATTTTTGAAGTTATACTTCTTATGGGAGGGTGGATATGAAAATTTACTTTTTGACAAGAATGTCAAAGGGATTATGACGCGATCACCCTGGGTAGCAGGGCTGTCGTTTCACCTTTAGAGTAGGCAGTACTTAGTATTTTGAAAATGCAGTACGCCGTAGTACGGCAACATAAAACACACAACACGTTGCAAGTTACATGTTTCATGTGGCAAGTTGCATGTGGCATGTGGCAAGTACCATGTGGCAAGTTGTATGTGGCAAGTTGCATGTGGCAAGTTGTATGTGCCAAGCTGCATGTTGCAAGTTGCGTGTGGCAAGTTGCATGTGGCAAGTTGCATGTGGCAAGTTACATGTGGCAAGTTGCATGTGGCAAGTTGCATGTGGCAAGTTGCGTGTGGCAAGTTGCATGTGGCAAGTTACATGTGGCAAGTTGCATGTGGAAAGTTGCATGTGGCATGTTGCCAGGGTTGCAAAAAGCTCACATTTCAGCTCAGCTCACAGTTCAGCTCAAATTTGAGCTAGGTCAAATTTTGAGCTAGCTCTCGGAATTTTGAAGAAAATGAATAAAAATTGTTTGATGCCAAAAGATAGCGGAGACTCTAACCTACATTTGGGTACAAATCTCATCCCTGTAGGTCCACGCATTCTCAAACCGGGAGCACTTAAAGGTAAAAAAAAAGTTAAGCCCGATTCTGAAAAAAATAGGCATGATGTGGCAGTTTAACATGGAAGATGATTTTTTAAAAATCTGACAATGTGCAAAGCGTAGGCATATGACACAAGCTATCGTTTGGCATCACTCCCAAAAATTGCTCCCAAGCGGTTTAGCTTCCAGGATCGTTCAAAGATTCGGGGATTTTTCGAAAAAAAAATTTACCCCAACTTTCAAACGCGATTTTCTCGGAATTTTGAAAAAAGTCGAAAAACCGGATTGTACCGGAATTTTTTTTTATGATAAAAAAAGAAATATTTTACTAAAAAAATAGAAATATATTTACTATTAAAAAAACCAAGAGGAAAGATCACAAAAAATTATCTGTTTTATTTATAAAAATATCCTTGTGTTAAAATTTAAGCTGAGCTGTGAGCTGAGCTCAGCTCGCTTTTGAGCTTTGTAGCTACCCTGCAAGTTGCATATTGCTACTACTAGTGCTCAAGCACACACAATTCTCATAAAATTACCATATCGCATATTTTATACGCAATTCGTTTACTTTCGTTAAGCATATACCGTACGTTCTGAACCGCACAACATGAGTAAATTTCACAAAATAAATTGAAAACTACATGGACGCAAGGAGGATGAAAGAATTAATTTATTGTTCACTTGATCAAAATATAAAAAACGAAGTGTGGATTAATTAATTTAATAATAGAAATTAAAAATATCAAATGAAATTCATTTACATAATACTGAATGAGAAGTATAACTTCAGTCGCGTGTACATGTGTACACACACTCTTTTTTTTTTTTTGTCTTTTTATCTAAAGTCCAATTTTTGGATGAGGACTTATAGTTTGATCTTTTTATTATAATTATAACATAAATTTAATTGCGCAAATTTATATCAATCTTGATGGAATTTTGTTCCTTCAAAAACACAGGTCTTATTCTTATCATGCATTTTGCACATCTTATTAAAAAATTGTTTGAAAAAAAAACAATAAAATTTTCACGTTTAATCATCCGAATAGGCAGACCTCCCTATCATAATAAATAACACTGGTCAACAAAATTCGACTTTTTTTTTGCCACAAGAACCAAAATATACTTTTCTAGTATTTTTTGGGGTGCTGAATCCGAATCTGAAGTCAGAAAAATTTGATTGGCCTCCGCTTTTGGAATATTACCGTTATAAAATGCTAAAAAACGTCATTTTGGCTGTTTTCGAGGTTCTGTTTTTATGTGGGGTAATTCATTATAAACAAATTTGTAACGGTTATTATAAGAACTGATATTCTACTTTCAAAAACTGTTTAAATTTTCCCGATATCTCTTTCATTGCTCGAGATATCTTAAGTTTCAGTTAATAAGCCAAAGAGAAACTAAACTTAATTTAAAGATTAAGTCACTGGTCACAGAATTTTTGCCACAAGAACCAAAATATACTTTTCTGAAGGTTTTTGGGTTGCTGAGCTCGAATCCGCAATTAGAAAAATTCTATTAGCTTCCGTTCTTGAAATATAACCGTTATAAAAAAAACCTTTATTTTGCATTTATAACGGTAATATTTCAAGAACAAAGGCTAATAAAATTTTTCTAATTGCGGATTCGAGCTCAGCAACCCAAAAACCTTCAGAAAAGTATATTTTGGTTCTTGTGGCAAAAAAAGTTTAATTTGGTTGGCCAGTGTTGTTTCTGATTCATAGACCGCTATTTAAATTTTAAATATCTCGGGCAGTAAAAGAGATATCGGAAAGATTTAAACATTTTTTGAAAGAATAAAATCAGTTCTTATAGCCACCGTTACAAATTTATTCATAATGTATTACCCCACATAAAAACATAACCTCGAAAGCAGCCAAAATGACGTTTTTTGACATTTTCTAACGGTAATATTTAAAAAACGGAGGCCAATAACAATTTTCTGACTTCAGATTCGAGTTCAGCACATCAAAAACTACTAGAAAAGTATATTTTGGTTGTTGTGGCAAAAACCTTGTTGACCAGTGTAATTTCTCAGATCTCTGAACTAAGATGGACAGCATGACGCCATGTCACTCAACTGCCCAATTACTTTTGCTCTGTGGCTATGATGGAACCATTCCCATTTTCCAGCTCATCAGCATTTCCATAAGATCATACATCATTTGTTTGTTCTTGTTGTCATCCTCCTTCACGCAAGCGCTTATAATAATAGCTTTTTGGGGGCCCCATGGTGTTAAGGATTCCTTAAATCCGCAACCGTGTAAAAGGCCTCTTTATATAAATATATAAAACGAAAACAACAAAAACACACAAAACAACTATAAAAACCAAACGCACTCACCTTTTCTTATAATATAATGCTCTTTTGGCCCAAAGCAGAAAGGGATGGTTATCGATTTAATTAAGCCGCGCGCACAATGGACACAAATGCCATTATACTTAAGTCCTAATGGATGCTAATGAGATTATATATGATGCGGTCTCCGGAAAAAAACAGGAGGGAGGGACATTTTTATACCTACTCATACTTCTTCTTCGTATCGTTGCGATGTGATAAATTACCTTTTAAGGTAAACCATGCAGCACCTGTTTCGAAGATCAAGATATATATATTTTTTTTTGGACGCATCATGAAGAGAAGATCGATTGTGTTGGCTTAATGGTTGTCAAGGAATCCACTCAAAAGTTGATTGATGAACCACAAAACCGAAAACGTAGTTTGCAGCGATATCCCTTCGGTTTATCTTAATTTATATATAAAAATAAAAGATAAACAAATGTCTTGAATGTTCCATGAAAAAATTGATGTAAAGATGTTACATTTGAAAACAGGTCTTGAGCAAGAGGTTGTGTTAATTGAATAAATTATTTGAAAAAACAATGAATCAAGTCATCAAGCTTGGAGAAAAGTTCTTGGGAACATTGATCTATTTGGAACTTTAAGAAAAATGACATTGAAAGCCTTCAAGACCGTTAACCTTTATAACTTCTTAAA
Source organism: Episyrphus balteatus (assembly GCF_945859705.1). Lineage (NCBI taxonomy): Eukaryota > Metazoa > Arthropoda > Insecta > Diptera > Syrphidae > Episyrphus > Episyrphus balteatus. The sequence goes on along the minus strand of NC_079135.1, from coordinate 102,681,673 downwards.
CGTCTTAGAATTCAAATAAGTTGGCCCAAAGACGCCAATTTTCCTATATACATACCTTCCTAGCCAAAGCAAATTTTTTAATTGAAAGCATATTGATCTTCCTGGAATTTCCATTAATATTATCTCTTAAACTTACAACTTGAATAGGCCAGTCATTATGTCGGAAAAAACGGTTTAAAAATGCAAAATGACCGAGAAAGCTATAAATTTTGAATATGTTGTATTGGATGCTTAAAAAAGCTTAACTTGAAGTTTTCGATTAAGATTTCCTATGACCTTTTTCCGCAATAACTTTTTTGACAATAACTCGGCTATCCTTCGAGATACGAAAATTTTACGGGCGGCTGGAGTTCGTAATTTTTGTCAAAAAAAAAATAAAAATACGAAATTGTAGGTCTGAACAGGGTCTACAAATTTGATTTTAATATTTTTTTGGATATTCATCACCAAAAAATAGATAATCTCCAAAAAACAAATCGCATATCGTAAATTTTTGACTTTTTTTTATCGATATCTCGAAAACGGTTCATGATACGCAAAAATGTGTATTCATGAATTGTAGAACATGGTAAAAGCTACAAAAAAGCAACTTGTAAAATTTTCGTATCTCGAAGGATAGCCGAGTTATTGTGGAAAATGTATATAATGACTGGACTAGAACGCTTTTCTTAGAATTCCAGGTTCACAAAAGTCAAGTCACCGATATTGTGTCTAAAGGTATGCATTATCATTTCTTATTAACCATTCAAATATGCCATTAAAAGCGCACTTCAAGAGTTCCGGTATATAAAATCTCAGTGTCCAACCTTAAATCGAAGAGAAATAAAATTGATTCACATGTGTGATTCGGCCTGCCATTAGTGCCTTGTAAATTGCCCGTTCAAAGTGTTTTTTTTTTTTTTTTTTGTCTTGAACGAGCCACTAAAAACAACAACAATTAACTGATGAAAAGAGACATGAATTTGCCATTTGCAGATGCGACGATGATGGTGGCGGCAGACGATTCAGCGTTTATTTGTTGTTTTTCCAATCGAAAAGTCACCATTGAATTCCTGTTGTCAATAAAATATATATCGATCGGAATGGTTACAAGTTCAATTAAAATTTCCTTTATGCAAAAGATGATTACAAACGAAGGTTGGCCAGTGATGCCAAACTGTTGAGAAATGTTGAGAATCAATTAAAGGATGAAAAGATTTTTAATAAATGGAAAACCTTAAAAATTATAGCTAATTACCTACATGTTCTGAAAAAATAAAATGCACGACTGTTGTCGTACGTACTTGCTCTTATTCTAAAAGTTACTTTTATGTTAAAGCTTTCTATTCAAGAAAATTAGGAAAATTTTAAAATTTGATATATTCAAGAAATTTCATTATTTTTATAATTAATTAAACATTTTATATTGAAGGTTTTGAATGAACATTATTTTAAAAGATGTTTTACAAAAAACCAAGTATGCCATTTTATTACTTGTACAAAAAGATATTTAAAAAAAAAAACTTTCGAAAATCGTTACAGCCGTTTTTTAAAAAAATAATTTTTTATATATAAAAATTTTCTAACATTTTTCAAAAAAAAGTTGGTATGCCATTTTGAAGAAATAATTTATTTGCACATTAAAAAGGAAATTTCAAAACCCACTTTCCAAAAATTTATTTTTCAAAAAAAAATTTTTTAATTTTTTTTTTTAAATCCAAAAATGAGTTTTTTGAAAATTTTCTAAAATTTTAATATTAGTTTTACTTAAACGCTTTAGTATAAAAATTTTCGTTGAAATCGGGGTGGTCTTGAACGAGATATTCATAAATCAAAAAAACCATTCTATGACAGGTACCGTTAATAACGGTACAAAATTTTTTTTTTTTACTTAAGAAGTTGGCTCTTATGTGTAATACTATACTCAAAAATTTTAATCAAAATCGTTAGAGCCGTTTTTGACAAAAATTTAGATTTCTATTTCCGTTATATGAAAGGTACCGTTAGTTTTGGTCATAAAAAAAAATTTCAATTTGTCCTCTAGGGAATCACCCAAAACTGTTAACTACCAAGTTTGAACAAAATCACTCGAATAGTTTAGGCTGTAGCTCGAAGTACATACAGACAGACAGACAGAAAGACAGACAGAATTGCCGGACCCACTTTTTTGGCATTCTCCATCATTGTAATGTCATGTAAAATTGTTATCTCGAGTTCGATCTTTTTTACGAATCCTAAACTTGCCCTATTAGTACCTATATCGCAAGTAAAAATAGTTTGTTTTAGTGGAAAATGACAATGGACATGGATAAGGGCAGTTAAATATTTCACTTCAAAGCTTCACAGTTGTTCACTGATCGAAAATTGACCAGAACCAGACTTCATGAACTTGCTTTTGAGTCAAAACATTATAGAGCAGATTAGTGAAAAATGTCAAATAACTTTGTTTTTTCTCTGTTAAAATTTGGCCCAATTTTCCAATAATTTGTTTTCTGTCCTTTTCTGTTCTGTTCGAATTGAATTGAATTTTTTTTTTTTTTTTTTTTTTGAAAAGTGGGAACCCTATTTTAATGTCAAGGAAGACCACCATCTTCGCCGCTAGGTCACTGTCATCGCACACCTTTGTATCTTCGGTCTTCCAGTTCCAGTTTCAACAACCTGCTGCCGCACTCTGTTCTTGGATCATTATTCAAGATAATACATTGGCATATAGTGACGATGAATTGCGCGGCAATAATCATTTCTCCATACGAATGAGAGTATATTTTTAGCCAGAACACAGAGTGCGAACGTACATGGATATAGGGTATATTTTTATGGTTTTTAAGTGTCCATACTAATGGCAAATAGCTTGTGATAAGAGCGTGAGTTCGTTTTTAGCCCGCAATGAGACACGATACAAAAATACTATATTAACGCAAAACCGGTGACTCCATTAAATCGAAAGTTTATGAGATGAAACGCATTAAGTTTACATTATTATACTTGGCCGATGGAGAAAATCGAAAACCATACTTCATCGGACTTTTAAGTGGAATCGAGACTCGAGAGGCAAAATAAATAATTAGTCCAAGAAGACAGCAGTTAAGAGGTAGTTAAGACAATTTATGACTTTGCCAACGATGAAGCTAATGAACATTTTGGTTATCTGAGAAATGCAAATTGACATATAATTTAGATTGGCGTTATTTCTTTTTTGTCTGCAGAAAGGTTTAGGCCGTTTTTGTAGGTTGCAAGGACATTTTAAATAAATAGGATAGGGTAATTTTTTTAAGCTTCTAAAAAATAAGTTGACGATACAAGGTCAACCTTTCTAACCGAAGTAGCTAGTAAACTGATTAATTTTAATAGGATATCTGTTTAATTTTTTTATTTAATTGATTGGTCATTAAAACCAACTCCTGGAAAACTTTAAAGTGTTTATTATTTTACAACTGAAGGCAGGTGTAAATAGCTGTTATGTGTTATGCAAAAAATTATACTTTATCATTTTATTGTAGACAAGCAGACTGTTATTCGGGAGTCCAATTTGATAATTATCTCAAAATGTCTCTTACAAAAAAGTCCTGTCAAGGCAAAAAGGTTCCATTCACCTGTTTTCGTATTATCCTTAAAATTTATCTCAATGATAACAATAATATTGTGTGTTTGTCGAACACTAACAATAACTACTTATCGTCTCATTGTCGCCTGCAAAAATACAAAAAACAAACAAAACAAGTCTCTCTTTCAACAACAACTGTCGTATTCATAATTCTTTCCTGACGATGCGATATATTCGATACTCGTAAAGATACAAATCCATCCCTATACCTACCATAACCATGTTCAATGTTCATGTTAAGTATAATATTATTCTTACTCTTCATCTCCTTGTCTCACTATATTGCGAGTCCTTCTGATGTAATCGATATCTTTGCTTGATAATTTATTAGATTTTTATTTTTAATGTTTTAAGTTTGTACCTGTGTGTGTTAAGTAATGGTTCAGGCACGGATCAATAATATTGCAAGGGGGCGTTTAACATGAATCTAAGTAAATTTCTTTTGAGGAGACTCTCCAGAAGATTTGTTTAAAACAATTTTTGTGTAACCAAAATAATAAAACCTGCCATATTCCCACTGTGGTAAGGCTTATATTAAAAAAAAAAAACATCTCAAAGGATTTGCAGGAAAAATATTTAAATCTTAGTTTTTTTTAAACCTATTGTTGTAAAACAGTTTTTTTTTTTTAACTAGAACCTTTCTTTTATAAATCAATTTTAATTTTGATATAAATCAAAAATAAAATTTTGAAAAAATTAATTTTAGAAAAAAAAATTGTAATTTTCTTTTGAAAAATCAAACATTCAACAATTAGACCAGTACCGAAGCCTTCAAAAACTTTAAAAAGTAAGAAAAAATCATAGTAGAATGAAACCCATTGGAAAAGGAGGTGAATATGATAAAAATGAAAGGAAAAATAAATTACGGGCGAGCCGAGTTCGGGAAGTGGGTGGGTTGAGTTTTTAATGGTAAAAAATAGTATATCTCGATTTTCGGCAAAACTACAAGTTCTATAAAAAAAAGTTGTAGGTAATAAAAAGATCTACAACTTATGTACTAACAATTTTTTCACATAACATCAAAATTTAATTGAAAAATTCAAAAAACCGTGTTTTTGGTTTTTTATTTTTATCTTTTTCAAAAAAATGTTGTTTTTTTACAAAATTTGGTGAAACCATTCCTTATTATGTCTCAAATCCACAGTAATTTATTTGATTTATTTCATTTTTTTCATTTTCCAATAACATGTACTATGGTATACTAATGTAAATTTTTGTTTACATCATCAGAAAGTAGAGATTTTAACGAACAAAATACCTACCGATTTTTTGAAAAAGCTGATATTTTGACACGTGAATTTTCGATTGAAAATTAGGGTGTATTTTTGATATTAAGTCAAAATAAGGTGGAAAAATAAATATGTAAAATCAAATAAATTACTGTGGATTTGAGACGTAATAATTAATGTTTTCACCAAATTTCGTAAAAAACAACATTTTTTTGAAAAAGATAAAAATAAAAAACCAAAAACACGGTTTTTTGAATTTTTCACCTAAATTTTGAGGTTATATGAAAAAATTGTTAATATATGTATAAGTTGTAGATCTTTTTACTACCTACAACTTTGCCATACAACTTTTTTTTTATAGAACTTGTAGTTTTGCCGAAAATCGAGATATACCATTTTTTACCATTAAAAACTCAACCCACCCACTTCCCGAACTCGGCTCGCCCGTAATTTATTTTTCCTTTCATTTTTATCATATTCACCTCCTTTTCCAATGGGTTTTATTCTACTATGATTTTTTTTTGATTTCAAAAATTATCGATCCTGGGCTAAATTAGGCATTGTAGATTTGAAATTTTGAGGTACAATAATTTCTTTATTTTTTACTTCGATTTCTGTTATTTCGTTTTTCACACTATAATTTTTGATAACTTCGTGTCACGTTTACTTCGCATTTCGATCACTCCTCCTAATTATAATTTCGCCTTATATTTTTTTATTTTGCTAAAGTTTATTTGCTTTTTGATCACTTTTGCTTTTGGCATCAGTTTATTTGGACTTCAAGTTTATGGATTGTTTTGGGTTTTGAAGAATTTTAGTTTTAAGGTAACCAAATCGTTAAAGTTTAAAAGGTCTCATTACTTTTTTAAGTAGTTCACTTTTTTTTTCTTTTTTTTTTATGAATGTTAAAAATTAAAGAGAACATAAATTGACGCCTAAAGGCTTAAAAATTCGCACAAAATTGAACGCCATGAGGCTGTTAACAGACATTAAAGTAATGGCAACATTTAACATAATTTTCAAAAAAAAAAAACATAAATTTGGATTTAAAAAATTTTTATTACGAATGCTTTTTTGAAAATTGTTAAAATCTTTTTAAGTGAAGGTATATAAACAATTATTAAATAAAACAGGTCAATCTTCAATTGTTTTTTACTTCGCTTTAATTTTTCACTTTAATTGGAAAACAAATTCATAAATATTTATTTAAAAATCAAATGCCCTAGGGATGGCGGTTGTTAGTACAAAAACCGGTTTTCGGTTTTTCCTGTTTTTTTCCTTTCGGTTAAACCGCCCGGTTTTAAACCGGGCCAAAAATCCGGTTTTCGGTTTTTGGAAAAACCGGTTTTAGGTTTTTTGCTTGATTTGAAAGTAAAAAAAATTTTAACCTAGTTTGTCAACCAAAAAAAAGATATTCGAAGAAAATCTCTAAGCAAAGCTTTTTTTAGTTTGATTTTGTTAACTCACTCTTAGTAGAAGTTTTGAGGAATTTTTAAAGCTGAATATGAATGAAAATTTATAATTGTATGGTTAGTTGAGAGAGGGAACGAAAGTTTTGACGGTTTAAACCGGCCGGTTTTTCCATCCCTAAAATGCACAGCTGAGACACGCTAACTTGGTCTTATTTTAGCATAAGTGCAAGTAGCAGTTAAAACATCAAATTTAAAAAAAAATAAACAGAACATTTTCAGTTTAAGTTAATAAAAAATGTAAAAACTTAAAAATAATATATAATATAAGTTTTTAAAATTACAAGAACATTTCGTTTAGTCCCAATTAATTCACTCTCCGTTACATTTAAAATTTCAATTATAAATGAGAAAGATACACTGAAATTTTAAAGTTTTCTTTTAAAACTGACGACATGTAAGGGCTAATTTCAGAAATTTTTTCTGAAAGCCGTTAGAGATGTTTGAAAAAATAGTTTATTTTTAAGATAAATATTTTCAAAAAAAAAAAAATTAATATGGACTTAAAAGAATACACAAAATTTACTAATAAAAACATTCTTTAAAAGAAATTCCTTGGTCTGTTTTCAAAAAAATGACTTGGTAAACCAAAAGAAAATTTGAAATTTTCTTAAAAATTCAAAATTCTTTTCTTCACAAAACAACCATTAAAATTGGTTTAGGCGTTTACGAGATAGTCACAAATCATGAAATTGGTTCACTGGTTTTTTACAAAACTAGAGCCTTAATTGCCAAAGTTTATATAGTTTTTTTACATCAAAATCGTGAGAGTCGTTTTGGAGAAAAAAATAATTTTTCATTTTGGACATTTAAGAGGTAGGTATCTACATATGAAAAAACTTTGATGCAGGCTCCAGGTCTACCGGTAGGTATCTACCGTTTGTCTTAGCTTTTTGTTTCATTTAAAACATATATGACAACAATATAACACCAAAATAGTCAGTTATTTATTGAATATTGGTTAAAAATTTGACAAAGTTGTTACTTATTTAAAATAAAATCCAAGATAACATAATATGAGTAATAGCTCTAAAAGGACGTTTTAACAATTTGACATATCTCATAAGCCATAACAGACTTTTTTCTCAAAATTTTTAATTTTTGTGCTATTGATTATGGAGAAACTAAACCCAAATAAGAATTCAAACAGTTTGAAGGTAGCTAAATTTCCAACTTATACACTGATGATTTTTTAAATGGTAGGTAATTGGCGCCATTTTAAAACTGTCTTTTGAATAAAAAAAAGGTGTCACCTTTTTCATATTTTCTTATAATAAACTTCAGTTTACTAAGTTTTGCCACTTTCGTCAATATCTTAAAATATGCTGCTGGCAACGAGTATTTAGATTTACCTATTAAATGTACTGTCAAGACTGCCATTTTTATAAAGTTTTGTATTGATGAGGACTTTTGCATTTATTTTTTTAAATTTAACCTTTTTATTATACATTATTTATTCTAAATTTTGTATCATGGATGCTAAGTTAAAAGGAACTCCCAAAAATGTTCCTTTCCCCTTATATAATACGCCCCTGGTCAATCTAAACTCTGCTAAACGGTTTCTTTTTATATTTTCTTTAGCTTTTTATACAAATCCTTTATATATTATAAAATGAAAGATAATACCAGATAAAAAAAAAAAAAAAACAAAGCAACAAAAGGATCAACGACATTCATTGCATTTTAAAAATAAATAAAAAAAAGATACGTAATCGATATGCTCATATATTTTTTTCTTCAAAGAGCAAAGAAAATAAAGAGACAGTTGTTGTTAGGTTTGTAGGGTTGTGTTCTTATGTATTACCTTCGTTGTTCATGATCATTTCACATTCAGCATTTTCTTCGATAAAAATCTTCTTCAATATAAAACAAAACAAAAAGAGATAAAAACAAACAGATATGAAAATACAACGAGGGACGCGAGGAGATGAGGTACAATAAGAATATAACGACACGACCAAAAAGATATAAAGACGATCCATGAGGTCCCATCAAAATTATTTATTGGTCTTAAATCGATGATGATGATGCAGTGTGGCGTCCCACGTTTTCATCCTTTTCTTTTAGGGTTTGTTTCTAATAGTTTTTTGTTTTCAATTTTTATTTCGTTAAATGAGAGAAATAAAAAAAAAACAAGGATTAAAAATTATCGGATCAAAGTACCATTTTTTTATTTTCTTGAAATTGACAAAAATGGATAAATAGTTTCCGCTTCTTCCTTTTTTGAAGTTTTACTTCCGGTTTCATCAGATTTTGGAACACTTTTCATACTCATTTTCAGATAATCTATCATTTTTTCTACCCTCTGCCTTGGATCTTCTGATAACTGACTAAATTCTTCCATTGCCACCATTTCTTCAAGTCCTTTCATTAGTTTCACCGATTTCATTCTATGTTTTGAAATATCAATTTGTAATTTCTTTAAAATTGCTTCATATCCAATTATAGCTTGTAAAAAATATTTAAATCCACGAACTATTAACATTGAAATTTGAAATCCAATTGTATCATAAGTATTATCAATTGTTGTTTGCAAGACCATTTCAAACATATTTCGATCGAATTCATAAACACAATCGATAAATTCGTAATCTACCAGTTTAGTTTCAAACATTGATTCCATCATTTTTAATGAAAATGATTTGATTTCATTTTCAAAAGCTTTTGCAACATTTTCAATATGTGGTGTAATGGAATCAGGCAGATTTGTTATTTGATTTCTCATTGAAGAAGGATTCAGGTTTTTATTAAGTTCGATGAGATGACAAAGTTCTTCGTAACGTGTGCGAAACATTTTGTGATAGACGATTTCTGAAAGTAAAAAAAATATAAAAATAAAACGAGTTTTTTTGAAAAATTAAGCATTTATATTTTGAAGAGCGTAAAGCCAATGGAAAACGTCGCAAAGAAAGAGTCTATCAAAATTTTAAATATCTATCGAGATATCCTTTCCGAATAACGCTTTGTAAAAATCTCTAGATTGAAACTAACGCACTTGAATAGTAAACGTGATTACTAAATTTCCGACATCTATGCGTTATATCTATCGTTCCCCAAAGCGAATACTTCCAACGCATTTTAAGTTACGATCATTTTCGTCATCATCATATTTCGAAAACTCGAGTCTTACACTCTGCGGACCTACGACCACAATGGAAAAGTTGTTTTTCTCAAAAGCGACTCTCATGATTTTAATTTAAAGAAAAAACATGTAGATAGGGACATAATGATAGAGACATTCATGTCTGACGTTCTAGTAAGACAGATTTCAACGATTTTTTTTTTTACAAAAACGTATTATTAATTTAAAAATTTTTTTTTAGTTGTAAAAGTATCAATTAAAAAGATGCACTTGAAATTAAAAAAATTATTTAATGCAAGTAAAAAATGTTCTTAAAAAAAATATGTTATTTCAATTGAAAATAAAAATTTCTAGGTATTGCAAATAAAAATATTTTCCATTAAAAAAAAATTTATTGCAAATTAAAAATTTTTTTGCATTGGAAAAAAAAGTAATGCAAAATGTTTTCATTAGCTAAATATTATTTATAAATAAGTTCTTACACGTTTTACGCGATTCATTGGCTTTTTGGGACCAATCTTCGAAAAAAACACCCTCTCACCAAAATTTTTTTTATGAAAACTCTTTATTTTCTTGCTTTCTATCCCAAAAAGCAATGTTTTTACCAAATTTCATTAGGGTGACCCATCATTTTTGTTTTCACTCAAAAAAACACCCTGTTAACAATGATATAGACACTTAAGATTCTTGTTTCTTAGCTTAAAAGTAACATAATTGCTAAATTTCAATAGGGTACCACTAATATTACTCTAGTATTTCACACTTTTTCAAATAAACCCATATTTTCTTTACTTCTAAAAAACACCCTTTCACAATAAAAAAAATTTATAGACTTACATTATTCGTAGTTCCCATGGGAAAGAGAACATATTTAATTAATTTCGTAAGGGTACCATTTATACCATTGATTTTATCGGACTAATCACGGATTTTTCCCTATTTCCCAAAAAAACACCCTTTAACCTAAAATATTTATAGTATAGACTTTTTGAGTTCTTGCTTTCTGTTATAAATGAAACATTTTTACCAATTTTCATTGGTGTAACAATTTTTTCCCAGTTTTTGTGGTACTAATTCCGAATTTCATCATTTCTTGAAAAAAAAACACCCTTTCACTCAAAATAATTTTTTACTTTTTATAGATTCTTAATTCTTATACCAACCAAAACTATTTCACCAAGTTTTAGAAATTAATAAAATATAAGTTAGCTGTTATGATACCTTTCTCACACACAACTTAATCTATCAAAAAAACACCCTTTCACCCCAAATATTTTTAAAAACTTTATGAATCCTTTGTCCCTGTTTTATCTTAAATCTTCCTCCCAAATTTTGTCAGTGTAGTATGTTTTTCACATGGGTTTCGGTTATATTTTACCTGTTGAGGTCAAAAAACAAGCACCCTGGTTTTTTATCGGAAATAACTTTTCTTAGAGCAATCGTATTGACTTTATTTTTATGTCATTAGATTCAGCATCAAAAAATACCTTGAAAACATGTGTCATATGATGATATTCAACAAATAATTTTTTTCAGTATATTTTTGACCTTCACCCTCTTGTCCGCGAAAAAACACCCTTCCACCAACTTTTTTTTATAGACTCTTTTTGTACTTGGTTCCTATCCCAAAAGGAAACTTTTTGCCAAGTTTCATGAGTGGAACAATTTTTTTTTATTTCTTGATTTTATGTACTATTTTACCTGTATCTACTAATTTGTTTTTTCAATTTTTTAGTCTCTTTTCCTAATTGTTTTACATATTATTAATTTTTGGTTTAGAAATTAAATTTCTATTTCTATGATTTCTATGTGGCCTTACAACTTTACCCTACATGTTATTAAATTTATTTTTTTTGAATTTCTTATTGTTTGCTTCTGCTTTAATAAAATTAATCAGTCAGTTGTAAATTTTGGCTTCGGTTCATTTGAAAAATCAAAGTTAAATTATTGTACTCAGAAAATTAACAAAACTAAACTTTGTTTTTTATTTGTTTGTATGAAAAAATTAAAAAAAAAAATGTAAAAGTTTTTATTTGGGTTTCTTTAATATTATGAATTTCTTAAAAATACTTCGATACTTGTGTTATATCTATTTATTATTTTTTTTTTATTTTTTCAAAATTCTTTTAATTCTTTTGTTCTTTTCATTAAACTCATCGACAGAGTTGGGGAGTAATCATTACATTTGTAATTAATTACTAATTAATTACAATGCAATTACTAGTGGAGTAATTGCATTGTAATCGAATTACTTTCCCATTACAATGGAAATGTAATTCGAAATGCAATTACAATTAAATTACCGTGTAATTTTATTGTAATTAAAACGATGAAATTACAAAAGTAATTGCATTGTAATTAAAATTGTAATTTTAAAGTAATTATATTTTAAAAACAAAATAAAACCAAAATCTAAACCTTCAACATTTCAAAGAAAAACTATGCCACATGCCACATGTAAAGGGTGGACCTACAGGGATGGGAGTTGTACCCAAATGTAGGTTAGAGTCCCCGCTACCTTTGGGCATCAAAAATTTTGTATTCATTTTTTTTCTTCAAAATTCCGATATATAGCCGTTGGAAGTTGGGGGCGCGAAAAAGCTTCTGTGAGCTGAACGCTTTGACCTAGAGACATGGGGGTGGTGCCATATGAAAGGTTATATTCTCAGCTACCCAATAGTGGTATAATCCGGTTTTTGGTTTTTGTTCAAAATTCCGAGATAATTGCGTTTGAAAGTTGGGGTAAAATTTTTTTTCGAAAAATCCCCGAACCTTTCAACGCTCCGCGAAGCTTAACCGCTTGAGAGCAATTTTTGGGAGTGATGCCAAATGATAGCTTGTGTCATGGGCCTACGCTTTGCACATTGTCAGATTTTTAAAAAATCATCTTCCATTTTAAACCACCGCATCATGCCTATTTTTTCAGAATCGGGCTTAACTTTTGTTTGACCTTTAAGTTCTCCCGGTTTGAAAACGCGTGCACCTACGGGGATAGGAGTTGTACCCAAATGTAGGTTGGAGTCCCCGCTACCTTTGGGCATCAAAAAAAAATTTTTCATTTTTTTTCAAAATTCCGAGATATAGTATGTGGCAAGTTGCAAGTTCCATGTAGTTGCAAGTTCCATGTAGCAAGTTGCATGTGGCAAGTTTCATGTGGCAAGTTGAATGTGGCAAGTTGCATGTGGCAAGTTGCATGTGGCAAGTTGCATGTGGCAAGTTGCATGTGGCAAGTTGCATGTGGCAAGTTGCATGTGGCAAGTTGCATGTGGCAAGTTCCATGTGGCAAGTTCCATGTGTTGCATGTGCCAAGTTGCATGTGGGAAATTGCATGTAGCAAGTTGCAAAGCCATTGTTCCTGATGTACAACACAATACTTCAACCGTCGTCGCTCCCATTGAAAGATTTTCTTCATTTGCGGGCATAATAAATGCGCTGCGGTGAAATAAGTTATCGGACACAAACTTTGAAAAGTTTGTTTTGCTTAAAGCAATAATAAATTACCAGTAATTTTACTGTAACTTTTCGGGTAATATGATAATTGCTGTGTCTTATTATTCTCGTGATCCAGATCAAATCATATTGTTTTCATTTCTCTTACAAAAAAAAGCAGGATCTTGCTTTGTTATTGTATAGCTAACAAATAAAATGATCTGATCTAGATCACGGGAATAATAAAACACAGCTAATATTAATTAATTTATTGAATGATTTTGTTTCATTTGACTAAAATAAAATGTTTAATTTAATTTAGAAATTAATTTCAGAGTTTCAATTACAATATAATTACTTAAAAATTCCAAAATATTTAATTACAATGCAATTACTTTTGTAATTTCATAATGTAATTACAATAAAATTACACGGTAATTTAATTGTAATTGCATTTCGAATTACATTTCCATTGTAATGGGAAAGTAATTCGATTACAATGCAATTACCCTGTAATTACATGTAATGTAATTAACGATTCGATTACCCAACTCTGCTCATCGATAACTATTGACATATTCAAGTGATGTTCAGTCCAATTTCCAGTTCTTGAGAAAATCGGATAACTATATCCATTTTCCTCTTCCTTTTTCATCGGTATATTGAGGTCAGTATGTAGGAAACTTTTTCGAATAATTGGTCTAGCATGAGGTTTTAAACGCTCAATCATATTTTCAACTTTTAACATTAAATCAGTTGATAGGAAATTGAAATCTTGACTAGAAGTGATTTCTTGTAATTTATTTGTAAGCTCACATGCCTCATCTCTATGTTTTTCACCATCAATAATTATTTCATTGAACAAAGCTTCGATTGCATAAATAATTGAGATGTGATTTTTGATATTAACAATCATTTTTAAATATGCAGCAAAACCAATTTCGAGATAATATTTTGAAATAACTGTCGCTAATATTTCGCCTAAGAAGTTTGCATTGAATTCGATAACTTTCTCAACAAACTTTATATCCATTGTTCCGTTGAGACTGAGTAAACCATCAATAATAAACATGGCAAATGATTCAATTTCAGTTTTTAGGAGTTTTCTAGTTTTTTCTAGATCTTCGGTTATTGAACTGGAATCTTCTAATAATGAATTGATGTTGGACAAATCAAGTCGTTGATAGAGATCAATAAGATCTGAAATATGATCATATCGACTACGAAACATTTTTCATCGCCAAAAACTGCCTGAAAGAAAAGAAAGTTTACTAATTTAAGTTTCTTTTCTTACTTAAAAAAAAAAAAAACAGAGAAAAATGTTCTATATAAAAGTACTACAAGAGACGGCGCTGATGTTTTTATCAAAAGCTCTTAAAGCTAAAGCTTTTCCGAAAAGCAACAAAAAATAAACAACAATGAAATGTGTTATCATCAGAGAGAAATAGAGATCATTCATAAAACAAAAACAAGAAGACTCACTACACACTTTTTTTTCCAATAAATTCGATTCAAAATATCAAAGCCAAATAACTTCTATTGAATTTTGGTTTAAATGTTTCAAAATGTTTAAATTATGTCTAAAGTTACAAAATGAATTTACCACAAATACCGGAACGGAAATCACAATGTTTGACCACAATATGAATGAAATACTGAATATGGCATTTGAATTTCAGTTCCAGTGCTACCTGATATGCTACTATATTTTTGGGAATTTTATCAATGCCATTCAAAAAGTCATTTTTATTTATTGCCTTAAATCTATAAAATTTCTTTTTTGCTCTTATATTAAAAATTATAATTTGATTTTTTTTTTAAGAATTTCATAAGAAATGTAAAAAAAAAAATAAAAACCTTCTTTAATTATTTAAAATTTTTTTTAAGTGATTTTGACCACAAAAAGGAATGCCATTTGATTTCTTATTAAAAAAGAAATTTTTTTTTAAGAATAAATTCAACATTTTTAGTGACGGTTTGTTTTTAAATTTTTTATATTTAAAAAAAAGTTCTAACATTTTTCAAAAAATAAGTTGGAACGCCATTTTTAAACAAAATTCCGAAAAAACTTATTAAACTATTTTCAAAAAATTGATCTTCACCTGAAATATGTTTGATATTGTTTTTTTCTTTTAGATCAAAGATTTTAATTGTTTTTCAAGTAACGGCAATTAATACACATACCTATTGTATCGTTTACGATTGTTCCAGAGTTGAAGAAATCGTTTCAATGACAGATTTCGTTAGCAAGGGTTTAAATACATGTACCTTCAACTTACATTACACTCAAGTCGTTACAGAAAAGTAAATTTTTTCTTTGGCAGGTACCTACCGTTTATTATGGTCATAACAATGAAATTCCAATTTCACTTCTAATATATATAGGGAATCTAAAAAAAAGTCATAACTGTCAAGTTTGAAGAAAATCGCCTTAGTACTTTAGGCTCAAGCTCAAGATAAATGCAGATACAGACTGATTCACAGATTTCGGGACATACTTTTTTTGCATTTTTTATAATCATAATATCATGTCTGATTGTTAATACGATTTCGATTTTTTTTTACGAATTCTCAACTTGCAGTATAGTATAGTAGGTGCATTATCTAGGGTGTTTCCCAAAAAAAAAAAATGTTTGATTTTCTCGGAACCAGGTTCAAAAGTTTCGTTTAGACCCAAAAATAGGTCCCTTAAAATTTTAGCCCTATACAAATTTACTGTATATATGTATAAACACTTTGATACAAACGCCGCAAAAGAAGTATTACTTAAAAAAAAAAAAAATGTTTTTTGTTAACATTATTAAATAGGTATTTCCTTAATACTCCTACTTTACGACAGCCCTGATAATTTTGCTTCTATTGAACTGTCATCAGTTTAGAACTTTGTTGATATTGGTTCAAGAGATTATTTCTCATTCTCAGTGTGTGATTGTGGTAAATTAGTTTGGTAGTTTTTTGTCATAAGTATATTAGAAAGATTTTGATATCTTGAACAAAATTTATTATACTTTTAGGTTTGAAATCAATTTTTGTTTTTGTTCTCGGTAAATGATCTTACCTTCTTTGTCATCATTTTATTTTGATCCCCATGTTGTTTATTTGTTTACTTTTTTTTCCAAAAGCTTTAAAGCTTTCCATAAACTTTGCAAATTTGCAATCAGTGCTGTCGTTTTCAAGCTTAAAAGTGTCTTACTTTTTAAGAAGTTATCATTTTTTTGTTTTAAAAGGAAAACATTGAAAATCAATAATTAACCAGCGATTTTGTAAGATCTTTCTAAATTCTAACATAAGAACAAAATAGTTTATAACCATATTTTTGGCCTTCGAAAAATTTCAAAAAGTTACTTAGAAAATATCATACCTATCTTTCGGCGGAAAACTAACATGCCTAGCTTTAATTTCATTTCTTCCAGGCAGTATTTGAGAAAAAATGTTTCGTAGCCGATATGATCACATTTCAGAGCTTATTGATCTCTATCAACGACTTGATTCATCAAACATCAGTACCTTAATAGAAGATTCCACTTCAATAACCGAAGACATAGAAAAACTAAGAGGGTTCTTAAAAACTGAAATTGAATCTTTCACCATCTTTATTATTGACGGTTTACTTGGCCTCAATGGAACAATGGATATAAAATTTATCGAAAAAGTCATTGAATTTAATCCAAATTTTGTAGGCGAAACACTATCAAAGGTTATTTCTAAATTTTATCTCGAAATTGGTTTCAAAACTTTTTTTAAAATGATTACTAATATCAAGAATAACATCTCATCTATCTATGCTATTGAAGCTTTATTCAATCAAATAATCGTCGATGGTGAAAAACATCGAGATGAAGCATGTGAACTTACAACTAAATTACAAGAAATCTCTTCTTGTCAAGATTTCAACACTTTATCAACTGATTTAATATTAAAAGTTGAAAATATGATTGAGAGTATGAAACCTCATGCTAGACCAATTATACGAAAAAATTACTATCATGTAAGCATGCCATTGAAAGAAGGCGATGATGAAAATGGAGTTAGTTATCCGATTTTCTCTAAAAACGAAAATTGGGCGGAACATCATTTGGTTATGTCACAAATTATTCATACTTTTAATGAACAACATCAAAAGGTGAAGAAAATATTGAAAAAATAAATAAAATTGAAAAAAAAATTTGTCTGAAACTCATTGTACTTTAAAATCACTTATACTCATAAATTGTTTAATAAAAGTAAATACATATTTATAAGAAAATCGACAGAAAAAGGTTTTTATTTTACTATAAGATCTAAAAACTAGACATTCTTTTAATTTAAAAATAGGTGAAAACCGTAATCTTAGCTTGAAATTTCTACATAGTTGGCTTTAAACAATTGTAACTTTTGTAGACGTCGCACAATTATGATTGAGACACTATATTAAAGTTGAAATAATAAGCTTTCAGATGGTGTAAAATTTTGTATAAGTTGCCATATTAAAAAATGAACTTTTAGGTGATGGAAGAAAAACAAATTCGATTTTGCTGCTTTTTTCATGAAAAGTGATTGTTTTCAAAAAATCATGTTTATTCTTTTAACGTAATGTATTGACTTAAATGTACTTTTATTCTTCAGAAGACATATTAAGCCTTTTTAATGGTATAATATTTATATATTCTGGTAAGAAAATAAAATAAAAATAATTGTCTTTCTATTATATTAAAATACTTTTATTAAACAATTTTTAAATGATTTTGAAATACATTAAGTTTTAATACCTACTTATGATTTATTTTTTCAGTATTTTCTTTGCCTTTTGATTTTTTGCATCAAAACTATTGAAAATTTGTGACATTACCAAAT
This sequence comes from Episyrphus balteatus, assembly GCF_945859705.1. Classification (NCBI taxonomy): domain Eukaryota; kingdom Metazoa; phylum Arthropoda; class Insecta; order Diptera; family Syrphidae; genus Episyrphus; species Episyrphus balteatus. The sequence goes on along the minus strand of NC_079135.1, from coordinate 102,664,048 downwards.
GATGTTCGGACCAATTTTCACTTCTAGAAAAAATCGGATAACTAACTCCATTTTCTTCGCCCTCTTTCAATGGCATTCCTTCACAATAGAAATTTTTTCGAATAACTGGTCTAGCATGAGGTTTTAAACGCTCAAGCATATTTTCAACTTTTATCTTTAAATCAGTTGATAACGTATTGAAATCTTGACTAGAAGAGATTTCTTGTAATTTCGTTGTTAGTTCACATGCTTCATCTCGATGCTTTTCACCATCGATAATTATTTCATTGAATAAAGCTTCGATAGCATAAATAATTGAAATATTATTCTTGATATTAATAAACATTTTGAAAAATCCATTAAACCCAATTTTAAAATAATACTGAGAAATAACATTTGTTAATGTTTCACCTACAAAATTTGGATTAAATTCGTTAACTTTTTCAACAAATTTGATATCCATTGTTCCGTGGAGTTCAATTAAGCCATTAATAATGTGAATGGCAAACGATTCAATTTCAGTTTTTAACATTTTTCTAATGTTTTGAATGTCTTCGTTTATTGAGTTGGCATTTTCTAGCAATGAATTGATGTTTGTTGAATCGAGTCGGTGATAGAGATCAATAAGTTCTGAAATGTGGTCATACCGGCTTCGAAACATTATGTTTACCGCCAAAAACTTCCTGAAGAAAGGAGAATACGTTCGATTATTTCTTAACTTCTGGTACACTAATATCGCAAGTAATATCGACAGCACTGGTATTGTGTGAGCTTGATATGAAAATGAAAAAGCTCCCAACTTTTGGAAACAAAAACAACGAATATTTATAATGGCTTGAAATATAGTAATTCCAGAAGAGAATAAACAACAGAATATCTTTTACAAAAAATACATTTAAGATGCATTTAATACCTTTGAGTTAATTTTGTAAAGATACAAAAAAAAAATGTTCTTGATAACGCCGCTGCCAGCACCCCTCTCAACAAAAAGTCCTACACAAAATACTGAAACTGAATTGACAGTTCAAGCAGACAATACCCAACCCATCATCAAATTTTTGTTATAAATGAGTGAATATAGTCCGGACAGTGGCACTGTTAATAACACTGTGCAAGTCGCTGTTGACTGTTTCATATTTCGGACCTGAGAAATCGATTGGAATCATTAGTTTTTCGATTTATCGGTTTGACTTCAAACAAAATTTTTTTTCGAAAGTTTTTTTTTTTTCAATAATTTTGAGCGTTTTGCCGGTTTAAAGTCATTTTTCTTTTGTTTATATTGCTATTTATTCTGCTCAAACGTTAAAGAGAATTAAACAATTTTGAGCAATTTATGTATTTAACAATTTAGCAATTTTTTGTTGAAAAAATTCAAGAAATTTATGTTTTTTTTTGTTTTTTAACTAAAGCAAATTACAGATCCAATTTTTATAATTTCTGTTCTTAAACGTCGGTAATGAAAAATTTTTTAACCTCTATGGGTTAAAAATTGCAAGTTTTGCCGTTTTGTTTTTTTTTTAAACTAAAAATATAATTTTTTTCAAAACCTTTTTTTTAAATTTCATAAATAAAATAATGTCGAAAGATTATTTAGATTATTTACAGAAATAAATTGCACGACTGGGGTCGCACGTACTTGCTCTAATGCTTAAAGATACTATAATGTTAAAGCTTTTTATTCAAGAAATTTAAAATTTGATATTTTGAAGAAATTTCATAAGTAGTATAAAAAAATTAAATCTGTTTTTATAATTAATTAAACTCCGTTATAAATTATCTTAAAAAAAAACAAATATGCCATTTTATTTCTTGTATAAAAAGGCTCCTACAGAGCCGTTTTTTAAAAAAATTGTTTTTTATATATACAATTTTTTTAACATTTTTCAAAAAAAAAGTTGGTATGCCATTTTGAAGAAATAATTAATTTACACATAAATACGAAATTTAAAAATTTTTCATTGATCCATTTTCAAAAAATTGATTTTTCAAAAAAAAATTTTGAAATATTTTTTAAAAAACCAAAAATGCGTTTTTTGAAAATTTTCTAAAATTTTAATATTATCTTTACTTACACACTTTTGTATAAAAATTTTCATTAAAATCGGGTTAAGGTTGTACGAGATATTCAGAAACGAAAAAAACCGTTCTATGACAGGTACCGTTAATAACGGTACAAAAAATATTTTTTTTATTTAAAAAGTTGGCTTTTATGTGTAGTACTACACACAAAAATTTTAATTAAAATCGTTAGAGTCGTTTTTGAAAAAAATTAACTTTTCTATTTCCGTTATATGGCAGGTACCGTTAGTTTTGGTGATAAAAAAAAATTTCAATTTCCCCTCTAGGGAATCACCAAAAACTGCTAACTACCAAGTTTGAAGAAAATCACACTCGTTTAGGCTGCAGCTCCAGATAGAGACAGACACACAGACAGACAGACAGACAGACAGAATTGCCGGACCCACTTTTTTGGCATTTTCCATCATCGTAATGTCATGTAAAATTGTTATCTCGACTTCGATTTTTTTTACGAATCCTAAACTTGCCCTATAGTACCTACATATATCGCAAGTAAAAAACTATATGGGAATCGACTACAAATGTAGAATAAAAATTATGATTGAAAAAAGGTCACGAAAATAGGATACATTAATGTAGAATAAATGTATTACAACACAACGGCAACACAAACATTATTAAGATATACATTTTTACAAAGCCAGTTGTTTATTCCTATCAGTAAAATTTAAATAAAGTAAACTGAATGAGGTATTATCGAACAAAATGGTCCTCAAACTCAGAATTTTGTGAAATAATTTAATAAAAAAAATTATCTTTCATAACGGTAACTTGCCATAGAACCGTTTTCTTGATATCTGACCTACTGCTACGGGATACGACCCATTTCAATGAATTTTTTTGCAAAAACGTTTAAGTGTCTTAAATGTTAAAATTAAGTGAATTTTTCAAAAAAATAATTTTTGGATTGAAACCAAAACTCAAAATTTTATTTTGAAAAATCAATTTTTTTGAGATCGATTGAATTAATTTTTAACTGGATACTTACCAAATTTGTTTTGGAAAACTTTTGAAAATTTTTATTAAAAAAAAAAAACAGCTCTAACGAATTAAAAAAAAAAACAAAATTTTAAATTTCACTCACCTAGATAAAAATACTTTTTTACTCCTTCGATAGTTATTTGTCATTGTTCCAAAATTTTTCACTTTTTGATGAGTCTGAATAAATACTAGAGTAAAATTAAACTTTTGAAATAATAATGTGTAGTTTTTAGTTTATCTAGGTTTTTTGCTTTTCAACGGTTTTCAGTCAAGCGGATTCTACTGTTTATATTTATTTTAAGAAGGGGACTATTTCCACTAACGTTTATATGGTTTACATATAAAAATCGACCTATGTATGTATGTGGTGCGGCGCGCAATTTCTAACTGCATCCAAATGTCAAAACATAAAAATAAGAGCCTTGAAAATTTGTATTAGATGGTAAATTTTGCACTGTTTGCTGCTTTTCTAGTCCTAGCTTATAAGGACATAACATTACATAACATATTTATAAGGACACATACAGTACATTACACCAAAAAACTAAAATTGAACCATGTTTAAAAAGTGTGTTCTTAATAATGAAGGCACTTATTGTACAAAAAAGGGAAACATACAACATTTCCAAAAAACGTGGTTCCCCCTTTTGCATAATATTTTTTATCCCAATGTGTACATTTTTATTTTTTTTTTTAGTTAATTCGTATTAACGTAATAAGATAAGTTAATAAAACTAAAAAAATTTAAGCTAGGTACTACGATAAAAACCTAAAAAATCGAGCAAAATAAACCAAAAATATGTATTTTTTCGTATGTGAGTGCAATCTAGTCACCTTCTCTGCGCTCTACTCGCGAAACGGTTCATCTTACAGACAAATGTGCTAGGCATATGTTGTAGATAATTTCAAGACCATCAATTTTTATATAACCTCTATTTTTCACATCTTCATAACAAAGCCGTCATTAAGCTCTATACCAAAATTCAGCCCAGTAGGAATTTTTCCGCAGATAAAACCTAAAATTACTGGACTAAATCCAAAAAATTTTTTTTTGGTTTTTTGAAAAATTTTTTTTCTTTTGAAACGGATGGATTTTCTTCGAAACCTTGGTTTTATATGTCAATTTTTATTTCCTTGTAATTTACATGCCAAATTTATTTATGAAAAACTATTAAAATAAAAGTAGCTCAAACGTTTTCAATAATAAGTTTTTTTTTTTAAATCTTGTTATCTGAAGCAACTTTTAACAGCAAGTACATGCGGAACCAATCGTGCATTTTATTTTTAAAGTATTGACTAGGTACCTACATGTTTTAAATTTAGGAAATTGAAATAAAAAAATGACACACCCAAATGATTGCATTTAACTTCTTAGACGATTTATAAATTACATTTTTATGAGTTTTATAACTTACAGTCTTTGACTATAAATATTAAATTGCGTGTATGTAGATTTCATGTGTAGATACATTTTTTTTTTAGTACAAGATACATTTTTGCAAAGTTTCATAACAAAAATACCATTAGGTACTTTATTTTCATTTTTTTATCGCTTAAAAGTTATTCCTATTGAAAGCTTTTCAATGTGTGACTGACGTTTATAGAGATCAGTCCGCTCGATGGATATTTAATTTAATTTTAAAATAAGTAATTCCCAGTAAGTGGTATTTCTCTTAATACTTTCGAATACAATATTTAACAAAAATAAAAACGAACAAACCAAAACATTAATTGGAAAAGCTGTGAACTGTCAATTAAGTTTGAGATAAAAGAGCATAGTGAATAGTGAATCACAATTTGTTTTGGTTTTTATTGAATCAAGTTCAAAATCATTTTGTTTTTTTTTTTTGGAAGTGTTTTAAATCAATAAACAGTGATAGTAATTAAGAAAGTATGAGTTAATTATTTTTGCATTAAAAAATGCAAATTTCAATTTTGATTTTTAAAATTGCAAATGATCTATAAATAAATCTTGAAATCCTACCATCTATTGTAAACTTTCTTCAAGTTATGTGGTCTTATCTCTCAAAACTTGAAAACGACACGATTGATTTTGACAATTCATTTTTAATGTTTTATTGTAGGCATTAATTCCGTTGTGAGTCGCTGGAGTTTTCCCATTTCCGGTGTAGCTTGTGGTTAAATTTTTTTCCACTCATTTCACATACCAATTGTTATTTTTTTTCTTACAATTGCGTGTTGTTGAAAAGGCGATAACGCCTCAAAAATATTTTGTAATTTTTTGCACTCCACAATTCCGATAACATTAATCGGGAGCGGTGGTGGCTGGTATTTTATTAAGTTTTTTATTTTTTATTTTCATCTTTTGGTATATCATTTCGGAAGACAAGATAGCATCTGCTGAGAAGAAACTTTTTTACGCTTTTTTGAGGATCTTCTTCAACTAACTCCTGATTTTTTTTTATCAAAATCGTGCGATCCATTTTAAAGAAAAATTTAAACTTTTAAGAATTTTTTTATAGCAGGTACCGTTTAAGTAATTTCAGTTTTTAGTAAATTCAGTACAAAACTATTTCAGAACAGAGATTCTTCTATATTCTTTCCTGTTCTTTGTACGCTTATCTTACTCTGCAATACATTCTTTCAACTTGTAACTCTTCTATCTTAAAGCCCTACTTCTTCTTTTCTTTCAGGCAGTGCGTTTGGGGCACAAAATGTTTCGTAGCCGATATGATCACATTTCAGAGCTTATTGATCTCTATCAACGACTTGATTCGTCCAACATCAATTTATTATTAGAAGATCCCAGTGCAATTACTGAAGACTTAGAAAAAACCAGAGAACTTCTAAAAACTGAAATTCAATCATTTGCCATGTTTATTATTGACGGTTTACTTAGCCTCAACAGAACAATGGATATAAAATTTGTTGAGAAAATCATCGAATTTAGTCCATATTTCTTAGGCGAAATTTTAGCGACTTTGATTTCTAAATTTTATCTCGAAATTGGTTTTGATTAACTTTTTAAAATGATTGTTAATATCAAAAATAACATTTCAATTATTTATGCTATCGAAGCTTTATTCAATAAAATAATTATCGATGGTGAAAAATATCGAGATGAAGCATGTAAGCTTTCAAAGAAATTACGAGAAATTGCTTTTAGTAAGGATTTCAATTCGCTATCATTTGATTTAAGGTTAAAAGTTGAAAATATGTTTAAGCGTTTGAAACCTCACGCTAGACCAATTATTCGAAAAAGTTTTCTACATGTTGGCCTCAATATACCGCGGAAAAGGGGCGAAGAAGTTCTACGTAGTTATCCAATTTTCTCAAAAACTGGTAACTGGATTGAACATAATATTAATATGAATAAAGCTATTGATGAATTTAATCATAAAAATAAGAGGATAAAGAAAATATTGAAAAAATAAGAATTACTCTCGAAGAAATGGTATACCATGTCAAATGTTAATTAGTATTTTTTAAGAATCTCATATTTTTCTTATTAATGTTTTACAAAATTTTTGAAGTGAAAACTTCTTTAGTATCGTAGTGATTTGAAACAAGATGAAACGAAAACGCGACACGACTTCAACTTGTTATAACTTTTTTGTTTTAATAGATAGATGAATGAAATTTGTACTGTAGATAGGTAATTAAATAAATTATAATTGTACAAAATTTCAATTAATTTCATATTCAAAATTCTGAGATAACGGTAAAAAGATGTTCTTTTCCTGCACACGTTATATCTTTTGATCTAGTGCACATACAAATTTGATTTAACTTTAATACGCATGCTGATAACATAACCTTTTATTTGATATATCACACATAACGGTACATGCTCCACAAGTTACACAATCTTAAATTGAAAAATACCTCAAAACACCTGTGGAGATCTGTTGCCGAAGACCAGCCACCCTCACCTGTGTAGGAATAGGAAGTACCGTTATCTCAGTTTTAAATTTCGAGATGGTTGACTTTAAAAAATTCTTACTTTTTTGTAGGCATGGTAGAAACATGATTGAAAAGTCAAATAAAAGGTGAAATAATAAGCTTTCAGATGATTTAAAATTCATTATTTTTAATTTATTAGGTTGTCATATAAAAGATATGGATTTAAAGGTGATAGAATAAAAAAAGGTACATTTTTTCGATTTTTATTTTATGCAAGGAAAATAATTTTTAAGGTTTCACTTCTACCACGTGTGAATTACACACATGATTTTTTTTTTTTTATTTCATAATAAGAAAAGGAATGTGAAAAAATGAAAAAAAAAATTTAATTAAAAAGCAGAAAATACCAAAATCAATTTTTTGTGTTTTTATTTCTATCTTCGAGAAAATCAGATTTTGTTTACTTTTGTTAAGAAAGACCAAGCTATTACTCTGAAAAATATTTTCAAAAACGAAAAAAAAAAAATATCAAATTACCATTCTCATTCGAGAAATGAGATACTTTCGAATATTTTAAGTTCACAAAGTTCAAAACAATTTCTAAACAGATGGTTAGGAAGAAATGACATTCAGGAAAACGACTATCACACTTAGCGTGTGGTTCAAAAATGGAGACTTTTATTCAAAAAGAATTAAACCTGTTGTTTGTTTAATTATTTTTAAACAAAAGTCTCTATTTTCGAGGAAAACCAGTTTCAAATCATACAATTTTTTCAGGGTGTTGCTTAAAATTAAAGTAAGAAATTATTATTATAATTAATTATTATTAACTAATTTTTCAGTGAAACAAAAATCAATTATGAACAGGCAGAACAAGCTTCCAAATTCCGCGAACTCTTATTATGGCCTATCAGCATTTCATTTGAACGATCACTTTTGAAAAACTGTATAAAAAACGATTCTAAATAAAAAAAAAAACTTTTTATTAACCAATTTTTTAAATTTTTAGTGTTTTTTTTTATCTAATTTCCCCTCCCGTTAGCGGAGGGAGAAATATCACCCCCTCTCCCCCTTTAAAAAAATCTCATAGCCCCTCCCACCATTTGACTATTTAAAGAGTCACAAATAAATATTTTAATAGTTAAAATTGACTATTTAATAGTAAGTTTGGAAAATACCTCGAATTACTATAAAAATAGTCACAAACAACTATTTTTTACTATTTAAAATTGTAATCCTGATTTGAACTATTAAAATAGTTGTTAAAAATAAGAATTTTTTTTTTTTTGTGTGTGGATGGTGAAAGTTCTATTATGTCAAAACACAATGATTGTTACAACAAACTAGTCAAGGTCAACCGTATCCAAAATATGTACCAGCTTTTTCAACTCTGGATTTTAAAATATTTGAACTCTGTATTTGCGTCTCTGTAAAAGTTATACATCCCACATTTGTATTCTTACAAAAAATTTAGAGCAAGATTTTCTCATTTTTTTTTTTTTCAAAATTGAAGTTTTGATATTTTTCTTTAAAACTTTCTTTAAAAAAAAAGATGTTAGGTATATAGGATTTTTCGTGTCGTTTTCAGACTATCAAGATACTAAAATTTTATAAAAACAAAAAAATACGCAAAATTTAAGAAAGCAACAAAAAATACTTGCTTTTTCGTAGAAATTTCTGTAAGGTCCAATCGCAAGTATACCATACAATTATTATTTATGTATTGTTTAATAATAATAAATTTTAGAAATTTGCAGTAGATACTAAATTTTACATACTTTTTGGACCAGAGGGGTACGTTGAGTTGCGCCGGGGCCCCGGGGAGAGTCTACATTTTGGGATTCCTCTGATATTTGGGGCTACCTTTTTTTTTTTGGGGCCCCTGATATATTTTTGTTGGCAGTTAAGATTATTCAAGTAACATTTTTTGGGGCCCTGGAGATAACATGTATTTTTTTTTTGAAGTGAAAACTTCTTTAGTATCGTAGTGATTTGAAACAAGATGAAACGAAAACGCGACACGACTTCAACTTGTTATAACTTTTTTGTTTTAATAGATAGATGAATGAAATTTGTACTGTAGATAGGTAATTAAATAAATTATAATTTTAATTTCAATTAATTTCATATTAAAAATTCGGAGATAACGGTAAAAAGATGTTCTTTTCCAACACACGTTATATCTTTTGATCTAGTGCACATACAAATTTGATATAACTCTAATACGCATGATGATAACATAAACTTTTATTTGATATATCACACATAACGTTACGTGCTCTACAAGTTACACAATCTTAAATTGAAAAAAATTTAAAAATACCTCAAAACACCTGTGGAGATCTGTTGGCTATGATCAGCTACCAGTGTAGGAAATACCGTAATCTCAGTCTGGATATTCGACATGGTTGACTTTAAAAAATTCTAACTTCTCTTGTAGACATCCTTGAAATAAGATTTATGCATCATTATACAAGGTGAAACAATAAGCTTTCACATGATATAAAATTTTGTATAGGTTGTCAAACAAAAAAATTGATTTAATAGCATGAGAACATAAAAATAAATTTTTGTTTTTTTTTTATGAAATTTCATCGAGTTTAAAAAATTCTAGCTCTTTTTGTAGATGTCTCATACATAGGTCTGATCGATATATATATTTTGAGCTAAGACAAAAAGCTTTCAGATGATATAAAATTTATATAGGTTGTCATATAAAAAACATGGATTTGAATTTGATAGAATAAAAATAGGTAGATTTTTTCTATTTTTTTCAAGAAAAATGATTTTTTAAGGTTTCACTTCTACCACGTGTGAATTGCACACATGATTTTTTTTTTTTTAAACTACATATTATATTGCTGACTACCAATTCCTTGTGCATTAATTACACTGAAGAATATAATTTGTCTCTCTTGTGTCCGAAGTGATTCATGTCAAAAAAAAAACATCATTTGCATTTTTGTAAGGATTTTTTTAAATTTTTTTTAATGATTTTTTTTAGTTTATTGAAAATGTTTTAAAATTCGTCAAAAATGATTTATTTTGTAATTTTTGAAAACGAAAAATTGAATTTTATTAAAATTTTGGTTTTAGGTGTTAATCTACACATAATTACTAAATAATTCAAAAATTACAAACATCATTTGGAGGTTAAAATTATTCTTTTATGACTTATATTAGATTCAACATTTTAATAACCTAAGCAAGCATCTTTTCTGGATTCGCTATAAACTTATAACTTATATTTTTGTATTGACCAGAAATTAGTTATTCACTCAAAAAAGTATCATGAGTCAACCCTATTTGGTACCAGGAACTGCTTATGATTGGTACCATTTTTTCCAAAGCATATGGGGCGGCATATGTATAACTTTTTAAAGTTTCAGCTTGAAAATCGATAAGAGAAGACGGGAGGTTTTTATTAAGTATTCATCTTCAATGTGACTCTATCTCTTAAAAGGCCACAAGAGGCAACTCTTTTTATATAAAATTTTGACTGATCACAACATATTATTAATGGTCACAAAATGGTCTCCAAATGTAACATTTTATGTTTTGCGAAAGAAAAACTTTTCTTAACCAAAAAATTTTTTTTTGAAAAATGTTCCACATACGCCATAGTGACCGTTAAATTTTTGAAAACTCATACAAAATTTGTTACCGCTGCAATAAAAAAATTGAGTTGAAAAGGGTTTCGTTTGGAATCAGTTTAGATGTTATTCTGTGAAGTATACAGATCTTTGATGCAGCCAGAGTCTTTAACCAACTAACATAACTTCATACATTTTATAAATAACAGTTCAATTGTGTTTTACTCTCATATTTTATTTTATTTGTTTTCAGATATTTAAATGAATTCATTATGTTCCGTGACCGAACTGAACAGCTAAATCATCTCGTAGAACTTTATCGAAGCACAGTCAAAGATGGTTTTTCTGCTGATGATGAAAAAGTCCTCCAAACCAAAAATGATATTCTTCGAACAGAAATTGAATCTTTTTCCACCATTATGATTAACTTTATGATAGAAGACCAAGATTTGGATATAGAATTTGCTAATAAGCTCTATGAATTTGATTCTCAATTATTTATAACAATTTTTAATGCGGCCATTAAAAAATATTATTGGACAATTGGTTTTAATGAGATTTTTCGAATGGTTGGTGGATTAAAGTATTTCTCTCAAGCTTTGGAAGGCTATAAAACTATTTATGATCAAATTAAGGATAATTTATCAAATTATCATGAGCACTCTTACAAATTACGTGAAAAACTACAACAAATAACAATTATGAAAGATTTTCCGAAATTATCAGATGAAGAAAAGTTGCATGTTAAGGATATGACAGAGGCATTAGAACCATACTCAATGCTACCTAAACCAGTGAAATCAAAAAGAGCACCAAATTGGGCAGAACATTATATGCTTTTGGCACAATTGGAAAATAGTTTTGATGAAGAGCAACAGAAATTTTTTTCACTATTTCGAACCGAAACTTAGACAATATTTCTAAATTCTTAAAAAAAAACTTTAAAAAAGATAAGACTAATAAAAAATAAGAAAATAATAAATTATTGTAAGCTGGAAAGTGTTAACTAAGCTGAATGGCGAACAAAATGTGATTAAAAAAATGCCTCCCATATTTTGAAATTAAGTAATCGTTTTGCTATAATACTAATTTTGTATTCTACTACATTGTCTTTTTGGTACAGATGATTTTTATAGAATTCGTAAATATTTTTTTTTTTATAAAATCTCAATTTTCATTTCATTTCGAAACTCTACTGAATTTGTTTAAAACTTGGAAGTCCAGAATTGGTCGAAGACACTGGTTTTTGGCAATTGAGAAAATAACCTTTTGGCTGCGATATTTAATTTTAGTCTTATTTTTGGTGAAAGGGTGTTTTTTTTTATGTTTTGAGTTATGAGTGAAAAAGGTATCATAATAGCTGACTTAAATTTTATTAATTTTTAAAACTTTGTTAAAAAAGTTTTGGTTGGTATAAGAATTAAGAATCTATAAAGTGTACAAAATTATCTTGAGTGAAAGGGTTTTTTTTTTAAGGAATGATGAAATTCGGAATTAGTACCACAAAAACTGGCAACAAATTGTTACACCATTTAAAATTATTAAAAATGTTTCATTTATAACAGATGAAACCAAGAACCCAAATAGTCTATACAAATATTTTAGGTGAAAGGGTGTTTTTTTTTTTTGGGAAATAGTTAAAATCCGCGATAAGTCCGATAAAATCAATGGAATTAAAGTTACCCTTACGAAATTTATTAAAAATGTTGTCTTTTACCGAAAAAAAATTTGATAATAACAGCTATCAAATTAACATTTTTCAGTGACAAAAGTCGTCCAACAATTAAAATATCAATTTTGATATTTTTTCATATCATTTTGACATTTTTTAATTTCAGGTGGGATAGTAAAAATTTCACTTTGACAATTAAAACATCATTTTGACATTTTTTTAAGTTTAAGTGGATAGTGAAAATTTCACTTTGACAATTAAAATATCAATGTTGACTAGATTTTACGTTTTAGTTTATTATAATGAAACCTTTTTCTTTCCTTTTCATTTTTATTATTATTATTATTTTAAGAATTTTCTTTCTTTTTTCAAAACATTACTGAAAGGGAATATTCTTTACAAAATAATGGTGATATTATTTTTTCTATTATAGGTGATATAATTGTTTTGTTATTTTCTCCCAAACTATGTGAAGTAAAATCTTAGTGCCGATCAAATTTTCTCAGTAAATCATATATTTTACTTCGAAAAATCACAAAGCGCCTTTAAATTAGTCCAAATTAAGAATTTTTTATTTAATATTTTTCAATAATTTGGAATGAGAAATTGATATGAAAAAATGATAATAAAATATCAAACAAAATTTCCAACATGTGACATTTAAATATCATCCTGATAATAAAAATGTTGTTTTAACATTTTAAGTATCATAAAACACATTTTATAGAGCTTTTTTGGCTGATATTTAAAAAATGTTAATTTGATATTTAAAAAATGTTAAATTGATATTTGTTTTGTTTTTCGGTGTTTCCATGGGAATTACGAATAATGTAAAACTTTAAATTTTTTCATGTGAAAGGGTGAAATTCAGCAATGATGTTACTTTTAGGATTAGAAAGAAGAATCTTCTTCTTCTTCCTTTTTTCTCGGCGCTGTTATGATCTCGATGTCGAGGGGATCATAACCTTCCCACGTTACTGCTTCACACTAGTGATCCGCCTGTGGGGTTCGCCGGGTTGACCTCAGAAATCGGCGGCAAGCCTCCCGGTTTTGTATTGTTCCGTTTCTGAGGCCAACTGAATGCTGGTGTTTTTGCATTTGCTTGTACCAGGAGTTTTTAGGCCTACCTTTCTTTTTATTTCGTGTTGGAATGTTATATGATATTGCTTTTTTGACGGGGTTCTCAGGATCTCTCCTTTGAACATGGCAATACCAACTGAGTCGGTCGTGTTCAATTTTTTGGGAGATGGTATTTTTAACATGAAGGCTTCCTCGGATCTTCGTACTTGTAATTCTATCAAGCTTTGTTACTCCTGCTGTCATGCGAAGCATCTTCATCTCAGCTGCCGTTAACTTACTCTCATACTTTTTGTACATTGTCCAACATTGTGAACCGTATGTGAGTGCTGGACGCACAACTGCGGTGTAGAGCCTTCCTTTCAGCTTAGGGGGCATTTTTCGATCACAGAAGATAGCAGAATTTTCCCGCCACTTCATCCACTCTACGCTTACGCGATGATTGATATCGTCATCACAAGTACCTTCGTTATTTATCATAGACCCCATAGATATTTAAACTTTTCACACTTGGGAAGCACTACACCATTCAAATAAATGTCAGGAATAGGCCTGTGTGGATCAGAAAATGGGCAGCATAGGTATTCTGTCTTTTTCGCGCTTATGCGGTACCCACTACCTTCTAGAACATCCACCCATACATCAAGTGCTCGTTGCAGGGATATCGGGTCTTCACTTATGATGGCTCCATCGTCAGCAAAGAATAACTGATGCACTTTTGGGTCCGTCACTTTGCCTTGAAGCAGGTAATCAAGAACGGTAATAAAGAGCAGAGGACTCAAGACGCTTCCCTGGTGTACACCTACTGTGATTTCGAATTCTTCGGTGACTCCAGCTGCACATCTTACTTTAGTAACTGCTCCATCATACATGTCCATAATTATCCGCACATAGGTTTCCGGAACTCCTCGTTGTCTGAGGGCCACCCATATCAGATCTCGTGGTTGTCGATCGAATGCTTTTTAGAAAGAAGAATCTAAAGTGTCTATAAAAATTTCATGGTTAAAAGGGTGTTTTTTTTTTAGTGAAAACAAAACTTATGGGTCACCCTAATGAAATTTATTGAAAATATTGAATTTGAAATAGATAGCAAGGAGTTTTAATAAAAACAAATTAGGTAAAAGGGTGTTTTTTTCGAAGAGACAGTAAAATCTGTAATTGGTCCCAAAAAGCTAATAATTCATTTTATTTTTGGTTTTGATGAAAAATGGCTTTTTGGGACCAATTACAGATTTAACTGTCTCCTCGAAAAAAAACACCCTTTCACCTAAATTTTTTTTATAGACTTTTTTTATCCTTGGTTTTTATCCCAAAAGCAAAAAGAGTGGCCTATATGGTAATATTTGAAAATAAAAAACAAAGATTATTTTTTTAAGTTCACAGTCTCATTTTAAAATACTGATAATCACTTGGGATATGTATAAATTGTTGAATATTCAAATTCAAAACAAATTTGTATAGAAAAAAATTCACAAAAGTTTTTTCTCGTGTTTTTTGAAAAAAAAGGTTCGAAAGCGTTATTAAAAAAAAAGTTGAAAAATCTAAGAACTTAAAAATCAGAAAAAGGAGGCTAGAGACGTTAAAAAATTTTGAATATTGTTACTAAGAACCTGAAACAACTGATTTTTTTTTTTTTTTGAAAATGGGTTTTAAGTAAATAAGGGTTAATTTGCTCTGAAACTCCAATTGTTTTAATTTTTTCGAAAATAATTTGAAATCAGAAACAATATTCAAAAAATAACAATTTCAAAAAGGGTGGCTAACTTCACACACTCTATTTTTAACTCATTGGTTTGGTTACTAAGCTGAAACCACTTACTTATAAAAAGATATAGCGGTATCTTACATTGATAACATTTATTTGCGATGTTTCGAAGAGCTATTTTTCAACAAAAAAATAATAACGAGTATCGACCAATTTTCAAGTTTTATTTATAGTATAAATGCCCAATCCCTATCATAAATGTCATCGCTTCACTTTTCATCATTTATGCCCTCAAACGCGTTCTCCAAGTTGATTGCATTTTAATTGTTACGTTCAAAAATTGTTGTGTACGAGGAAATTTAAATCAACAAGCTGTCTCAGTTTGTTTTATTTATTTTTATATCAGCATCGGAGTATTGGATGTGTGCATTGCATCTGCGGAGCGGTCGGTGTGGCAACTTAACGTGGCTGTGGCGCGGCGCGGCGTGCGCCAGCGTAAGGACTGGAATATTCAATTTGTGTATGCGACGACCAAAGGACCAACCCAAATATAGCTTCCAGGCGAGAATTGTGTGTAAAACACAACAATCAACGGACAGCTTGAAATGATGAACGATGCGACGACGATGTTGTAGGTCCTCCAACTTCTATACTCTGTTCTGGAACACAGGCTTTACTGATGCTTCACTAGCAGCTATTGATTCTTTCTCTCTAAATAAATAAGGATTGGCCCCACGCGTATCTTGCATATGTAGGTTAACACTTCGTTGCATTGGCTTGGCTGAGAAGACGATGTGGAATATTTTTTAGAGGACGATCCTGTCCGCCCATTGTTGGCAAAAATTCACTTTATCTTTTGTACCTAATTATTAAACATGCTTATTTGTTTTAATATTTTGCACGCTTGTGCATTTTGAACGATGCGTTGCACAGAGCTGCATCCAGTGGAAGAGCAGACGAGAAATCAGTTTATGCAAGGAATTGAAGTTGAGGCAGAAGACCACCCCTTTAATGAGCGACTAATTACAGTCCTTAAGCGGCACCCGATTTGGCGTTTGGTTTAGACTTGCGCCCAGTAAGCCTTTTGAGTTCTTAAGTGCAGTCTTTGCATAAGATCGATGCGAACATTTTTTGTAGTGAGGTCTTATGGCTAAAATGGTAGATGTATTTGTCCATGAAGTTACTTGTTATTATATTTTTATTTTTTTTAAAGAGTGTATCCGCTTTTTTAAGTTCGTCCGTTTTTGAAAAAGACCTAATTTTCGATAAAAAGTCTTCTTGTTAATATATTCAGGAATTAAACTTTTACCGTAAATAGCGACTTTTAAGTTTCATCATCAAACTTTGTATTTTGCGGTAACTGAGATATCATGATTAAGTTTCGCATGTAAATGATAAGTGGGTGAAATTCACCTGTTCAACATTAATTTCGCTTTTTTATTTCACATAAGGAAAGATGTAAAGTAAAAGAAGGAGACTAAAATATGAATTTTAGATATAGTCTGGATCTGGATTTTAATGAAAATGATAACTTCCAATATTGATTTATCGAAGACATAAATGGAAGTGAGGGGATTATTGGTTAAATGGCGCTGATTTAAGGTTGGTTTTTGCCTTTGGCGAAACAATACCTATATCGATATGAACGATTGAAAACAGCATTCAAACAAATAAAAGCTATAAACAAAAAACGAAAATAAGAAGGTCAATAAAGGGAATTAATTTGCATATTAAGGAATAAAGCTGGGGAATATTTTATTGGTAAATTCCACGGTAGAAAATACTTTTTAACTTTGAGACAAGGTCTATCTTCTTATAAATTTTTTTTTTTTTCGAAAATCATTATTAACGGTACACGGGTCGTTTGAACGCGACAAAATGTCAAATTTGGAAAGCGAAGAATTTTTTGAGATTTGCCATGAAACGCCAAAAGAACATAAGATTTTTTGCATAGAGAATATGCACCAAACATGTTGAATTCAACTTAGGATTTTTTAGAGAGGAAAAGAGATATTAAAAAGATTTAAACGGATTTTAAAAGAAGAAATTTAGTTCTTTAAGAAACCACTACAAATGTAATTTTAAAAAATTATCACCAAAAAGGACATAACCTCAAAAACTGTTAAAAAAGGGTATTTTTGATTTTCTAACGGTAATATCTCAAAAACTTGACTTCGGATTCGAGTTCAGCATACGAAAAACCATTAGAAAAGTATACCTTGACTTCTATAAAAAAAACTTTTTGATTAGTGAAATCGAATAGGGCAGAAAAAATGAACGGACTTAGATTCGAATATCTGAAGATCTAAAAATGACACCAATTTGATTGAAGCGCAGTTAAAAAGAGTAATATTTCTTCTAAAAATAGAGCCATTTTTTGAGTTTCTACCATTATTATTAACAGAGTTATTAACAAAAACGTGAGTGAAAGTACGTAAAAGTACGTTTTTTCATAACTAGTTAAGCTCGCAAAAAACGAATAGCTCGATAGAAGATTTTAAAAAAGCTTTTTTCTTACTATTTAGACCCCAGGGAACATTTCTGCTTCAAAAAATCTGGAGTGCAAGACACTTCGAGTAGTGTCGCGTTCAAACGACCCGTGGGTACCTGCCATAGAACCGTTTTTTTTTTCAAATCCGATTATTTCGGATAGTGCTTATTCGATTTCAGCGAAACTTTTTGTAAAGATTTTAGTATAAGCCAAAAATAAAATTTTCAAAAAAATAATTTTTGGATTTAAAAAAAAAATTTGAATTTTTTCTTTTTTAAATCAAATTTTCGAAAACGCGACATTGATTTTTTTTGAAATTTTGTTTTTAGATGTTGATTAGTGATTTCTACAAAATGGCATACCAATTTTATTTTAAAACTTTTTTTCCAAAAAAATATTTATAAAAAATTAGTTTTTTAAAAAACAGCTCTAACGATTTTAAAGTTTTTTTTTTTTCTAAAAATGCATCTTATTATATCAATCAAAACTGCATACTTTTTTTGGAGGGCAATTTGATTTCAGATTTTATTTTATTTTTTTAAAAAACGAATTTTATTTTTTTGTACTTTTTTTTTTTTTGTATCCACATTTTTGGTACCTACATTTTCCAAATTTTTATATAAATAAAATGCACGACTTGGTCGCACGAACTTGCTCTTAGAGTTAAAGTTGCTTAAATTTTTAAGACTTTTTAATAAATAATTAGTTTACACATAAAAACGAAATTTTTTAAAAACCCTTTGTCAAATTATTGATTTTCAAAAAAAATTGAAATATTTTTTTTTTAAATCCAAAAATTGTTTTGTGAAAATTTTCTAAAATTTTTATATTACCTTTATAAACGCTTTTGTATAAAAATTTTTTTTAAATCGGGTTTGGTCCTAAAAACAAAATTTCAATTTAACATCTATTGAATCAAAATTGGTTCAATTAGTCCAAAGTTATAAGGTAGGTAACAAACATACTTTTTGAAAGTCGGTAAAAAAAAAGAAACAAGGTGTAATTTGAAATTTTTTTGAGTGCCAGTTAATTGAATAAAAATATCATAGAATCTTAATTTATTTAAGGTAAATTTTTTCCCAAGGATTGTTTAATATGTATATAATTTATCGTTCTTCCTCAATATTTTAAATAAATTTTAAAATTTGTGTGAATTATTTAGTTTTTTTTTTCAGGAAAATGTGGGCAAAAATAACAAAGGATAATAATGGACGATAATTTTGTATTTTAAAATGATCTCAAGTATAGGTTATCTAAAAAACAAACAAATATTTAATTTATGTTTTTATGTTACTCGCTAAACGAAGTATAATCCTTTTTTAAAGATATTTTTTTTATTTACTCGATTATTCTTATAGGTACTGTTTTTTTTTTTTTTTTTTCTTTGAAGTTTGAAAAAAATTATGAATTTTAACTGTTCGTTATGATCCTTAGTTAAAACAAGTGTGTAATGCAGCTAAAAAAATTAAATAAAGGTTTAATTTCTTCATAGGCGGATCCAGGGGGGGTACGGGGGCACGTGCCCCCCCCCCCCCAGAACTTAAAGTTCATACTTAAAGGAAATCAAACTATAAGAGCTTTAAAAATATATGAATAATAACAGAAAGAACTTGAGTGAAACTCTTGTCTATTTCTGGCTGAAAATGCGAATTTTGTTGATTGTTGCATCCCTTTCCCATGAAAAGCTCCACCTCAAAAATTTGCACTTTTTTCGTTGTTTTTTTTTTAACATTAGTGTTTTTAAAATAGCGGAACAAGTCACAAAATTGCATAAACTATATATTATAGAACTGCTGGATATGTAGAACAAACTTGCATTTCAGAAGTTTGCCCAAGTTTGCACCCCGAAAATAAAGACCCCTTGAAAACAACTTCTCAAAAGCGACCCTTACTTATAGATTTTTAAAATATTTTATAGATTTTTATAAATGTTATTTTATTGAGAAAATTTCTCCAGGGATACCTCTAAAAATGTGTAAAAAAAATAGTGTTCCAAATTTCAAAAGAATCGGTGCAGTAGTTTTGAAGTTATGAGGAGCACCGGCGTTGAAAACATTAGTTGTGGGGATAACGATTTAAAGTTTTGAACTCTGGACTAAAAGACTAAAACGTTCCTAAGGGAAGTATTAAAATACTCATATTTGGGCAATTTGGCTCCAAGAGACCCACAATTTGAACACAATATTCTTGAGGTATAAAACAATTTAACCCCTTGTAGCCCCATGTGACATTTCTGTAACAAACCGAAAAAGATTGCATAAAAGCTCTACAAACTATTTTTTTTTTTTTCTTTTGAAGCTTCTAATATTATAATCTTTAAGTATTGCTTTATCGAAATAGTACTTCAAATTTCTAATAAGTAGCACCAATAGTTTTTAATTGACAGTTAATGTTGAAAGTTGGGCTTTTTTGAAAATAAGCAAATTTGTGTAAAAACTACAAAATTCAGAAAAAAAAAATAGTTTTTGTTAGTAAACCCCACGGGGTTTTATTTTTGGATTTTAGAAAAGTGCCTAAAAATTAATATTAGATAGTTTTTTGCTTGAATTTTTGCATTTTTATATAAAAATAAATTATTTAAACTTTTTTTTTACTCCCAAAATATCGAAATAACTAAGTAAATAATGACTTTATTGAATTTTTAAAAAATACGTGTTTTATTAAAGATAAAGGCCAATCGATTGACTTATTAATTTTTAAATTTACGACCTTGGGTTACAAAGGTTAATGCAAATTAAAAAAAACAAAACTTGGTTTCCCGGCAAAAAAGTATGATTCAGTTTTTTTTTGTTATTCTGAGGAACTTTTATATTTATTAGAATGAAGTCTTTAGTATTTGACTAAAAACTACTAGGTCATTAACTAATGGTATAATTATGTCCATAATATTGAAAAATTTTATACAAAATCAATTAAAAAACGTAAAATTTTTTTTTTTTTTTCAAAATTTCATCTTTAAAACTTAATTTCTCAAAAACTATTTGGTGAAACAACTTAAGTCAAAAAATTAAATAAAGAATAGATTACTAACTTTAATATAGCACAGAATTGTACATACGTGCATTTTCTGATTTTTTATATTTTTTTTCTTCCGGCTAATCCAGGAGTAAGAGGGTTAGCACTTAAGTGGCTTTTACTGTAACAAGAAAATGAAAATTTTTCCTTCCGAATAACTTTTTGGTCATTTGGTACCTATTTTATGTGGGAAATGTGCCTAAATATTTTTGGCCAGGTTTTAGACCACTGTGGGTCGTTAAAATTTTCTGCTTGTTAGTCAGTCGTATGGTACTTCACTTTATTTCTAACTGTTATTGCTGTTTTTTTTTGCCAATCCGTCCCTTGTGCCCCCCCCTCCCCCAGAAAAAATCCTGGATCCGCCCCTGAATTTCTTTATATTCATTAACTATGCTTTTTAATTTTTGTGTTACTTTTGTCCTCGGAGAGAGTGTTACTTTCGTCCTGGACATATAGGACGAAAGTAACAAGGGCAGAATCTTTATGCATCCTCTTTTAGAAAAAAAAAAACAATCTTTTAGAAGGCATATTTTGATATTTGTTATTCCATAAATCACAGCAGCAAAAACCCCAAAAGTAAAAAATGTTACTTTTGTTCCTGGTCTCCCCGAATTTATAATTGGCATTAAATCAGAATTTAATACACTTTAGGTAATATGAGGTCCAATTTTAACAGAACTACCTTATTTCTTTTTTGGACCGCGTTTAAAGTGTGGGTCACTCTTCTAAAATTATAATCCATTATTTTTATATTCTTACAAGTAAAACGATCAAAATATTTTTAAATATTATTTATTTCCTTAATTTTAATATCAATTGAAAAATAAATTTTTCTTCATACACATATAAATTTTTTTAAAAATTCTAGTTTTTTGTATCTTATAATCTATAAGTGGACAAAGAATAAGATAACATACATAATTACGTATTAAAAATTTTTTTTATAAATAAAAATTCACAACAAAATTCTTATAGCCTAAAAAATATTCACCTAAGTATTTACAAGAAAATGATGATGATGTATGAAGTTAAACTTCTATTAAAATAATAATTTATATACATTTTTTTTGTAATACATATATGTACTAAGTTCTATGAAATGAATATTAAAAAAAAAAAATACGAAAAATTAAAAAAAATAAATTAATAATTAAAATAAAAAATTCAATTCTAGAACACAAATTAATCAAAACCAAAAATTATGTTGAAGGAATATTAATTTTATGTCATCTTACGTTGGTTTTTGTCAGAAAATACATTTCATCTCGAAAAGGAACACTTTTGTTTAAAAGTTTAAAGTTTCAGATTCGGAATCTAAAAACACTCCGAAACCTCCTAACAAAAAGTCACTTGTGGGAATTTTCGGAGTGTTTCAAGTTATTCCCGAAGAAAAACCAACATAAATTCAAACAAAATTTTAAATTCCTCCAACCAAAAACATCCGCTGTAAATTTGCGCTGCTAGTGACATCTCTGTAAATCTAATGTAACTTAATATTTAACCAACTTATTTTTGAACAAAAAAGGTTTGTGTATACGATATTCGAATATTCACAGTTTGGGTAATTGTGCATTTTAGTCGCATTTTGCATTTCTAAAGATTGGTGTTGTTTTGTGATAGTGTTACAGACAACAACCAGAAGATGGCGTAAGTAATGTGTTTTATAAATTTACGGTTTGTCCGTTGATTTAAATAAATTATTTGTTAAAACACATTACTCACGGAATTCATAGTCATCACTCAAATCGAGATTTTCCCCAAGTGGTAACACGTCTGAGGAGAATTTTGTGAGCAAATGCTCAAGCATTTACTTCAGAATTACCTCAGTGAGCATTCATAAGTTTGAATTCAAGCAAAAGCTTTGATATCTTAATTTTACGAATATTTAGGTCAAAGGACCTTTAGGAAAAACTCGATTATTGAGTGAAGACTAAAAATTCCGCCTTATGAACATCTTCTTAAAAGTTTTAGAGATCTCTCTAAAATCTAAAAGCATTCATCTTAACCTCACTTTAAACTAATCTCATTCCTCACAATATTTCGAATCTAAAATATTTTCACTTCCCGATAAAACTGGTGCATTCCTTCGTGGACATAATTTCATATGAAGATCCTTCTCCATCGATTCTATTATAATGTAATCCAAATAAATTCGCGGCGAAGATAGAATTCGCCACGTTAGTGGATTTAATAGATTTGTTTGATATTCCCAATAAACAGCTGCATAATGGGGATTATTTAAATCACGTCCTGGTACCATTGACGTATATTCCAAACCAGGTTCAAAATAACGTGGTTCTTCGGAGAATTTAATTTTATCGGTATACCGTTTGCGTTGGGAATGCAGGCGAATTGAAAGTGTACCAATTTCACCGCCATGTAGTGTACTTTCATCAGAATTTGATATTTTCACTGTGATTTTGTAATGAACTCCTGAAAAGTTATGAAAAAAAATAAGGTTACTAAATGGAAACATTTGAGGAAATTTGTGAAAACTTACGACAAAATGGCTTTTTATCGCCAGTCATTAAATAAGCTGTCAAAGTTGAATTTTCTGCTATTTTTTCTTCATTTATAAGCTTTGTGTAGTCTTCGTAACTGTGAAGACCCATTCTTAGGCAATGCAATCCATTTGAATCGCATTTTGAGCACTTTCCAGCTTTAAGGCTCTGGAAGAAAATTAAAGGAAAATCGTCAGAAAACTTATTTGATTACTTAATGCTTCCTAAATAACCATTTTGCTTCTATAAAGCCTTAAAGAAGCTAATGTAGCCTCTGTGATGTTTTATAGAAGTGTTAATGGAAGTTGTTAACAATTGCTTCTATAAGACTTTAAATAAGCTATTTTAGCTTCTGTAGAGCTGTTATTGGAAGATTTAGCAATTGCTTCTATAAAACTTTAAAGTGTTATTGGAAGCTATCAACAATTGCTTCTATAAAACTTTAAAGAAACTACTATAGCTTCTGTAAAGCTTTATAGAAGCTTTAATGGAAGTTATTTGAATAAAATGCGAGATATTCACCACGAAACTAAACTCACCTCAAATGAATCACATGTAACTCCCACAAATGGACATTTCGACCGCACACTCTCCGTAAAATACTGATAACTTCTTATATGATTGCATCCCAAAAACTCTTGCATATTCACAAAAAATGATTTCTCCTTATTATTTATATACTGATGTATACCCTGCCCACAGCCGGGATTATCAAATCCCCCATTCGGGAAGAAATCCATATGACCAATACTTTTGTAAATACCCAATCCACCTTTCATTAGAGGATTGGCATCCGTATGAATGACATCCACATAATTGGCATCTGTCAAATCCAAACGAACTATTGGATCTGTTTCGGAAAAAAGTGGTGCCGCTGGATCCATTCCAGTGATGCGGGCTAGTTTTAAACCGAAATCTCTTTGCAAATGATAGCCACAATAGCCACCCATATGGGCGCCTAGAGAATGGCCGATAAAGTGGACTTTATCTAAATTGGGCATTTCGAGTTCTTCCTGTAAATACAAATAAGAAAAGAAATTTAGATATTTGGTGGTAAAAATTAATAGTTTTTAGTAGAACTTACATAAATCATATGAATTACATGAGCAGCAATATTTCCAACAAGTCTTATATTGGCAACAGCTTGTACATAAGGTGGGATCGAGCCACCACCCCAATCGATCAGGATCACTGATGCACCAGCTTCTGGTTCACTTAACATCAAAGTTTTTCCCAATTCAATCATCTAAAAAAAAAAGACTTTAATTAGTAAATATTCAATTTACATAGAGAATGAAAATTGATCAATACTGAACGTTACGAAAATGCAACTTGAGCTGGATTGAAATAATCTTCACTCGAAGGAGTTATAATAAAAACCGTAACTGAATAAAAAAAAAGTTTATACAATTATAGTGTTGCCTGATTGTAAAGTCTCAGTCACAGGATGGGGAAACTGTGGGTTATCAGTTCCTAATCAAAAGTTCAAAAAATTATAGAACCAAAATTTAAAGTCATGAAAGAATGAAAATAATTAACATACTTGCAATTTTAAAATTTATTATAAATTGGGTCAAAATTTTGTTTTAATTGTTCGCAAATCGCAGACTATTTTGGTAACGCAGTTGTTTTTCATACAAAATTTTGCTATCCCAGAGTACCGGTCTCATAAAAGGAAGAGGAATTTCTCCAAACAACTGGTTATGTGTTTTCAAGTTTATTCCAATCCGATAAATATACATTTAAATAAAAAATCATTTACATGGTCTCCCCAACAAGGAAAAAAGTCTTAACTACCCTGCGTTACCGTGTAAAAAAAAAACTTTAAATTACTATAGTTTAGTTTAACACCTTGTTTAGTTCGATTTGAAAAAACTGCATTAGTTGGTTTATTTCTATTATTGTTGTTATTAAATCTAACAAATTTCATATAAATTGACCTTCATTAATCACAATTTTTACCAGGGTTGTTATAATAAAAAAAGCATTTGAAATTTAAAAAAAAAAATCATTGCAAATAAAAAATATTTGCATTAAAAAAAAATATTTGCTGCAATTGAAAAATATTTCCATTGAAAAAATTCTTTACTTTAGGTAAATTCAATTCCTATTGTAGTTGAAATAGAAAATGTATGGTCAAATAGCCGAAATTATACTAAATTGGACGGGTAAAAAATATTCAATGCACACATTTCGGATTGAATTTTTGTTTTTCAATGCAGAAAATTTTTTATTTGCAAGACTATTTTTTTTAAAGCAAAATATTTTTATTTGCAATTAAAATTTTGCAATGCAAATAGTGTTTATTTGCAAAAAAAAAAATAAAAATTTTTTTCAATGCAAATATTTTTTAGTTGTAAAATTTTTTTTTGTTTGTTTTTATTTTCAACAAAATATTTATTTTTTTAATTTGTTATTAAGGGCCCAACCCATAGAATCCGTTGCGTCCGTTCCGTCGAAGTTTTCAACTGACAGCTGGATAAAATACACACGTTCTTATGGGAGGCGACCCATAAGCGACGGATCGGACGGAGACGGATGGATATGACGGAAGAAGTAGCCCAACTTTCTACTTTTTCATCCGTCGTATCCTTTGACATTGGTTGTCAACAATAGACCAGTTCGATTTTCTGTTTCTGAGTGCACGCCGGGGAATTTCAGAACTAAGAACTTCGTTCTTTTCTTCTCCGATTTTATGAATTGTGAACTTTAATTGTTTATTTGTGAAGAAAATGTAATAAAAGTAACATTTAATGATATATCTCATAAATTATATCAATTAAATACTCAAATTCTGTTGTAGAGTTCAATTTTACTGTGCCAAAGTCATACCTTCAACTCATAATTTGTTATAAAAATTGTTTTTAACTGAAGAGCAAGTACCTACATGAAATCTAGTCGAGCATTTTATTTTATCAAAAAAAGAACAACAATAAAAGTAAAAAATTTCTTGCTTCAGAACTTCCTTAGTGCACATTCAGCGATAAAATATCAAACACACCTTGGAATTTGAAGTGAGCTGTCAAAAAGCAATCCGTCATACGACGTATTCTATGGGTCACCCCTTTCTGTCCCATCATTCAACTTCAACGGATGGATTGACGGAACGGACGCAACGGATTCTATGGGTTGGGCTACTCCAGTCAAAGCGTCGGAAAAAAGGGCCTCACCTTGCGCAGAGAGGCACTGTCAGTTTTTATTTCATGGATCGATAGGGGTATATTTAAAAGGCTTAAACCCAATTTCTCACCACCTGATCATTATTTTTAGCGGAGTTATTCACAAAAATGAATTTTTTGGGTTATTTTACTTCTGAGCTAATATATTTGCTCCAGATTGTCGTAGACTAAAAAATAAACATACATTCTCTTCCTTATAATATTTTCTATCGTTGTATGTAATTTCATTGTATTTGAGTGAGTAAATACAAAATGGTAGCCGTTTAAAGTCAAATTCTTGTTGTTAAAAAACACATTTTTGTCATTATTTCGAAAAAAGCTTAATAATAAATAAGTAATATTAAGTCAAAGACGTTTTTTTGTTTAGCAAACTCTTGCCTTATTATTTTGTAAACGGTGCAAGTGTAGTATTAGAAATTAAAATTCTATTGAAATGGGTCAGGGGATGTCAAAGTAGCATTTTCTTAAATCCCCCATAAACGACATCATTACTACAGAAAAGTTGTCAGTTTAAGTGCTCCATAGCTTATAAGGTTTAAATAGGCTCTAACAAATATGGCAAATACAAACAAGTTGTAAAAGAAATTTGTTCTGGGTGGGATTTTATACAATTTAAAAAATCTGAATTTTTGTGAAAATGTGCATTTTTCGGAGCCTTCCCGATTTCGTTTTTTTCCATTAACGACTCAAAATAGGGGATCAGATCTGGTTCTAGAGACAACTCAGCATAAGTTATGAGCAGTTGGTAGTGAAATAAAAAAGATTAAGTCATTTTCGCCTCTATGCGAATTTTTTTTTTTTTTTTTTTTTTTCTATAGAAAATATTTCTTTTGACTGGACTAAATAGGCAAGCAACTGAAATCTGATCTAATTGACCTTAAAATAACGATCAATTTTTTAATGCAATATTATTTGATGTTTCAACTCTGATGTATAGAAAACATGAAGTAGTTATTTTTCTTTTAAAATCTATAAGACCGGATTTGAAATCTAAGCTTGAGTCTTATTATTTGTGTGTAGTCGAATACAATCTATTTTTTTATTTTTCACGGAAGGAACTATGTTAATAATAATTAAGTTTGCTTCTAGTTAAAAAAATGTGCTGTTAATAAAATTTTTCTAACTTACCCATGGTATATCACCCCTCTCCAAATATCCATGAGCTATCACAAATATTTTTCCCTCCGGATTAATGCCCATACTCCGCACCGATTCTGGATCATTTAAATCAATAAACAGTGGATAATCAAAACTTCGACTTGTGTATAATGTAAAGTGTGGCTGAATCTCGGAGGGTTTCTGTGGATGTACATTAATTTGTCGTGTATTTGTTGTCCAAGGTCCATTTAATGGAAAACATCCATAAACACCATAACATTTGACTTCATTTAAATCTAAAAATAAAAGAAAAAAAAAAAAGAAATAATAAATCAATATGTCAATATGTCAATAGAAGAGATTTATATTAGTGCATTGTTATCAGCAAGAAAAATTAAGGTCTAACTAATATTTGATGAAGCAAGCGCATATATTTGCCTCTTAAAGAAAACACAAAAAATTAGTGATAAGATTCGGTTTGTGTTTTCAATTGATTTTGAAAAACATTTATTCAGGCGACTTGTGTTTGTGTCTATTGTTTGAAATAATTCACGTTTTCTATTCTATTCTAGAATTTTTCTTTAGACAGATATATGATTAATTATTCTATAGTATTAATATACTCTTATCAAAATTTATGAAGATACAAAAAAAGATAGAAATAGAAAATTACCTGACTAACTTGACCTTCTTCATATTCAGGCAAATTTTATTGCAAAAAACAGAAAAAGAAGAAATAGAAATATTGAAATTGAAAAAAAAGCTATAAGAAACTACTTCATAAGCAACTATTCAAAACTTTATGAGGAAATCATTTTTGCTTTCAATGAATTCTATTTTTCTCAAAGTTTATTTACACCTATGAATATAGCATATGTAAATATATTCCTTACTCTTGAAGATGATGTTGGTTTCTTTTCTTTTTCCAGGTCAAGTCAGAGTAATGACCTCAACTTCTTTTTCTTTGCATAAGTTAATTTTTTTTTATAATTTGTGTTATGAATGCTTGATCTTGTTCTCTTTTTATAATTTTTTTTTCTTTTACTGTCACATAAAAATTTATACAGGGTGTCCCACAGTCACCGCCCCAAACGAAAACCATGGATTCCTGAGGTCATTTTAAGTCGAAAAACTTAAGAGGTAATTTTCTCGTTTTCGTCCCGTTTTCGAGTTACCACGGTTTTTATGATTTTTGTTCTCTTTTCCCTTATCTAGCTTTATCTTTGCCAAACTACGTTTGATTTGAAAATTTTTTTTTACAACCAATCAAGAATTTATTACAGTTTTAGTTTGTCTCAAAACTTTTTTTTCTGCGGACAACCGTTTCTCCACAATTTGGCATCAAACACAATTTTCTTCATTTTTTAAGTTGTTTTTTACACTTTCATATCATTTAAGTCAAAAAAAACACGTTAATGAGTATTAATTTTTTGTGCTTTTTATTAAAGCCCAGTTTATTTTCATAAAAAAAATAAGTTTTATTTCATAAAAAAGGCTACTGAAAGTAATTAAAAAAAAATAAACAAACTGAGTGAATTAAAAAAAAAATAATTTTTAAATAAAAAATTAATTTAAATGAATTAAAAACTTTTTCTGAGCTATTGTGGTTAAGAAAAAAACAAATAAATAAAGCTCAGAAAAAGTTTTAATTCATTTAAATAAATTTTGTATTTAAAAATTATTTTTTTTTTTTAATTCACTCAGTTTGTTTATTTTTTTTAATTAATTTCAGTTGCCTTTTTTATGAAATAAAACTTATTTTTTTTATGAAAATAAACTGGGCTTTAATAAAAAGCACAAAAAATTAATACTCATTAACGTGTTTTTTTGACTTAAATGATATGAAAGTGTAAAAAACAACTTAAAAAACGAAGAAAATTGTGTTTGATGTAAAATTGTGGAGAAACGGTTGTCCGCAGAAAAAAAAGTTTTGAGACAAACTAAAACTGTAATAAATTCTTGATTGGTTGTAAAAAAAATTTTTCAAATCAAACGTAGTTTGGCAAAGATAAAGCCAGATAAGGGAAAAGAGAACAAAAATCATAAAAACCGTGGTAACTCGAAAACGGGACGAAAACGAGAAAATTACCTCTTAAGTTTTTCGACTTAAAATGACCTCAGGAATCCATGGTTTTCGTTTGGGGCGGTGACTGTGGGACACCCTGTATATTACTTTGGACTTCGGAGAGATTTTAAGTGATGCCATCGTTTTGATAATCGTTCAAAATTTTGATGAAACAATACTAAACCGCAACATCCCTAATTTTTTTTTTAAATATTCTTAACAAATGCAACTGAAAACAGCTTTTCGTTTGTTTACAAAATACAAGAAAGTAAAAATCCATTAGACTCAGGGCTATAACTTGACTGTTTTTATTACTAAGTTACTGATAATTTTTTTTATATTTTTTTTGCGCTTCAAATTCGAGGGTCACTGTGGTGTATGTGTAACTTTTTTTTTGTTCTTGAAAAATCTAAAGGTTAGTGCAAATTATTTCTTCTAGGGCAATAAATCAGAAAATAGTCAATATACGACGTTTGAAATTGTTTAATAAGTGTGACGTTTTAATTAGATATTAATTGTAGCACAGCTTAGAATTTGAAAAAAAAAATACTAAATTAAAATATTTTATTAATAATATTTTGTGTTCAAAAATATTTTCATTGGATGAACGGATTTTAATTTATAATGCTTTTTGAAAAAAGTAGGTAGTCTTGCAAAGAATTTCAAATACGCTTATGTCGTTGAACTTCTTTGCAAGACTTTGCCGTGTTGATCTGATCTAAAATACAAAAAGGTGTTTGTCTTAAAAAAAAAGTGACGCCATTTTCTTCCGTTCCACATGAAATTTTTCGCAGTGCGGCAAAAATTTCAATTAAAAATTAAAAATAAACTATTAGAGATACAAATATTTTTAATAGCTTATTTGAAAGATAATAACCTAAGGTTTAATACAAATGAAGGATTTTTAAAAATTTCGTCATTTAATAGGGTAAATAGGGGTAAAACAAAATTGCAAAACATTGGTTATTTTCTAACGCGACAATGTAAAGAGTTAATTTTTTTTAATCGATAAATAAATTCATTACAAAACTGACAATGGTATTGAAAAAATTCTTCAAAATTTCAAAACCAAGTAATAAATGGTTTTTTAAAATTAAAACATGATTATAGTGATTATAGGAAGAGGACATTTTTTGTTTGACAATTTGAAAAACGTCAATAGAAAGATAACAAAAAAAAAGTTAATGGTCTAATGCGGATTTTTTTAATGTCCTGCTTTCGAAATATGAATTTTTGAAAAACACCTACTTTTTTTGGGGTATTTTTGGGTGAGTTTTTATTGAAGTTATACTTCTTATGGGAGGGTGGGTATGAAAATTTACTTTTTGACAAGAATGTCAAAGGGATTATGACGCGATCACCCTGGGTAGCAGGGCTGTCGTTTCACCTTTAGAGTAGGCAGTACTTTAGTATTTAAAAATGCAGTACGCCGCAGTACGGCAAACATAAATGTTACATGTTTCATGTGGAAAGTTGCATGTGGCAAGTCGTATGTGGCAAGTTGCATGTGGCAAGTTGCATGTGGCAAGTTGTATGTGGCAAGTTGCGTGTGGCAAGTTGCATGTGGCAAGTTGCGTGTGGCAAGTTGCATGTGGCAAGTTACATGTGGCAAGTTGCATGTGGCAAGTTGCATGTGGTAATTTCCATGTGGCAAGTTGCCAGGGTTGCAAAAAGCTCACATTTCAGCTCAGCTCACAGCTCAGCTCAAATTTGAGCTAGGTACCATAGCTTAGCTCATTTGAGCTGAGTTGAAAGTGAGCTGAGCTGAAAGTGAGCGCCCCAACTTCCAACGCCTATATCTCGGAATTTTGAGGAAAATGAAAAAAATTTTTTTGATGCCAAAAGGTAGCGGGGACTCTAACCTACATTTGGGTACAACTCTCATCCCTGTAGGTCCACGCGTTCTCAAACCGGGAGAACTTAAAAGTAAAAAAAAAAAATAGGCACGATTCTGAAAAAATAGGCATGATGTGGCGGTTTAACATGGAAGGCGATTTTTTAAAAATCTGACAATGTGCAAAGCGTAGGCCCATGACACAAGCTATCATTTGGCATCACTCCCAAAAATTACTCTCAAGCGGTTTAGCTTCCAGGAGCGTTTAAAGATTCGGGGATTTTTCGAAAAAAAAATTTACCCCAACTTTCAAAACCGATTTTTTCGGAATTTTAAAAAAAGTCGAAAAACCGGATTGCACCGGAATTTTTTTTTTATGATAAAAAAAGAAATATTTTACTAAAAAAATAGAAATATATTTACTATCAAAAACACCAAGAGAAAAGATCACGAAAAATTATCTGTCTTATTTATAAAAATATCTATGTGTTAAAATAATTCCATTAATAACTAGAAACAAACAACTTAAGCTATGGTGTTTTATAAAAGTTTAAAATATCTTCATATTTCATTATACTTTCCAAATAAAAATCAATGTATCCTCTCACCCATCACAGCTCAGCTCAGCTCACTTTACCTTAGCTCACCCAACAGCTCAGCTCAGCTCACCGACAGCTCAGCTCACCCAACAGCTCAGCTCAACCATCAGCTCAGCTCACTTTCAGCTTAGCTCAAATGAGCTGAGCTATGGTACATAGCTCAAAAGTGAGCTAGCTCAAAATTTGAGCTGAGCTGCGAGCTGAGCTCAGCTCACTTTTGAGCTTTGTAGCAACCCTGCAAGTTGCATATTGCTACTACTAGTGCTGAAGCACACACAATCCTCATAAAATTACCATATAGCATATTTTATGCGCAATTTGTTTACTTTCGTTAAGCATATACCGTACGTTCTGAACCGCACAACATGAGTAAATTTCACAGATTAAATTGAAAACTACATGGACGCAAGGAGGATGAAAGAATTAATTTATTGTTCACTTGATAAAAATGTAAAAAAACGAAGTGTGGATTAATTAATTTAATAATAGAAATTAAAAATATCAAATGAAATTCATTTATATATACTGAATGAGAAGTATAACTTCAGTCGCTTGTACATGTGTACACACACTCTTTTTTTTTTTAAATTTTTCGTAGAGTTCAAAAAATCTCAAACTTATACAACATGTAGTCTATGCGTGCGCATATATACGCAAAAAATTGGTATTTTAAAATAATTTTTGATCGAATAACGGGAAAAACAAGTTTTTTTTGTCCCAAGTTTTTTGACCATTTTGAAACGTGATTTTTTCATTTTTTTCATAAGAAATGATTATTTTTAATAAATACTTTTTGCGCATTTTAAAAAATTTAATTTAAAAATGGTTTTATTCTTAAGAAGAAATATTTGGCTTTTTAATGGTGTAATTTTTTTTTGTAAGCTTTTCAAATATAATGAGAAACAAAAAAAAAAAAGGTTTGAAATAAATAAACGCTTCAATTGACTCATTTTAAACAAAAGCACACAACCTGTTTTCTTACGGCGTTATCACGTATAATCATCGTCCGTAAACCGGCTTTACAGACAACGACTTTTTTATGTTAACATTTTTTTTAGTTTGTATCTGCAAACACAAACAAATGAAAGACATAAATGTGTAAGTGAAGAAATACTTTTTACACCAATTTTTTTTCTTTTTTAATAGAAATTATAAATTAAAAGTAAATAAATTAAAACAATTGTTTATGTCAAATAATTTTTTGATTCAATGACAAACCGTACCTCAAGTTTTTTTTTTTTTTTTCTTAATATTCCCTATAATCCAAATATTACAAACGAATTCAGATTCACGTCCAAAACCTTATTTCAATTTTTGAGAAATTAACTTTTGAAAATTTATTATTAATAAAATAACATTCAAAATCAAAATTAACGATTTTTTTTTCTTCTTTCAAAAACTGATATCTCTTTTACTGTCCGAAATATCTTCTTAAATTAATGTTTCAACACTTATGTATTTAAAATCAAGAAATTGCATAAAGTAAATATCTTTAATCTAAAAAATAATTTACAATCTAATATATTTCCACACCTCAACGAGAACAACAACAAATAATGCAAGTGGCCAAGAGGTCAACAGTAAAAATTTTCTCTTCTTCTATTCAATTTTTTTTTTTCATCTTGATCTTCATCAATCATTACTTACTTGACGTATATTTTTATACACACAGTCTCTGAGTCTCTCTCTCTAAAAAACATAAACCATTCAACTTGCTTGTCTTGAGTTGAAAACCAGTCTAGACTAAAGACTGCAGTCAATTTTTAAAATAAAAAAAGATACACACAAAAATGACCTAATTTGAATGTTGAATCATAAAAATAATAAAAAAAAAAAATTGCCACACTTTTTAAAAGTATCAATTTTGTATTTGTTGTTGTTGTTTTTTTTTTTTGTTATTTTCGCTCTGATTAAGCCGTGTGCTTGTCATTAAATTCTTGAAATTTAATGGTGACATTAAATTGAGATACTATCTATCAAGCAGTTAAGTTGAAGACCTATTAAAAGATGGCCATGTGCGGTGTGTGTTTCATGCAATTTTTCCTCATCTATTGATACAAAAATCATCATTCGATCTTATTTTTACCTTAGCAGTGTGACCATACTAATATTTTTTAAATATTATTAAAATAAAAAATTATATGGCCACCAAAGAATAAGCTTTTTATCTGCAAACTTCTGAATTTGTTTTTGTTATCAAGAATTTTTTATGAAATCTTTAAGTACAAAAAAAACCATGCTGGTCACACTTTTGATCATGCTCATGCAAATGTATCTATCTTGTGCTTAATAATATAGTAGGTTTAAATGATTCTACCGTAGCTTGAATGGCAATAAGCTCAATTACCAATATCTCGTGTTGGCTCGTGGGTTGATGAAATAATCATTTTCGAACGTATACACAGTTAGTTCTCCTGCTGCTTACTTTGACAGTTTGCAAAGTTGTGCAATAGATTAATTTAGCTTGTTTTCGAGAAACAACTTCTATTTTATAAAAAAAAAATATCTACGCATCTTTACGTCTAATCCAACTATTCTGTATGGGGTCAGTTAGTGATGAACTCTTTTTTCTTCGCATCCCTTTTCTTATCACTTTATCACTGAATTGGCATGTGGACTGGAAAATGACACAAGAGAATTATAGTCTGCCGTTTTTTTAATGAATTATTATTTATTGATAAGCGAGATTAATCTTTTATTTTCTTATCAGGATAGTAACAATATTTTGTGCTTTGTATGAGTTTGAATGAAACTATTGATAGAGATGATACTATTTTTAAATCATGAAAGCTATTTATAAGAAATTGAAAATTTTGTATTAACTAAAAAGTTATAAAGGTTAAAGTGACATTTCAACTGTCAAAGGTGAAAGTTTAACATTTATTTGCTCGTTAAAAAAAAGTTAATTTTTTCATCAAATTAAACGTTATTTTTGAACAAAAACTTCATAAATCAACTCTTTTAATCGTATTTTATTCAAACTACACAAAATTCAACAGTTTCAATACAAGGTACGAAGTTTTATTCATAGATTTTATTATCGCCAAATTCCATTCTCGTCGTTACGGTATTGTCCTTATGAACCATAACCGTAGAAAGCGATCTATAACCGAAACTTCTCCCGAGCTAAGCACCAGTTCCAAAAAATATTCTTTATCTTCGAACGAAATTAAGATGGTGGGAAATCTATCAATCGATGAATTAAAAAGCATCCTCAGTGATATATTGTCCGATAAACTGAAGGATCTTGCTACAAGAGAAGATCTAACGACACTTTAAAGCGAAATAAATTCTCTGAAAGAAGAAAACTTGCAACTCAACAACCAACTTAATATGATGTCAGAAAGGTGCGAGCTTCTCGAAAATCAGCTGGAATTTATATCAAGAAAGGCTAACGAATGTTCCATTGTTGTACACCTTCCCATAAACGCAGAAACCAATGCAACTCAATTTGCTATACAAAGTTGCAAGGGGCTTCTTAAGCTACAGGAAAGTGATAATTTTTATATAAAAAAATCCCGTGAAATTCACAACAACAACGCGCAACGCGGAACCGTTGTTCTCGAGCTGCTCTCAGCAGAAATAGTGGACAAGATAATAGCCGCTGCGCACCAACTTAAAAATTCGGGGATTAGCATTTTTCGAGAACAATCACTTTTGTATAGAAAAAAGAGACAAACACTGATACAATTCCGAAGTAAACTTCTTGAAATCAATCCGAATGTGAAAATTATTGTAAAAGGCGACAAAATGCAAATAAATAGCTACACATTTATTTACAAATATTCACGTGGGCTTAATGTCAAAAATTCTTCTGAGTTGACATTTATCAAGCAGATGTTCGGTGACAGATCGACTGAATTCTTTGACTGCGGCGAGGGAGTGAAGTTAGCACCAACTTCGAATTCGCCATCTTTATTTCCATCTTCCTCTCAACCGATGCGCGCGCCACCTTTGAGTCAACATTCACAAGTAGTAAGGCGGGGTTTACAATAGGAAGAATCTGTCGTCTGCCACAATATTAATTTAAATAATTTGCAAAATTTAAAAATTTTATCATATAATATTACAGGTCTAAAAAGTAAGCTTTTACAACCTGATTTTTTTAATTTTATTCAAACTTTTGATGTTATAATTTTAGTAGAAACTTTTTTAGAAGAAAAAAATGAAAATGAATATCTTAAATATTTTAAAAATTTCAAAATAATGTGCTCACCGGCAAGTAGATCAAATATTCATGGCAGAGCCAGTGGTGGAATTTTATGTGGTGTCAAAAAAACTATAAATTGTAACTTAATCAATCTTATTTGTTTAGAAAATAGACTTATTTTTAATATTTTTAATGATAATTTAAAATACTCAGTAATTCCGGTGTACTTGAACTGTAATAACTGGCAGAGTGACTTTGATTGCTTAATTGATTTCTTGAATAACAATAATCTGGAGAATATTATGATCATTGGAGACCTAAACGCACGTATTGGGAGATATCAGAATCCTCCAACCTATAACTTACTGTCGCAAAACGCACTTAATATAGCGAGAAACTCCAAAGATGAACAGTTTAACAGAAGTGGAAGACTCCTTACCGAATTCTTTGAAAACTTTGGACTCTTTGTGCTTAATGGCGCAACTACAGGCGACGAATCTGGAGAGTTAACATTTATCAGCGGGCAAGGACAGTCAGTGATCGACATTTGTGCAGTATCAGCAGAGTGGCTAAATACTATTCCAAACTTCAAAGTGGGTATAGCGAACTTCTCAGCACACCTTCCAATTGAAGTCACGGTTAAAATTTTAAATGAAGTAAGCCAAAGCAGCTCAAATAACGTTCATAAGTTAAGGTGGAAAGAGAATAGTGCTCCTCTTTATAAATCACTCTTGGATCGTCACTATAGCTCCCTACCTCCCCATTCAACAACCGGGATAGAACATTTGGATGAGCGAATTATAAATTTTATTAAAATATCAGCTCCATTTGCTCAAAATAACGATACTTACTCCTTTACCCCTAGAAATATATGGTTCGATAATGAGTGCAAGAAGCTCCGCAACCTATCATTTGTTTATCTCAAACTTTTTCGATCCACAAATTCTATGTTTTTCAAGAATATCTACCTTCATGTGAATAAGGAGTACAAGGCTTTATGTGCTTCAAAAAGAAAGGATTACAATATAAGTCTAGCGAAAAAATTGATGAATTGCAAGAATTCAAAGGCTTTCTGGGATAATGTTCGTGAGCTAGGAGGACGTTCTCGGAATTCGGTGAATACTCTCGCAGCTGAGACACTTGCAGCACATTTTAAAACTCTTTTGTCGGCTGACGAGAGTCTCCATACCTTCGCTTATGCTCTTCCCAACTTTATTATTGATGAACTGGATAGCCCAATCTTATTCTGTGAACTGGAATCTACTCTACAAAAAATGAAAAATAATAAAGCACCCGGTATTGATGGAATTCCAGTTGAATTTTATAAAAATAGTACTGAACAATTCAAAAACTATCTTCTACTGTACTTCAACAGATTATATGATGAATCCCATGTGCCAACCAATCTAAATAAAGCAATTATCTTTGCAATTTACAAAAGTGGAGATGCAAATCAGCCAGCGAATTATAGAGGTATATCTATTCTTAGCTCGTTGAGGAAGATCTTTACCTCAATTCTTTACGAAAGGCTGATCAAATGGATCGACGACAAAAACCTTCTCAGTATTTTTCAAGCCGGTTTTCGTTCGGGATATTCAACGCTCGACCATATTTTTGCGTTAACAAGTATTGCCAAGAAATCGATTGATAAAAAGAAAAAATTGTTCGCTTGTTTCGTCGACTTCAAAGCCGCATTTGATAAGGTAAATAGACAGGCATTATTGTACAAACTTTCAATGCTTGGAATCTCTCGGAAGTTTTTGCAGCTGTACTTTAACTTTCTTAGTTCATCGAGTGCTTCTGTATGGGATGGATCGGATCTGTCAGATTGGTTTGAAACGACAACAGGTGTTCCACAAGGCTGTATTTTAAGCCCAATCCTCTTCGCCTTATTCATTGATGATATATCTGATGTTCTTCCTGGAGGAGTATCTTTTGCCGATATTAATGTGAAAGTCTTACTCTATGCTGACGACTTAGTTTTGCTAGCTGACAACCCTTTCACTCTACAGCTGCAAATTAACAGATTGAATACATTCTGCGAGAAATGGGGGTTAGTGGTCAATACCAGCAAAACGAAAGTGATGGTTTTTGAACCTCGTCAAACAAGAAGGCTTCGTGAAGAGAACTGGTTTCTGAACAACGTCGCTATTGAAGTTGTGCAAGAATTTAAGTATTTGGGAGTCTTGATCACGCATAACCTTAACTTCTGTAAGCATGTGAAATATAAAAGTAATGAGGCTAAATTGGCTCTGAGCTTAATGTGGCCCAAGTTCTTTGCGAATAAAGAAATCGATCTGGTTTCGAAGTATCGTGTATTTCATGCGACGGTGAATACATGCATGTGCTATGGTGTCCAGGTCTTTGGATATGCTTATATGGAGGCGTTTGAAGCATTACAAAGATATTTTTTCAAGCGCTTATTTAGATTACCAAATTCAACGCCAAACTATGCCATTCATGTAGAATCTGGTTTATCCCCACTTTACATCCTGAACCTAAAATCAAACTCAGATTATTTGATAAGAGTGATGAAAAGAAGCGGAAGAAGTCTTCACAAATCAATGATGGTAAATTTGTTACAAACGAGGGCCTCTCCATTTAAGGAGTGGAATGAATTAGCCATAGCCCATGGGACTAATCTTTCCATTAATGAAACAAATGTCGATGAATGGCCGGGGATTTTTGCTAATGTCATTGCAAAAATTGATGAAAAAACTTACACTCAACATCTAGCTAGAGCAACAGAAACAACTACTAGGAACACATATAAGAACCTGAACCACCAGTTGCCCTCAGAAGTAAACTATTTTTCTAACAAATTTTCGGTTGAAGCTATAAGCTACGTATTCAGAGCACGAGTCGAACTGTTAAACTTAAACTGTATGCCCCATCGAGATGACTTGCCACAACTTTGCAATCTCTGCAATAGAAGAGAGAATGAAGACACAATTCATTTTATTGCAACCTGTCCAATGTTGCAGGAAATTCGACGATTGTATTTCGACGTAAGTTATGTCGATGTAAATCGACTCTATGATATTCTTAACGGAGCTCTAGGATGGTCTTCCCTCTATAAGTACTGCAAACACGCCCTAACCTATCGAAATAGTTTTGATTTGTAAATCTCCGGTTACTACAGCTCATTGCACCAACAAAAAAAAAAAAAAAAAAAAAAAAATTATATCTTTTGTGTTTCAAATCACGTTAAAATTGAAAATGTATTCAATTATTTGTCTTTCAAAACATCTCAAAATTGGTATCTTTTTGTGTTTCAAATCATATTAAAATTGTTAAAACAATATTATTTTATGTTATTCAAGATTAATTAATATAATGAACTCTATCGTTAAATTATACCTATTATTATATTTTGTGTTTCAAATCACGTTAAAATTGATAAAACGATATTTTTTTTTTCAAGATAATTAAATATAGTAAACTTTATCGTTAAATTTGGATAATTGAATTTTGTAAACCTATAAACAATTCTTAACTTATTTAGTATCCACATTGGTTTAGTATTCAAAAAAAAAAAAAAAAAAAAAAAAACTTGTTCCTTTTTTTCATATTCTTTCATTAATATTATTTTTAACACTAAACGAAATGTCATATCAGGCAGACGGCAGAATAGCCATGTCATTATTCTTAAGAAAAGAAATATTGTGAAACAAAATTTAATACAATAAAGAATTTATCTATCTATCTATCTATCTATAAAGGTTAAATATTAAATCATTGCAGTACCTAATAAAGCTGGACAATTTTCTTGAAATATGATTCATTTAGTGAGAATAAGTTATTAACGTGGTTTAGGTACACTTCGAAATCTGTCAATCAGTACCGCAAGTAAATATTAATAAGCTAAAACAAATTTCATAATCGTGTTCTAAGACACTGTGAATTATAAGAGACCGAAATGAAAATACAAAAAAAAAACGAACTCTTTAACAATTCTGCGGAATGTTCCCAAAATGATAGATGGTCAGTATTTGATATTCATTTTTTTTATCTGCGGAAGAACTTTTCTCGAAATTTTGCTCTTAAAAAAATGAGGCACCTTTCAGTCCAGTTCAGTTCGTTTCAGTTCAGTTCAGTTCAGTCCAGTTCAGTTCAGTCCAGTTCAGTACAGTTCAGTCCAGTCCAGTTCAGTTCAGTTCATTCAGTTCAGTTCAGTTCAGTTCAGTTCAGTTCAGTTCAGTTCAGTTCAGTTCAGTTCAGTTCAATTCAGTTCACTTCAGTTCAGTTCAGTTCAGTTCAGTTGAATTCAGTTCAGTTCCGTTCAGTTCAGTTCAGTTCAGTTCAATTCAGTTCAGTTCAGTTCAGTTCAGTTTAAGTTCAATTCAGTTCAGTTCAATTCAATTCAGTTAAATTCATTTCAATTCAGTTCAACTCAGTTCGATTCAGTTTAGTTAATTTCTGTATTGTGCTTCAGAAATATGTAGGTAAATGAATATCATCAAATACCAATCTATCGTCGTCGATACAACGTTATGGAACCACCCGCTTTCAAAAGAAAGCATTAGCAACTTATCATAAGACAAACGCGTTCATGATTTTCGTTACTGAAATATCAGTCAAGAAAAAAATGTAAATTTTTAAATTACAAAGCTTCGATTTTATAAACGGATGCTGGTGCTCATGCGCAGCGCATCTCTTCGTAAATTATACAAAAAAATAAGGTAAACATAAGGAAGATGATTACAACCTTGACCTTATTTTTTTGGTTAAATAACTCCAATATTTCAGCAGTAGCAACAACAAAATAAACAACAACAACAATAAAATGTTAATTTTCCATTCTTCTTGGTATTTTTTTTTTCTGCAATTTATTTCGACCTCATAAAATTGGCCCAGTCGTCTTCGTTGTCGTTGATTGTTGTTTTTGTTTGTTGTCATCGTCGAATTCAGTCGGCAAAAAAACAGCATCAAACAGGTTGGGTTTTTTGGTTTGTTTATTTTTTACATGTTGAAATTTTCTTGACCGACTATATTTCAAGTTATTTAACATTAAACAGTGTTTTTGTTTGTTTTTTTGTTTCTTCTTCTTCTTCATTGAAGTTGAAAGAATAAAGAATTCCTTCATTAAAATAATTATGTTTTTTTTTTTCTTACAATTTTCGTTGTAATTGAAGCCCAGTAAAAAGGTACTTTCAGTAATTTGCTGGAAATGTAGGTAGGCAATCGTAAAAAAAAGGCTAAGTTATTTTTTTTAACCATGGCGAGGTTAAGATATCTTTGTTTTGGTACAGCTATGATGTCCGGCCGGTTGTTTTTATATTTCTTTTTTGTATATTTCGAAACAGGTTGTCTACATGTTTATTTTTTTAAGTTGCAATTTTTTTCGGTTTTTGCCTTGGGTCAGATAAATGTTTGTATGTTACATTTATTTTTAATTTAATTTGATCTTGAAATCTTCTACCAAAAATATTTTGTTTTGTTTCCTTGGTTTTGAAAAAAAAAAAATATATATACATTGGAATGTGAACTCTTGTTCAGAGACTTAATTTAAAAATTCGGAAAAAAAATTAACACAAAGTTTTTGCCATGAAAGAGTTGTTTTTTATTGATATTGCATTCTTAAACTTCATTCATGTCCTTAAAAAGAAGTGATGAGTAAAGGCAATTCAAGTTATATGATATTGATAAGAATGGAGAACTTACTCACAGCAGACATTATCATGAAAATTAATATACATATTCATACTAAAAGTTGAGCACCGCAAAACCACGACCTGATTCGTATTTAGCAGTCAGCATATTTTTTTAAGCTTAAGAGGGAGATATATTCTCGTATGATGTAAATACCTAAATAATGCCTGTACAAATTCAGTAGTCCTGGAAAAACGTTATTAAAAAACACTTTAGTTAAAAAATGTGTTTCACTTCTTATAATGTATTTGCATTTCTGTGAGACGTTCTGTATATAGATATAGACCCTAAATGTATAATTTAATTTGCTTGAAATTTGTTTAATACCATCTTTTTAAATGCCTCCTTTAGAGTAAACACCTCCTAAATAAGGGTTTAAATGACACATTATAATATTTCAAAAATAGTTTTCGAAAAAAATAATAATAAATAGTTTTGCAGATATCACTAGTTTACAAAAACACAATGTGCCGTTATACTTTTTATATAGATTTGAGCCCAGGATACTCGAAAATCTTATTTAAAAAATGTTTGTGCATAGGTTTTCGAGATATGATTTTTCAAAGTTTTTTGTCGTTTTTTATTCGGGCTATATCTTGTGTAATAAACAATCAATCTGAACAGAAAAACAGGCACCTGAAAGCTGAATAACAAGGCAAAATACACAAGAATAACTTATTTGGGTCACTCCAGATGTTTACGTGCAATGTATCAAAACGTCTTAAAAAAAAATCGATTTTTTAAACTAAATTTTTGCGAAACAAAAATTCCTTACTGAAATAAAAAAAAATCTTAATCTTTCGAATCCTCATAGTTTTAAATTTTTATGTGTAGTGCACAAATATAAGAAGATAATTTTCTTCAAAATCAATAAATTAGTCATAAAGATATGATAATTTCTGTAAAGATCAATAATTTCGACTCTTTTTGTTACTTTTTGTGTTTTTGTCTATAACTTGAAAAGGAAGCTGAATTTGAAAATGTTTATTAAGGAATTTTTTGTAGATACATAATTGAATTTTCTATTAATACAAATTAAAAAAAAAATTTTTTAATAAAAATATTGTAAAAACTTAAGAAAAAAAATGTTTGATGTTTTACTAAATTGTCTATTTTTACCCTTTAAGCATTTATAGATATTGAAAATGTAATGGAGAAAAGAAAATACTTCATCATTTAACATAATAGTCACAAAAATTGAATACGGCTAAAATTGGATAAATTTATGGACTTTCAAAAACTACTGTTTTTAGTCTTTTTGAGCCATTTACTGCAAGCCTATACGCAGATATTTTTTTTGTCAGTTATTTAATGTCAGAAGTTTGAAAGGAGATTTTATAAGGCAAAACAGAAAGAAGCAGAATTTTTAATTTACAATTTTGACCCAATCGTTCTCAAAATTTTTAAATTCGACCTAAATTTCGAATTATGTCGAAAATTTTGAAAGTAATTAGTTTCAACTAATTTGAATAAAATTTAGGAATCAACATTGGTCGAGTTAAAAAGAAATAGAAACAAAGAACCAGTCAAACAGACAGTTTAGAAAACTGTTTGTAACCTTTTTTTATTTTTAAAGCAATTGATCTATTTTCTGATCAGTTAAAAAAACAACAAAAAATACTTTAATCTGAATGCATAC
This sequence comes from Episyrphus balteatus, assembly GCF_945859705.1. Taxonomy (NCBI): domain Eukaryota; kingdom Metazoa; phylum Arthropoda; class Insecta; order Diptera; family Syrphidae; genus Episyrphus; species Episyrphus balteatus. The sequence continues at coordinate 102,620,875 of NC_079135.1, read as the reverse complement.
CAGAAGTGAAAATAAGATGTTTATTCTATCGGTTTTTAAAGTTAACTTTTTTTCATGGTTAACTATTTCGAACAATTTTCTCCAAAGAATTTCGTGAAATTTATTATTTAGTTTCAAAAATAATAAAGATGTCTAAATATTCATAAAAACTCTTTTTTTTTAAATACCATTTTTTTTTAATTCAAGTAACTCAAAAAACGTATTAAGGATTTCGTCTTGGATTTCGTCCTACGAACTATTAAATAAGAAATTAGTATTTAAATTTAATTTTTTTTTGTACAAAAAAGTTACCATACCCATTTTTAATTGAGAAAATGGTCTCATAAGTATACCAATAACTTCAAAAGACCTACAATTATAATCATGTTAATGTGATTCGGGTTTACTTTGTCTTAAATTTCTCTTAAAGGTGTTATTTCTCAATCTTCATATCTCAATCTTAAAAAAAACAAAAAGAAAAAAAAAAAAAGTAAAAGCAAAACTTAATTCGTCTATCGTCTGAAAGTAAAAGTAGCATTCCATGGGTTTTTTTTTTTTTTTTCTTTGAAGTTTGTGTTATTTTTTTTTCTGTCATCTTTACTGGGCCAAAGATGCCGGCTTTTGTGTAGATTTTTTCTCTGTCAAAATGTAATTCCCACAGAAAGAAATAAAAAAAAACCTTTTTGCATTTCTAATGAGATTACCTGCTGACTTACAATACTAACTGATCGCGCCATGACCATAATTTGATTTTTTTTTTTTTTTGTATTCACTTACCACTTTTAGGTGCAGGTGGAAAATCGTAAAGCGTATTGACAGCTCTGCTAGACTGATTGGCTAGATAGAGCATGGTCTGTAGCATAAGACCTCCAGTGGAATTTGCGATGTACATGATCGGTTCCTTTTTTGGTCTTCAAATAGAAAATTTTTTTAAACACTTTGTAATAATATTACCGCGTGTCTACACAATCAACCAAAACTAATGGTTAGTAATTTTTTTTTTTCTTAACAATAATTATGGGTTTTCACATTTCATTTCAAATACATCATAAAATTGATGCGTTCTTAGCACTTCTTCGTTTTCTACTTCAAGCAGAAGCCCAGTAGCCAATTGATTGCAATTAACAAGCCAGCCAAGCTAACAAACGCACATACAAATTGCTCAATTATAAAAGTCCGTATTTATTTTATGTTTTTTTTTTTTCTTTCTTTTAGTCTGTCTTGAGTCTTAAGTTTAGTTTTTTTTCCTTATATCACATATAACTCCGTATTCCTTTTTTTTTTAATTTAATTTCAATGGACTATCGCTGTCCAGAACTTGTGCTTAACTGATCACATTTGTTGCAGCAAAGATGGTTTTAAAGTATTTTCAGTTTGACAGATTGATCTTTGCATTGACGTCATCTTAGTTTGAGTCTCTTATCAAGCTCAGACATAGCTTAATTCTCTTTTGCTTAGTGAAGTGAGTTTTTAAAGTTAAGAGAGTATAAAACGCACATGGATTTTGATAATGAATTAGGCACTTAAGTGTTGCCATTTTAACGCAGTAGTAGATTTTTGAAGAATTATACGGAAGGAGAAATTATTCATACATTTATTTCCTCTTTATAAATTTTATAAACAATTGGTTAAGTGTTTTCTAACAAGCACAATAGAAAGGCAATATTTTAAATTAATTTATCAATATAACCTTTGTAAATTGAATATAGAAAAAATGTTACACATACACCACAGTGACCCTATAGTAAGTAAGTGCGAAACGCGGCATCTAAATTTTAATATTAAGTTCCAAAACTTTCATATTAATTAGATTAATTAGGATTTTGAGATGTTTTTAGATTTTTGACATAGGTATATGTTATAGAATATCCAAACAACGATAGAAACAAAAAAAATTTACCTATTAGCACTAATTCCAAGATTGTACCAGGATGTTTTTTAGTACATATCCTAAAATTTCCCTCTTTCTCAAAAAAATACTATTTTTCATAGATATATATGTTTTTTTCATTGCATGCATATCGTTTTGATTCTTAATGATAAATGGATATGAAAACCTTCAGACAAAATTTGGTTCCTTTACCATAACAGGGTTTTTAGGCAGTAAAGTTTGTAACTGTTATAATAATATGGGTTGATAGATGAAAAAGAGGTATAACTTTTTTCAGAGACGTCAGATTGCCTTGATTTAAGTTTTTTTTTTTTTTTGAATCAGCAATAAAAAATAGCTCGAAGTCATATATCATATGTGTATATAATACCATTGTCTATTATTGTTAATTTTGAAAATCTCCATTTTCCGATTTGACCTTGAAAATCGCAACTTGCGGACATGAGAGTTTTCTAGACTTTTGAGGTATGTTATACAAAGGCTTAACGAAGATATTGAGCAAACAAAATTTCTATTAGCATTCATTCCGAGGTTTACCCATTTTTTCACCTTATTTGACTGTAGGTATTATAAATTGTAAATAGTCAATGTAAATAACACTGGTCGGCAACGGATATAGAGCAAGAACCAAATCCTACTTTTTGAGAGGAATTTTGTGTGCTGAGTCCGAATCTGAAGTCAAAATTTCACTGGCACGTCACGTTTTTGAAATAATTGAATATTAATAGGTCAAAAACGCGTGTTTTTGGGTACATTTGACATCGAATTACATCAATGTTATTTTTTTTTTTTTTGTAAAACTACTTATGCAATCTCAAAACGCTATATCAACACGTCCTAAAGGTATTTATATTTTTTTCAAAATTATTTTTTTTCTCAAATATATTGAAAAAAGAAATTTATGATAGATATCTCAAAATCTTGATTATTTTTTTTCAAAGTAATGAATGGTTTTTTGAATCAAATTCCATCTTGCGTCTTCTGATTTGGACTTATAGAGAGCAACATATTACGGAAAATATATATTTTTGACTAAACATAAAAAAAACTCAATTAAAAGCTTTATAGCGAAAATAGTGATGAGTATAGCTCAAAAACTAGACGTGATAGAAAAAATCTGTAAACAGTTTTGAATTCAGCACACTAAAGTCAATCAAAATCACCTTATAAAGTTCTTTCTCCCGACTTTTTTTAGTTTTTTGCCGACCAGTGTAATTATTATAGTAAACCTTATACTACAAATAGGTATATATAAACTTAACTAAACTAACAAATTTCCAAAGACTTATATTAACATATAAATAAACTTAAATTTTAAGCATATGCACGACTGGGGTCACACGTACTTGGTCTTATGCTAAAAGTAACTCTGTTAAAGCTTTTAATTCAAGAAAATTAGGGAAAATTTAAAATTTTATATTTTCAAGAAATTTCATGAGCAGTGTAAAAAGAATAAAATCTGTTTTTATAATTAATTAAAAACCGTTTTTAATGATCTTTTACAAAAAAACCAAGTATACCATTTTATTTCTTGCGTTGAAATCAGGTTAGTTTTGTACGAGATATTTAGAAACCAAATAAACCGTTCTATGGTAGGTACCATTAATAACGGTACAAAAAATATTTTTTTATCCAAGAGTTGGTATTTATATTTTTTTTTTATCAAAATCGTTAGAGTCGTTTTTGAACAAAACTAGCTTTTCTATTTCCGTTATATGACAGGTACCGTTAGTTTTGGTCCTAAAAAAAACAGTATTTTTGTTCTGAAAATTATCAAAAGTTACTCAGAAAAAGTTACATACAAAATCATTAAAATAAAATTGCGTCTTATACCTATAATTTCTACATTAAATATTTTAAAAAATTGGATGTTTTTATAAAATAAAGCGATATCCTCAATAGTAATGTGAAAATAGCTTAATGGCCTTATTGACTTCAACAAACTTTAGTTTGGTGAATTCAATAAGGCGTTTGGTTATTCTTTACATAAAATAAAAAAAATAAAAATTGAAAGTTTAAGCTTGAAATTCCCTTTACGTCTGTAATTCGCAAAATTTTAAACGAAGATTCGGTCATTAAAAAAATATAAAAATTAGATTTTTTTTCATACCTTAAATAGAATATTCAAAGTTTTTTGCCTTGAGATGAGAGAGCAAGTTCAGTGAGAGGAGACCATGCCCCTCCTTCTTCCAAGACCAAAAGGTTAGCTAGCCAAAATGAGTCTTTAAAAATGACAATTATCATCTGTTTCAGTTTAAGCTTGTAAATAGTTACGTTAATGCCTACTTGTAATAGTAAGTTTAATACTATTCACTTTAGTTTGCACTTTCAATCCATGTACAATGGCATCACTGACGAAAAATATAGTGAAGAGATGGTTAAACTCTTTATTGTTTTGTTTTTTTTTTCTTTTGAAATTGCTTTCCAAAGGCAAACACCGAGTAATATTAAATCAAGAATGTTCATAAGCTACTACTTACAAAGCTCACTTTGGTCATCGAAATTTTCTTTCGTCTGTTTTCTCGTTGTTGGTGTTGAGCAGAATAAGTAGTGATAAGAGACACTCTGACCTAGGGGGTTTGTTCTTATCATCACATTCTACACGACAAAAACACATATTCTTCTCTTACCTGCAATTCACTCTTCAGTCCCTTCTCTCTTGATAATAAGTCTGAAAATTTGTTTTTTCCAAGCTTAAAGATGCGTCGCCGTCTTCGACCAGGGCAGGCTTATCATTAATTGCGGATTCGTGCGGATTTTAAGGTTCAAAGTCTAATGCAGGCTGGTAAATTGTCTGTGAGTATATTATTTTTTACTATCAATTTTTTGATTACAAATAAAATCTGAGAGAAGGGGGTGAAGTGGGGGTGCGTATGAGTGAAAAAAATAAGGAGGCAAAAAATTGTTGTTTTTCTTGTTAGCATGTGAAGGACTAACCTTGCCCGACCCACTTTGTTATATCTCTCTCAGTGTGTACAATATACATATTTTCAATTGACGTCAATTGATAAAGTCCAATTCTATTTATGAAAATTTTAAAGTTTTTAAGTCTTGAGGATTTATAATTATAAACAAGTTTATAAGTTAAGAAAATAGTAGATAAGGAATTATAGTAAGAAAAAAATGGTTTTAATTAAATAGCCAATTTTTTTGGTGCTCATAAACTACAATCCAAAAGAGATATTCAGAAGTTTGATAATTTGGTTAAAAAAAACTTAAATATTTTTTTTAAATTAATTATTTTTTTTTAACTGTCGAAGAGCAGTAAAGAGATTATCATACATGACCCATGACCCTGCATTTTTAACATAACTAAACTATATTGAAATTGTTCAAAAAAATGCAAAAGTATTATTTTAACTTAAGAGATTCGGAATTTTCTAAAGTATTTTTTTAAGAATAAAACATGGTTATTTTTCAAAATTAAAAAACAACTATTTGTTACTTAATCTTAAAGAAGAATCATGTTAAATTAAACAATTATTATTATTATATTATTTTGTTTATATCTTTCTAACGGAATAGTTGTATGAAGTTTACTAACCAGGTAGAAAATTTTGAAATTGTTGTAATTATAGTACTATTTATATTAAAGAATGCTAAGAAATACGAAATTATGTATAATTAACGTGATTAATGGTAAAATTAAAAATGTTCACTTGTTAAATCTACATGATCTTATGTAAAATTAACACTTTTATCCATGTTAAAGTTACATTTAGTCTATAATCATTCGATCAACGATCAGCTATAAGTTGACCCATGACCCTGCATTTTTAACATAACTATATTGAAATTGTTCAAAAAAATGCAAAAGTATTATTTTAACTTAAGAGATTCGGAATTTTCTAAAGTATTTTTTTAAGAATAAAACATGGTTATTTTTCAAAATTAAAAAACAACTATTTGTTACTTAATCTTAAAGAAGAATCATGTTAAATTAAACAATTATTATTATTATATTATTTTGTTTATATCTTTCTAACGGAATAGTTGTATGAAGTTTACTAACCAGGTAGAAAATTTTGAAATTGTTGTAATTATAGTACTATTTATATTAAAGAATGCTAAGAAATACGAAATTATGTGTAATCAACATGATTCATGGTAAAATTAAAAATGTTCTCTTGTTAAATCTACATGATCTTATGTAAAATTAACACTTTTATCCATGTTAAAGTTACATTTAGTCTCCAATCATTCGATCAACGATCAGCTATAAGTTGAAAATGTTTCTTTCTTTTTTTCTTTAGGTACATGACCCTATTACATTATATATGACGTTGACATGTGAAATAAAGTTTTTATGGACGTTCATAAGTTGTCGCTCTAGTTGATGATTTTTTTGGGAACCTCCCCCCCATCAGGCTAAATCGTTCTTAACTCTTAAAACATCCAAGGACTTTTGAATAGTGCAATTGTGACTCATCGCTGAAAAGTAATATCATGTCTAAAACTTCTTCAAGACCAAAATGCCATATACAAAAACGGAATTTGAAAAATAGATAGAGTTCGTCATTTTTACTGACGCAAATCAAAAATTGTTATTGCATCTGTTATTCATTTGAGTCTTATAAAATGAAAAAACGTGTCAATATTTATTTGAAATTAATTGAAATTTGTACTGAGAGTACAAGTTCATGTGGTCACTAAGAGGTCAACCATCTATCACGTAATAAGTTTTAAGAATAATGTTGTTTGTTTATTGCTTTTAAGTCAATTATAAGGGTAACCTACGTCTTTAATTATACATTTTAAATTAATAAATATTTACAAGCAATATTAAGGTACTAATCTATTCATGATTTCTTGACAGAGTTCATTGATTTTCTGAAAAGGTTAAAACTTTTAAGTGACTAATGTGGGACCTCAATCATCTCTGCGTGCGAAACTGGAAGCAGCAGGTTTAGAGCAGATCTCGATCTTGTTGCTTGAGGCCAAAACCCACAATGGACTCAAGTGCTGCCTTAAGCTTCTCATTATCTCCAGAAAATAAGATCAACGTGGAGATTTCGTGCAAGATAATGTTTTATATTCTTACGACGGAATCCGATGAATGATTCCCTCCTTGGGACTTTTTGTTCAAAAATTCAGTGGAAAATATCTAGTTTCTAAGTAAAAAAAATGTGTTCCTACACATTTCACCAGTATCGACAATTTCTTCGTAAATTTCTTTTTATGATGATTTGGGATATTTTTATGATCAGCTTTAATGCGAAAAATTATATTCTATATTATTTTAAACAGTAATTTCTGATTAATAAACAAAGCAGACATTCATGATCATTTTAATAAGCAATAATGAAATGATAGAGCCGATTAATCATCAGAATCTTATTTCATTCATTAATTTTGTAATTTGCAAGTAACAACAACAAAATCTTAGGTATAGCTTTTTTGTTTTTAATGAGTAATTGTAAAGTATTGTAATAGATTAGAAAATATTACGTGTAAGCCAGGAGCGGATAAGTTAATGAAAATAACCTTAAACACTAAATAAATCATAGTACTAGTACATAACACTTTTACCTAAAAATTTCCATTTAAATTATATTGAATCATTATGATAAAAAATTACAATTCCTTGTAGATTTTAAAAGTGAAGTGGTAAAAAGTGAATGGAATTATAATTTAAATTGACGTACAATAGCAATCGACGAATTTGGAATTTTTCGGGATTTACCTTAAGTCCTAGTGTAGATTTTTTAATGCAATTATTATATTTATTTTGCCATTATTGCACTATAATTTAGTAAAGCAAAAGCTTTCGAAAAGTTTAACATGCAAAACTCTACAATGTTTGTTTTAACACTTTTCTTCCCTTAATTATCAAAAATGTATGTTTTTTGAGTAAATATTTGTATACGAACTGTTAACATCATCTAATTTTTTTTACAAAAGAAAAGATATTTTTTAAATTAATAAAAAAAAACAATCCCTAACTAAAAAAAAAAAGATATGTTTTTGTTGTTGATTTTTAGTTAACAGGTTAACCTTAAAAAAATGTCATGACACTTTTTTCCATTCAACCGATCAGTTGAGAGATATTGTGACTTTAAAGAATTATGTATGTACATAATGTAGGTGATGGGTTTAAAATATATAGATTTATTTTTTATTTATCAAGTTATATTTTAAAAAAATCATTATTTTTATGAATTATTTAAAAACTTCAAAAAAAAAAAAAAAAATCATGTGTGCAATTCACACGTGGTAGAAGTGAAACCTTAAGAAATCATTTTTCTTGCAAAAAAAAAAAAAATAGAAAAAATCTACCTATTTTTATTCTATCACCTTCAAATCCATGTTTTTTATAATGACAACCTAGATAAATTTTATATCATCTAAAAGCTTATTGTCTTAGCTAAAAACGTATATATCGATCAAGTCTATGACACATCTACAAAAAGAGCTAGAATTTTTTGAACTCGATCAATTTCCATCAAAAAAAGCGAAAAAAAACGTATTTTTATCTTCTCACACTATTAAATCCATTTTTTTCCCTAACAAACTATACAAATTTTTACACCATCTGAAAGCTTATTGTCTTAGCTCAAAATATATGTATCGATCAGGTGTATGAGACATCTACAAAAAGAGCTAAAATTTTTTAAACTCGATGAAATTTCATCCAAAAAGCAAAAAAACATTTATTTTTATGTTCTCATGCTATTAAATCAATTTTTTTGTTTGACAACCTATACAAAATTTTATACCATGTGAAAGCTTATTGTTTCACCTTGTATAATGATGCATAAATCTTATTTCAAAGATGTCTACAAGAGAAGTTAGAATTTTTTAAAGTCGAATATGTCAAATTTCCAGACTGAGATTACGGTACTTCCTACACTGGTAGCTGGTCATCGCCACAGGTGTTTTGAGGTATTATTAAATTTTTTTCAATTTAAGATTGTGTAACTTGTAGAGCACGTAACGTTATGTGTGATATATCAAATAAAAGGTTATGTTATCAGCATGCGTATTAAAGTTAAATCAAATTTGTATGTACACTAGATCAAAAGATATAACGTGTGTTGGAAAAGAACATCTTTTTACCGTTATCTCCGAATTTTGAATATGAAATTAATTGAATTCTTGTACAATTATAATTTATTCAATTACCTATCTACAGTACAAATTTCATTCATCTATCTATTAAAACAAAAAAGTTATAACAAGTTGAAGTCGTGTCGCGTTTTCGTTTCATCTTGTTTCAAATCACTACGATACTAAAGAAGTTTTCACTTCAAAAAGATTGTTTGCTCTTAAATGGCACAAATAGTTGTCATGCAACTTTTTGTACTTTTGTCTGTTTTTCGACATTTCACTTTGAATAATTTGTGAAGAAAGATCAAACAGGGTTTTTCTAAAACCAATATTGTTAAATTAACCACTCAAAATAAAAGTCTGCAGCTTAGGATTAATATTTTTTTTTTATTTGTTTGATTAAAATTGTCATATTATAACGATAGAATCACTTACATGTACCTAATATATTATTTTTTATAATACAAATAAACTTAAAAACATTTTTTTAATTATTTTAAATATAATAATTATATACCTATGTACGTACCTATCTACAACAAACATAAACTGAATAGCTTAGTTATATTTATGCTTTTAAATTTATTTAATAAAATTTTAATTTTTGGCCAGTGCAATTATGTTAAGATAAGATTTATAAAAGCTTAACTAATAGTTTTTCAAAATCTTTTGTCAATTTTAAATTAGCTTAAAGCAAGAGGCCATCGAAATTATAATTTAACTAAATTATTAAGCTTGTTTATTAAAAATACATTCATCACTCATGAATGTTAGCAAAAATGTTATGAGTTTTAATTGTAAAATATATTGTACATAAAACACAAAGATCTAGTAAATTCAGCTGTAAAAGTTCTGTACTTGACAAATATGTTGAATTAAATGTATTTATATGTATTACAAAAATTTAATAAATCCATAATTCGATATTAAAAATCTTGTTAGTAGTTTAAAATTATTTTAAAAATTCGCAAAATCGGCCATTCCAAAGTAACGGAGAAGACATATTGCCCTTTTTTCCAGTTTATCTCGTTGAAGAAGCAATCTTTTTTCTTGAAAATTGGTAGGTCCTAAGGGCTCATGATAAAATTGAAGTGCTATTTTGAATTCATTTTTCTTGAAACTTCTAGAACTTCAACTTTATCATGGACCCTTAAGACCTACCAAGTTTCAAGAAAAAAAATTGCTTCATTTTAATGAAACGGCTATAAAAATCATAGCATAGGTACTATATATTATTTTTCCGATTTTAAACAATTTCTACTTGCGATGTACATAAGAGTAAGGTATAAGGCAGGTATAGAATTCGAAAGAAAATCAAACTCCTGATTATAGTAAGTCATGAAAATACGATGAAAGAGAATACAAAAAAATTTGTTCAAAATTCTAAGCTATAAACCAAATCGCAAAGTCGATTTGCCTGGCACTTTTATGAAAGGGTTTTGGAGGAAAGCATAACAAAAAACAACTATTTGAATGTTACTTTGAAGGGACATAGAAGATTTCTCGCTATAATTTTATGATTATTTTCAATTAACATTTAAACATTTTTAAATAAAAATTTTAAAACCATCTGTCCAACTTGAACCTTAAGAGCAAGACTTTTCTACCCAGTCAACATTTTATTATTGCAGCTATTGTGAAAATGAGCCCAATTTGTATGTAAAAGTTAAAACAATGTCGGTCAATTATTTTAGATAAACAATATTGCTATATTTCCTGAACTTTAATCTAGCTCTTGAACAATTTCTTTTATTTTATTTTATAAAACACAGTGAAACACTGTGTTTTAATCTAGTAGCTCTGTAAAACAAACAATCTGAACTGTTTGACCAAGTCACCTTTTTTTTATTTGAGTACGCTGTTAGTGCTAGCTGCTAGGTCTTAACAACCTATTTTAGAAGTAATAAGAAACCTATTCAGAAGTTAAAAAAAAAACTTAGTTTCAATTTCAGAACATTTTGAAAATCAATTTAGCTTCTTAATTCCTTCAATGGAACAGCAAACTTGTGCCTTTTATCTACTTTATAAGATCTTAAATCCTTCTTAAAGAAGAATGTCAGAAGCGATTAAAAATGTTTGACTCCTCTTTTAATTAATTTTGTGGTAGGTACTTGTACACCGGTGATTGAAATTTAAGTGTTCATCTATTAATCTTATTGATTATATAATTTTTAAGGTCCTTTTTTTATCAAAAAGTATCAAAATAATGATTATTAAAAATAACTGTAAACATTTGGTGAGCAAATAATGTGGTTGTTTGAGAATTTTAAGGCATCTTTTTTTTATAAAATACATCTATAAACTGTTGCTGATAGTAATGTTTTTTTTTTTTTATTTATTATTAAAAGGAGAGTCTTTTAAAGAAGTCTAAATAGTACCAAAGTTTCGCAATTATAATTGATTCTTTTAAAAACTTGTTTTGAAAATTAAAAATTTATTATACTATACCAACCTCTAATTTAAATATGATCTCTATAGAAAAATAAGAATATGGCAAAACAAACATCTTGAAACGGATGAAGCAATTATTTTATCTTTATAAAAATGGACATTTTTTAATTTTATAATTTGCAATTTATTGGTTTAAATGCAAATGATAATATTTCAATTTTTTCATTCTTTTGCTTTGAAACCCGGAATTTCTTAAACTGAACTTTCTTAGAAAATAAAGTAACAACTAAAACTCATTTCTTACTTAATTTATTTTTAATAAAAATCAATAACTTATAATATAAAATGTTTAACAGTATTTTTGCTGGCATCTGATTTAAAATTCTACATCTTTCAGATTTATTATTATCTTTGGAATTGTTTATTATATTTGGTCTTAAAATGACTGTATTTTGTTAAAATATTATTTTCGCTTTGGTTTATCTTTGATTAAAAACTAATTTCTATGGCTTAATAGTTACCAGAGGAAGATGCGGAAGAATATGGATTTACTGAAGATTGTACAAAAAAAATTTTAACAAATCGTTGTTATAGTATATAGTAAAATAATTATTTTGGTACAGAAACTTAATGGCAAGGCACAAAAAAAAATTTAACAAATTTGAACAGGTTTTTCATTCTGATCTTTGTATAACTAAATCGATTTTATCTCCAGCAGCTGCTATAAGTGGAACTGTAAGACAACAATCAAAGTCCTGGGTTTTCATTTCATTCACCTGTGGAAAAAATTATTACAAGAATATAAAATTATGACAAAAAAAGGGTCAAAAATGTTATAGTACCTGCATTATTCTATCAAATGGCTTCAACATCGAACACACATCAGCCGGCCCTCCAGACCGAATCCTATTGATAAAAACCCCTCGTTCATATAACCCATCAGAGACCGAAAAACCATAGTCATCATAAACCTTATCTTTGTAAAGAGTCACATGGAAAGTTCGATGTTTGCTATCTTTACTATTTGAACTTGTTGCATCTTCATTGCTCGATGGACTTCTTGGTCTACGTTGAACTTTGGCATAAATTACTTGTGGCTGTGGATTACTTGACGAAGCTGTATCCAATCCATAGGTTTTGGATGTTTCGAGTGGCCGGAGAATTTTAAGATCAACAATGTCACTTAATTTTTGAAGCATTTTTGTAGCATAAGATAGTGGCATTCCTTGAACAGATTCATCATTGATGGCAAGCAATTGGTCACCAACTTGAAGTTGACCAGTTTTATATGCTATTCCACCTTTAAGGGGTGACATTACTGAGAGACTTTTTGAGAAGAATTTTGAATAAACTTACCTTCAACCATTCCACTGATCGAAATTGGATTGGTAGTTTCTTCACTTCCGGCTAAAGTGATACCAAGTAAACCACCTTTAGGCTCAAGACGGACCGTAAAAATAGTCTGGTGATGAGAAGTCCCATAAATTTTACTCTCCATTGGCGGGGGAATAGCCATACAATCAGGACTGTTTGCATAAATAGAACTTTTGATATTTCGGTAAAAACTATTTCTTCATCTTTGAAAAAGTCAAAAGGCTTTAAAACTTACCTCGCAAATCTTTCATTCGGATAATCCAAATCATACGGACTCAAATCATTATACGTATCATCTGGCATTTCTGTTGTCAGACTCACTGTATTTTCAGCACCAAAAGTTCTCCCAATCGAAGGAGGAGTTGAAGGACTTTTTAACGCCCAATTCGGATGTTGCCGAATCTGCACCATATTCGGATTGTACGGATCTTCAGTCCGAAAATATTCCGGCTGGGGTGTAGTTGATTTCATGGAAATGCAATCGTTATATTTGACAGCTTCGTTGTATTTAGAAGCATAACTGCCATAAAGCTCATGATCACTAGTTGCTCCACAATTACTATAGATAGGATTGACTTTTTGCTGAGCATCGAACAAAAAGTCTGGCAGAAGATTTCGTTTGATTGTCAAAGTTGTGTACTCATTTTTTCCGCCTTCTTTGAGCATTGCATCGACATTAAAATGCTGTAAAGGATGATTGTCAACAGCAAGAAGGACATCACCAGCTCTCACCGATCCAGTTCGATGAGCGAGACTTCCTGGTTTAACTTCGGATATAACGAAACCATTGTGACTTGATCCATTCACACTGATACCCATTCCTCCTTTGCCAGTTTTGGGTAATTTAACATTGAAAACCCCACTTGAGGGTACCACAGCATCTGACATATCGAACTCGATTTCCAATTCTATCCAATTGGCACCCTGATAACCCGGTGGTCGGGGACCAACGTCCCCTAATAACTGTCTTATTGTATTCACTTCAAGTGAAGACATTTTATTCACGGCTATAATACGATCACCCTTTTGAATGCAACCACTACGATCGGCCACAGAATCCGAAACGACTTGTGCTATGGTCACTGCTTTGCCACAAGCAGTTGATGCTCCGAGTATTATTCCAGAGCCATGAGTGCAGTCGAGTACCACTTGAAATGTTTCGGCACGACAGATGCCAATGCTGGAGTGCATTGTGCCGGTGTTGCTTGATTCTAAGGGCAGTGAACTTTTACGGGCGAAGCGTTGTCTTTGGCGTGATTTTCTAGACTCAAGTGTGCTGAATCCATATTTTGGACTTCCGAGGTTGTGACCTAGGGAGATGCATATATAAAAATAGAAATCAAAAATATTAAACTATTTTTAGAAAAGTGGGAGAGTGGATATTTTGAAATTTTAATTTTAATGATAAAATCGTTGGTTGGAAAGTGGAAGGAATAAAGATTTTGATTAAAATTTAGAAAATTTTTAGGGTCGAATGAATTTAAAAGAATTAATTATATTTTTAAAAATATAGGTTTATGGTATTATGTAATAAAAACATCTATGTATAAATTCGAACGATCATACTTTGATTCAGTTGTAAAAGAAAGCAATACTCCCATGAGTGAACGCAAACTCTATATTTTTTTTTAAAATCGTTTAAGCCGTTTTTTTTTTTGAAAAATATTTTTTTTTTATATAAAAATATTCAAAAAAATGTTTAAAACAAAATTGTATGCCAATTAAAAGAAAAAAAATTAAATGGCACATAAAAACAAAGTTTCAGTGAAATTCAATCATCCGTTTTCAAAAAATTGATTTAAAAAGAAATAAACTTTTTTAAAACAAAAATATATTTGTTTTTGAAATTTTTAAAAAAATTTAATATTGGATTTTTAAACAGAAAAATTATTGTTTAAATCGGTTCGAAAAAGATTTTTAGTAAAAACTTGAAAAATTAAAAAAAAAGTTTGTTTTAAAATAACCGAAACATTTTTCAAATAATTTTGACCGCCAAACAAATAACAAAAGCTTAAGAGATTAGATTTTTCAAAAAAATAGTTTGTATTTCGAGAAATATGCAAAAAACAATTTTTTGAAAATGTTTCTTAAATTTACAACTAAGTTTGAAAAATTAAAAAAAAAAAACTTAGTTTACGGAACTTTGTTGCCTTCTATTTTGTTAAACATACAATTAAGATTATGTTAATTTACAGAACGTAAAACCTGAAACATAAAATGTTCAATATTCAAGCGTAATTATTTTTTTCCACTTTTTTAAAATGATCAAAAGTAATTGTATTATATTGACTAAATGAATGGCAAATGGGGAAGGGCATAAATTCGAAATAAAATTTGGGTTATAAAATATAAAATTTTATTTCTCTCGAAAAAATTATAATAATAACTCCAAACGAATTTCATTAGATTTTAATAACAGGGTGTTTGGTTTGTTTAGAATATTCCCATTTCCTAAAGAAAATAAACCTTCTAACGTGAATTAAAACAGACTTTCTTGATTCTTAATAATATATGCCCATAGCGGGTGATAAAATTATTACAGCCATAATGAAAAAATCTGTATTGTTTAGTTTAAATGTAGATATAAGAAATAGTGCAGTAGACCATTAACTTTAACGAATTTTTTTCTTCTTGACGATCACATGTTTCGGAATAACTTTGCACAATGTGAAAAAATCTGACTGTATTCTGGTAGGAAAAAATGTAAATAGGAGGGTTGGGATAATAATTTCTACAGCCAGAACTGAACAAAATTGAAATGGGATCACACTGCAGTCACCAGCCTTCCAATTCTCCCATATTACTTTGACTTTTTGTCTGTCTGTCCGTCTGTGTGTACATCGAGCTCGGCCTTAGCTACTGGAGCAATTTTCTTCAAACTTGATTGTCAATTGTTTTGGGTGATTCCCTGAAGGACGAATTGAATTTTTTTTTTAGAACCAAAACTTACGGTACCTGTCATATAACGGAAGTAGAAAAGTTAATTTTTTTTTTTGCAAAAACAGCTCTTATGAATTTGATTTAAAGTTTTTTGTGTAGTATTACACATAAGAGCCAACTTTTAAAATAAAAAAAAAAAATATTTTTTGTACCGTTACTAACGGTACTTGCCATAGGACGCTTTTTTTTGTTTCTGGATATATATTTAGATAGATAGATAGATAGATAGATAAGTTCTTTATTCTTATTAATGAATTCAAATATTACATTGTGCTCGAATACATAGATATGGTTAACAAAAATATTTTATAATAAGAATAGTTAGTGGCAACAATTGTTTAAAAAAAACAGTGGTGATGCCACATCGATTTTATTTTGTGTGGGGTTACAAAAATATAAAGGAAGAAACAAAATTAATACAATTTATACATTCAAAATTATGAATTTGGAAAATAAAATTAATTTTAGCAAAAAGAAATGAAAAGAAAATTCGAATATAAAAAGCTTATAAGATTCTCAAAAAAGTTAAATTTCAGCAAACAAATCGTATTAAAATATATTTGCATAAGTTTAATTTTAAACAGTGTAACGTAGCAAAGTTTCTATTTCTTGGTGGTCTACGGCAAGAAGCCATAACTTTATTTCTTTTAAAAACGCTCCAATATTTCTTATTTTACGAACTTCTATAGGAAGCGTATTAAAAAGTTTGCAGGAAACAATGGAATAGGAGTTTCTGTAGCTAGTCGTGCGAAAGTAAGGGATGTTTACTATAAAGGTGGAATTACTTCTAAGGCTTCGTGTGTCTGAAATCGGACTTTGCAAATATCCAGCTCTATTAAAAAATACTTTTAGAACTTTAAAAAAATATAAATGTCTAACGGGAAGGATTTTTAAAGACCTAAACAGTTCCATTGATGGTGTCAAACGATGGGTTTTACAAACGTTACGTACAGCTGATTTTTGAATCACGGTGAGATGTTGCAGTTTGTTGACATATGCACCACCCCAACAGGGTATTCCATATTGCAACTTGGAATGAAAAATACCAAAATAAACCATTTTCAACAAATTTGAAGAGCAATGATTTCTCAGGTGGTAGAAACAACGGGTGGATGAGAGAAGATAGTTTTTTAAAATAGCTATGTGCTTGTCCCAGTTAAGGTTTTGATCAATATGGATCCCGAGGTACTTAAAGTCTTCAACTTTTGCAATTTCAAAACAACTACTACCTACTACATTTAACATTGCCATGATATGATTGAGTATGGTTAGCATTACATTCACCATAAAGTAACTTATGACTGGGGCAATCGTGAGAATGAAAAATTATTGGAATATCCGGAGAGATATTACCCCTCAGGCTGAAAAACATTAACTTAGTTTTGCTACTCACAATTAACTCATGTTTAGCAAACCAAAATCTCAGCAAGTGAGCATCATAGTTAATATCTGAAATTTGATTCAAAGGACTATTGTTACAGTATGCAATTCCAAGGTCATCGGCAAAGGCTCTGACTTTACCTCGGAAAGGAAGTGAAAAAAGCGAATTAATATAAACCAAAAATAAAATTGGGCCCAGCACGGATCCTTGGGGGACTCCCAAAGGACTATTTTTAGAGGAACTTATGCTGCACCCAACTTTCACAATGTGTGATCTAATTTTCAAATAAGACTCTAGCCATTTCCAGATGAACCCACGAAAACCAATTTTATACAATTTATCCAAGAGTATGTTATGGTTCACCATGTCAAAGGCCTTAGTAATATCTACGAAAAGACCAGCACAGTTTTTCTTAGCATCTAAACCTTCTTGTAAAATGCAGCAAAATTGTAGAAGAGCATCCTCAGTAGAAAGCCCAGCCCTGAATCCAAATTGCAATGGACTCAAAAAGTTTATTTTATAAAGGTAAGACAGAATTCTTGATTTCACTACCTTCTCAAACAATTTCGATATTGAAGACAACAAAGTTATTGGTCTATAATTTCCTTTATCTGTTTTACTTCCTTTTTTGAATAATGGAATTATCATACCTTTTTTCAATTCATCAGGAAACTTCCCGGAGTATATGCTTAAGTTAAAAATATGTGTCAATACTTCTACCAAATTTGGTCCAACTTTTTTAAGCATTATATTAGATATTTCATCTTTGCCTTGAGAAGATGAATTATTTAAAGAGTTTATTGTTTTAAGTACTTCAATTCCTGTAATTGGCTCAAAAAAGAAACTGTTCGAAAGGTTTTCTTGAGGATCAGTCTCATAGCAACAGTTAGGTGAAGAATGTATGCTTTCTGAAAAAGAACCATGACCAACAGACGCAAAAAAGGAACTAAATTCATCCGCTACATCTTTTGGATTCGATAAAACAACTATACCATCTTTTAGTACGATTTGATTGTTGCTATTGGAAATGTTCCTATTTAAAATACTGTTAATGACTTCCCATTCTTTTTTTATGTTGCCCTTTGCCGTATGGATTTTAGATTGATAAAAGGAATTCTTTGTAGCTCTTATTTCTTCGTTCACTTTTTTACATAGTCTCTTATACCTGGTTTTCAAACTTAAATTCATAGGATGTTTCAGACATTTTATGCTTAAATTATTTTTCTGTTTTATTTTTTTGATCAGTGATGAGTTTACCCATGGTTTAAGATTCCTATTCGAACTGCTCTGCCTTAAAGTATAAGTTGATAAGATTATGTGTTCTTTTAAAATTTTAAGAAATAAATCGTAGGCAATGGATACATCTTCTTCAATCATGACGCTATTCCAATTTTCATACAGTAATCTGCTATTTAAAAGTTGATAGTTGACTCTGATAATGGGGGGTTGGGTACAACGTTCAATGTTCTCACATCTAACACTTTCGAAGAGGATTCCTGTCATACAGTGGTCAGTTATATTAAGTTCAAGGTTAATTCCAGCAAGTAAATTACAAGGAATCTTGTCAAAACGGCCAAAAACATGGTCAAGGCACGTACCAGAACAAGGCCTAGTCACTTCGTTCACGAAAGATATAAGACCATTTTCAGCTATTAGAACCTTATAAAGATCAACAACAGAATTGCTTACTAGAGTATCAATGTTTAAATCACCTAAAATAATAAGATTCTTCGATCGTTTATGATTTAAAAAATTTGACATTTCATTAATAAAGAAGAGGGGTGATGAAGCATGTAATCTATATACGCAAACAAATGTAAATAATTCATCATATATGCTACAACACACCTCAATAATGTCTGCACTTTTCAGATTAAGAACTTTAATTTCATATTCATACACTGCTCGCACAAAAACCCCTACTCCACCTCCAGAATAAGTATCATTAGTACTTGCGTGAAAATTGTAACCAGTTATGTTATAATTTTCTATTTCATCGGAATATATCCAAATCTCTGATACAAAAATTATTTCAGGTAATTTAAAAAAAGCTTCAAGATTCCCTACCAATAAATCGAAATTTCGACGTAAACTGCGAATATTTTGATGAACGATAAAAAACGATTTGTTTCCCGAATTACATTTTAAAATATTATCATAATTACATCTAATGGTTCTAGTAGTGAGGTTATCATGCATAAGATCAGTATCGTCAATCATACTACTGCCTTCCGATAGTAGGAAGGTCAGCAAATGATCTTACGATAACAACCTCACTACCTTCAACTTTCCTCATCAGAATATGAGAGTTGCGGAACCATAAATACTTGAATTTATTTTCGTTTTTAACTTTCTTTGCTGCCATATACAGAGATCTAGTATGTTTTGTAAATGAATCATTAATAAAAATACTATTTTGACTACCTTCATTAAAAATACTCGAAGTAAGCTTTTTCCTTGCATTCCTTTTGGCTTCCATAATTCTCAGCTTGGCTTCACGAGAAGAAAGATGTAAACACAGAATATTTTCATAAGCGTTGGAACTGGGATGTTGTTGTTTTTGCTTCTTGATGCGCTTCACATAGCATTTAGCAACATCATTGTTAGAAACTGAAATGTTCAGTGCTTTATCAAATATGGTGTGTGCTCTCTCTTGAGCATTGGAGTAATCGAGATCAGGTACACCAACAATTTCAATGACATTCTCCAGCAGCTTTTGCTCTCTCCAATTTACCTTTTCCTCCAGATTCGCCACCAACGCACGCAATGATTTGTTTTCTTCTTTTAGCTGTTGCATTGTGCTAAGAAAATCAATGTTGATTTTTTTTAAGCTTGAAATTTCATCATAAATTTTTTTTAAGCTTGAAATTTCATCATAAATTTTTTGTAAGGTCAATGTGTCATTGACCGAAGATGAGTGAACGGTTGTATCAGTGCACTGTGTGGTATACATGCTCGAAGGTGGAACTTGATGTATTAGGCTGGAGGTAGAGGAAGTCGATGCAGTTGTTGTTGATTTCGATGGGCTTTCAATTGGATGTGTGGTTTTTTGCATGCTCTCCGATATAAAGGGTTGTTGTTGTTGGGGCGATAGCCGACGGCGTGTTATGCGGCATTTATCACATCGATAAGATTTGCCATTTGCAGACATATCCTCTAAATCAGCGAGCTGAACATTTACACAATGCCCGTGGAAAGTTGTATCACAGTCACAACATTTAACCTTAATTGCTTCACTTTTATCTATTTCGATTTTGCAAATTAAGCACTTCATGTTTGTAAAGATTTTTCTTCGATTATAGAACAGTTTATGTAAGTTAATTGTGCGCACCCCACGACACCTTAAGAAACACGTCTGTTCTCAGCGAGAGATGAGAACATTGAACATTTCCTACACAACTAACCTGTTTAATTAACCGTAATAATAAAATTTTACAAACTTTTTCAAAAAAATACATTTTTGTATTTTTAAAGAAATTTTAAAATGTTTTAAAATTTTGGTTTTAAAAACTTATAAATAATTTTTGTTTTCAAAAATGTCTTAAAACTATTTTTTTTAAAGATCTAATGATTTTCAAATTTTTTTTTTAATAATTCATTTTCGTACCTACATTAAATCAGATTTCTTACTCTATTTTGTGATCAAAATCGTTTAAAACGGTGTTTCGTTAGTTTAAAAAAACAGATTTTTCATATTTTTTACATTTTTGATAAAATTACTTTAACTATTTAATTAAATTATTATTTACCCTAATTTATTTTCATAGAAAACTTTTAGATAAGAGCTACTTTTACCATGTACGTGAGACCAAGTTGATTTATTGTTTTTTTTTTTTTTTTGTTTAACTTAAATGGGGTTGTACCTACTACTTTTTTGTTTGGCATTTTTAAAATATGATAATTGACAATTTTTCCTTTAACATAGAAGTTCCCATTTAAAACTTTGACACTAGTTTTAACTTCTAACTCGTAAGTTGTAAAAATGTTCCCAAGCTTTGTTTAATTTAAAATCATGATTTAAAAGGGGTCACTGTGGTGTATGAGATATATTTTTTATTGAACAAAATTTAATACTTATTTTTCTTTTTGAGCAATTAATCAAATAAGTTTAATTTTATTGATAACTCTTTCAGATTTTTTGACAAAAAAATTCTATGTACGTTATGGTTTTGTGCCTAGTTTGTCCATATACTGCTCCATTGCGATACCGCAAAAGTATTCTTAGATTTTCTTAAAATTTCACAGAAATTTATAGAGTAGGAAACTCGAATGAGGGAGTCAAAATCCCTTACCGCCCCCGTATATTTATTTGGGGAATTTTTTTTAACTCGTTCTTTTTTTTATAATTTAAGAATTATTTACTGATAAGACATTTTTCACTAAACCACATTTATTTATTTATTATTTTTTTTGTTTTCCAAAAACGAATGCCTTCATCCACAAAAAAAAAAGTCCCAACAAAAATGTGTATTCCCTTGTAAAAACCTCAATGACTTTTTTGCCATTTGAATTACTTAATGTGACACAACTTGATTTACAATCAATTTAGTCATCATAAATCTTCAAAATAAATGTGAACGCAATGCTGGCGTTATGCTTTCCGATGCTATCGATTCTAAAAAGAAGCCGCATTTTTATTTATAAAAATAAATTAACCTAATAAATTTGACATTTTATTTTTAATTTGACGTTTGAATTGACTTGTTGTAGATAGTTGTCAAACATACGAATTACAAAAAAAGCAAAAAAGTCAAACAAAAAAATAATTTTAATTGATAGATTTTTTTTTTACTTAAAGAAAATTTGACAGTTTGCCTATGTATCAATTTTATGACGCGTGAATGTCATACAAAAAACCTGTCATTTTGACATAACGCCCTATATGAGTCAATGTGGTCTACACAGTCTACAATTTTGTATTTATATTTCTTTGATAAACACAAAACAAGAAAAAGAAAATGAGCACCAGACTAACATCGGATTGCAGATCATCTATTTGAGTTCTAAGCATCACCAATTTAAGCAGCTGCATGCGTGGATATTTTTTTTTTTTTATTTAAAAGTCTTTTGGTGACATTCTATTTTCGAAACAAATTTTCCGCTATGCATTTTGCATCAGTGCAACCGTGGATTAAATTTTATTTTTATTATTTTTTTTATTAATTTTATTTTGGGTGTTTTGTGGAAAGATTTATCCGCGATGTGATTTTTTGAATTGACAAACAAGATTTTTTGGTCAAAGAGAGGTTTTATTGGCGGATGTCATAAACTCCCGACTTTTTGGCGCCTTCATCTTCTAAGACGGAGAGAATTAAGGTGACCATCTTAAATTTAGTTTTTTTTTTTGTTTTAAGAACTTTTGATATTTTCTTTTAAATATTTTGTTGTGAAAATGGTAGGTTAGAAAAGTTAGAAAATTAAAATAAAATAAGAAAAAAAATATGGTCACCCTATTTTTTAACATACCTCTTCTGGCTAATGCGTGAGCTGGTAAAATTTGCATTTGTGTAAATCCACGGCCCGTTGTGGTATCTAGCAGTGTCATCACTTCGTCCGGACTGTATGCGGTGTTCTCGATTATTGTGTCGTCTATGGAGAGAATTTGATCGCCCACAGAAAGTGCACCACATCTGTAATAAATCAAAACACAACACTACTATGCTTTAGTTTATTATAAAATAAATAAAAAAAAAATATATTTTTAGTTTTAGATGCGTTTATACTTAGGTATATACGATTCTATTGCTAGAGCATGAGATGTTATGATTTTATAGCCGGCTGCTGTCGTAGAAGCCGCCTAATGAATGATGACATTTGGGCAAATTATATACTACCAAGAAATCTTATATAGGAATAATATATTAAGGTACAAAGAAAACAAGCTTAATTATTTTAGACATGAGTTGTCAGAACAGAACAAAGGACTTAGAGGCGCCTTAGTTTTTTGGTACTTGGTGTTATTCCGATATAGAGTCCTAAAAAGTCTTGTAAACTTTCAAATGAAAATGGGCACTTGTATTGGATTGCTTTGCATTGTAGTATAATTTTTTTTCGTACAAACACAACCCTTTTTTACTTGCTCTATAGGGCAAGTATTGGTTTCGTGTCGAAAAAAAAATTTGAGGTTTTAATCAAAACCAACATTACGATGATGGAGAATTTCAAAAAAAGTGGGTCTCGCAATTCCGACCGTGCGTCTGTGCGTCCATCTGTATAAATTTCCACAGCCTAAACGGCTGGACGGATTTTCTTCAAATTTGGTACAGATGATTTTTATGGAATTCTAAAAGTTGGTTTTTTTTTTATTTTTTATATCTCGCTTAGAAAGTGTACCTCCCATACAAATTTTTCAATTCAAACCAAATAACTCGAAAACGACTCTAACGATTTTGATTAAACTTTGCAGACGTAATATTCAAAGCAATTGCAACAAAACTGCATTTTTATTTTTTTCAAAAAAAGTCAAATAAAAAATTACTTTTTTTTTCATTTTTTAACAACATTCTTTTAGTTTATAAATCTTAAAATCTACAAGTAAACTAACATAAAAGTGCTTTGAACTGCAAGAGCAAGTACGTGCGACCCCAGTCGTGCATTTTATTTTCTTTTACACGAAAGCCGTGATACTGCCATGTTAACTTGAAAAAGTATTTTACTAAATTTCATCACCTTCAATTTTTTTTTATTGTAAAATTATGCAATTTAAAAAAGCCATATTTGTCCGTCTTAAATATAATTACTTATATTTTTTTTAAATCAATTTTTTTTAAAGATATTGGAAATATATATATATGTATCTCAAATTCTTAGTGGTTAACATAACTAATGGGTTTTTGAAGAAAATTTCATTTTGCAAATCCTGATTTGGATTAAAAAAAAAGACAAATATTACTCAAAAATATATATTTTGGTTTAAATGGCAAAAAGAATTTCTTTTAAAACTAGTTTTTGAATCTTTAGAGCAAAAATAGTGATGAGTATAGCTCAAAAACTCGACAAGATGGCCTATTTTCAAAAAAAAAAGGATTCTTTTTAAATATAAGAACATTCAAATTAGGCGAAATGACGATTAGGTAAACCTCGGAATATGTATATTATAAATAACTTCGGTTAGGCATTTAATATCCTTTATATATTTTTTTTTTTGCAAAATAAAGACATTTTTGACATATTCGACTTTTTCCTTTGAATTAACCATTTTTGATTTATTTTCTGCGCAAACGGTTAAAATTTTCAATTTATTTTTTTGTTACAATCTCAACATTTGAAAAATTTTTGAAAATAAAACAACTATCCGCTTAAATACCCTATTTTTATTTTTGGATTTGAGAAAAAAATTTGTTTTTAAAAAATTAAGTTTTTCAAAACTGGTCCATGAATTTTGTATGTATTTTTGTTTTTAAATGTAGATTAGTAGTTTCCTAAGAAATTCACACCAATTTTTTTTTTTTTTTTATTTTTTAAATGTTTTAAGATTTGTTTATAAAAAATTATTATAAAAAAAAAATCCAAAAATGAAACTAAATGATATGTATGTATGTACATTAGGGCGTTCGTTATTTTTGAATCAAGTTCCTAAGATGAAAAACTGTTTCTAAATAATAAAAAAAAATCCCCTATTTTTTCACATTTTTACGACTTCCAAAAAGGAGGAGGTATTCAATTCGCCTGTATTTTTTTTTTATGTTTGTTACCTCATAACTTTGGACTGAGTGAATCAATTTTGATAATTCTTTTTGTATTTGAAAGCTGGTGGCTGCAATTTCGTTCAGTTGTAGCCATAGGAACTATTAGAAAAACCATAAAACCTAGTTTTGATCCATGTAAGTCGGTTTTGTTTTTTGATAAAAAAGATTATTATACTTTGACGCTAGATGGCGCCCCAAGAGGGTTTAAGTTTTTTCCCATTTGAAATAGGCATATGTTGACTTACTAGGCCATTTTTTTAGATATAGAATAAATGTAAAAATTTTTGATGTGGTTCTATTATATATGTGTGGATCAGAATCAAAACCCATTTTATCCACTTTTTTTGATTTCGAGTAAATCGAGAAAAACTTGTATCTCGTAAACGAAACATTTTTTAGTACTTTTTTAAATGCAGGATTGATTCAATTAGGATTCCCTACAGTTTAAGTCCAGAAATCGTGATCTGAGGGTTTTAGTTTTAGAGTTATACCCAAAACAAATATGGATAGAATGGATTTTGAAAATCACCTCTGAATTTCAGACCAAAATAAGAAAATATGGCATTCAAAAAAACTCAATTAAAAACGAGAAAACTTTGTTTCCTTTATTTTAACTACGCCTACTTTCTTGAACAAATAAATTCAAACCTAAATGCCGAAATTTTTTTTTCAAAAATCCGTATAAATTTTCGGATATTCCCATCTAATCTCATCCCATGGATAAAATGGTTTTTGAATTTCAAATTTATTTTAGAAATAATATTTTGAATGGATATAATGGATTTTGATGCGAATAAAATTGTTTGGATATAATGGGTTTTGAAACAAAAACTCAAGTGGATAAAATGGGGTTTGAAATTAACCTCTAACTTTGTGGTCTGATTTCTACGCCAAAAAATGTAGTTAGAGACTCAAAATTGGGCGCAACCTATGTATTTGAATAATAGAAACAAAACCTCATACCCAAGTCATTTTTTTTGAAAAGTGGATATAATGGGTTTTGATTCTGATCCACACATATATCTTTTTTGGGTTTTATTTTTCATGCTACTCATATGTTTGTTTTAATAAAACATGCTGGGTTTAATAAACCCAAAAAAGACATACATGTCCTGACTAAACCCCTGGTCCTACAAAAATGGTTTATACCTTTTTGAAAAGGGTGCTTAATATAGATAAGAATATCATCAAAAAATTTTACATTTAGGCTATATTTAAAAAAATGGCCTAGTAAGTCAACATATGCCTATTTCAAATGGGAAAAATCTTTAACCCTCTTGGGGCGCCATCTAGCGTCAAAATAAAAATCTGAAAAAATTAGGGATTTTTTTTTTATTATTTAGAAACAGTTTTTCCACTTAGAAACTTGATTCCCGAAAAAAAACCTAAATAACGAACGCCCTAATGTACATCGTACAAACGATTTAAAATTGTGTTTTCGTAAGTTTAAAAGCAACTTTTTATATATTTTTTTTTACATTTCTAAGTAAAATAATAAAATGAGTATAAAATTAATCTTGAATGAATGTTAACATAAGAACAGTTTTCATTATTGTCTCTTAATTTGGATTTAAGGGGGGGTTTCCATAGCATTTTAATGGAAGACGGTTGACTAATTGTTGTATAACTTTTGCAGTTTATAAGATAATCTTATGAAACGTACTTTTTTGAAAAGGTAATAAACGTACAAATATCATTTAAATTTTAGAAACATTTCTTGTGCGATTTTTATAAGGGTCGAAAATGATTTTTTTCCTGCAAATTTAGATTGAATCAGAATTTTGGTTGGGGCACCGTTGTTTATAAACTTTTTATTTATTTTTTTTTTGTTTTATAATGATCAAATGTGTTTTCATGCAGTACGCGAAACAGATTTTTTTTTTTTTTTTTTATTAGAAAAAAAGCTTCGTTAATTTGTTGTAATTTCATGTTTTTTTTACTCACTCTTCTTAGAATAACTTTACCGTTTATTAGTGTTTTTAGATGAAACAAAAAGAAAACAATAAAGGGAAATTAGGAGAATCCAATAAAATTTCTAAAATTTAATTTGAAGTTAGTTTGAACGGTTAATTTGAAGGAAAGGTGTCAAAATGCACTTTTTTAGCATTTTGGTCGTGGGGCAAAGCGTGATTATTTTTTAAAATGTTTTTGTATTTTTTAATGAGAAGTTAATAAAGTTGTTCATGCAACCCGTTTGCCAAAAAAAATATTTTTTTTTATTTACACACTAAAAATTTGATTTTAATAAACCAATATTTGCATTCTGTTTTTGAGGAAGGGGCAGTCAAAGCATCCACAATTTATTTTTATTATTTTTTTTCATTATATTTCAAATCAGTTTCAAAAAAAAAATATATATTTTTGCTCACAGTATTTTTAATATAAATTGTTGAAAAAGTGTCTATTTTAGCTTTTTTTACTTTGAAAATTCCATTGATCACGCACACATGCAAATTTAGTTCAAAAGAATGCCACGCATAAGCTGGCGCTGATGAACTCTTTTTTTCTGTTCTTTTCTATTTATTGAAAAAAAACTTGCTCTTGCGCTCTCATTTTCTCGTTATATTTTGTTTTTGTTTTTTGTGTTTACATAATCCTTTTTTTTTTTGTTTCCTATTTCCTCACTCAGGCAGGCAGAAATCATTCATGAAATTATGAAGATGCTGCAGAGAGTAGGTAGATAGTAGATATTTTTTGCAAGATCATTATCTTTTGTTTTCAAAAAGGGTTGTTTTGTTCTTGTTGACTCTTGGGTTTTTTCTAACAATTCATTTCGTGTTTATAATATCGCACCCGCGGTTGCGAGTTGACACTTTTGGGTTTTTTTTTTTTTTGGTGTCAGCGAAATTCTTTGCATTATGTAATATTCACATCGATCGTGCGGGGATATAGGTAAAGGATTAGATATGTGGTATGCATTTGTTTGTGTGTAAAAATGTGTATTGACATTTGACATGTGCTTGTGCACAATGATTGATTTCCATATTTAGGTTGATTTCTGGGTTGTATTGTTTATTATATTACACTCGCGCGTGCGTGCGGGGTTATATAATATAAATATGTCCTTTTGTTTTTCATTGTCTTTGTTTATATGTTGCGGATTCGGTTTTTTTTTGTAGGTTTGTAGGTATAATAGTTATATTTTCGCGGGGGAATGTGTAAAGGGTTATATAAGTGTATTTGTGGTTAGAATGCACCTGATGGTATTTATAGAAATAGTTTTGAATAGGTGAAGATGCTCAGTATGTTTCCTTAGCAAAAACAAAGTTTTTAAAATTACACCTACTGAGGAAACAAGCAAAAAAGTAGCTAATGCCTATCTGAATTTATAAATAAAATATCAGTTTGAAAAAATAGATCATTTTTTTTTTTCAAAGTGTTGAGCTTGAAAATTATTTTTGAAAACTTCCCTAAACTTTGATTACATAGTTGAAAAATTAATTTCAAGTTTTAAAAAAAAGTAACTTATAAGTTACACTGGTCAACAAGCTTTTTGCCACAAGAACCAAAATATACTTTTCTATATGTTTTTGATATGCTGAACTCGAATCTGAAGTCAGAAAATGTTTATTGGCCTCCGTTTTTGAAATATTACCGTTAGAAAATACCGAAAAACGTCATTTTGGCTGTTTTCGAGGTTATGTTTTTATGTGGGGTAGTTCCTTATGAAAAAATTTGTAACGGTTCCTATAAGAACTGGTTTTATTCTTTCAAAAAATGTTTAAATCTTTCCAATATCTTTTTTACTTCCCGAGATATTTAAAATTTAAGGAGTGGTCTTTGACTCAGAAATAGCACTGGCCAAACAAATTAAACTTTTTTTGCCACAAGAACCAAAATATACTTTTTTAAAGGTTTTTGAGTTGCTGAACTCGAATGCGCAATCAGAAAAATGCTATTGGCAACAAATTTGTTTATAATGAATTACCCCACATAAAAACAGAAGCTAGAAAAGAGCCAAAATGACGTTTTTCAGCATTTTATAACTGTTATATCTCAAAAACGGAGGCCAATCAAATTTTTTTTGACTTCAGATTCGAGTTCAGCATATCAAAAACCTATAGAAAAGTATATCTTGGTTCTTGTGGCAAAAAAAAAGTTCAATTTTGTTGACCAGTGTTATTAATGCTGCCTTATTTTTGTTTCCTAATAATGTAGGTATAGGTAAATAAAAAACAAAATCGATTCAACTGAGTTCATTGCATTGGTGACTCTAAAAAAATCTTTATTAAAAAGGTGTTGAAAGTAAATTGGATTGATATCGAGTCCATCCTCAAACAACATATAGATAAGAACCTAAACATTCTATATATTGTAAGTAAATACATTTCCATGTCAGCCGGCACGCGCGTGTGCGAGATAAAAAATTGCTCAACGAAGAACAACTGAAAAGTGAGCAAGAACCTGAAAACCAATCCTTCTGCGCATCTACTCATATTTTTATACAAACTACACAAAGGATACTGTCAAGTATATTATATCAATGCACCCATATAACACATCCTCTACCTGCTTCTCCGCTGAACAACTATAATTATTATTATAATGCAAAAAATTTCTCTGATACACAAAAAACTCAAATGCCATCCACAACAGCAACATGGAAACAAGTTTTCATTTCAAAAATAAATAGGTATACACTCCAGAAATCTTTCATGAAAATATTGAATTTCAAACCAGTTTTCGTCCACAAACACCATATCCATATAAAGATCTATGTAGTATACCTACATCCATTTGCATGTCACCCCGCACGCGTGAGTGCGATGGCGATCTCACAAAGAGACAATGAATGAAAACTATAACCAACATCCTGAGAGTAAAAAACCAGAGAATTCGATGGCGAGAGAGCGAAACACATTCACTAATACACACAAATGCTTTTACATGAGATTTGACTTTGCTGAAAAAGGGAACCCAGTCTTAATGGGCAACATTTAATTCCAATTTAAACCTACAGTTCTTATAAAAATTTTAAAATTTTTGCTTTGTAATGACAGTTTTTAAATAGAATTATTCCAATTTAAAATTCTGATTTAGCCCCTCTAAAATAAAATGCACGGCTGGGTGGCACAAACTTATAAAAAATCTTGGATCCTTAAAATTGTGTATTAAAATGAAAAATAGTATACATTGTTTAAACATCTAAGGGCCATTTACTGAATCGAAACCTACATAATTTAAGTGAGTCTTTAAATATTATATATCTTTATAAAAGGTACAACAATATCGTTTTTTTTTTTTAATTTTTTAATCTTTTTTTTTATCTTTAAAAAAATAAAAAAAAATTTTGCTGTGAAAATATATAAGTTACTTATTTATTATTAATAAGCACTAAAACTAAATTTTTTAATAGCATGTCATTTTTAAACATTCGTGAAATAATGAGTGAGTTTTTTTTTTATTTCCCACAAACAGTTCAATTTGATCTTGTTCCCCTTTTTATGCAAGGTCCTCAATTGTAAAACCTAGCTAGTTACTTCGCTTTCTCTATTGTAGAAAACCCAAAAACACAGTCTTTCACTATGAGTAAATATTATAAACACCAAAATTAAGTAACATTTCGTCACAGTCGCGTTAGTAGTTCTTTACAGTTTTCGTGTTTATTTTTTAATTTAGTAAAAACCATCCTAAAGTTTATATAGCAAATTGAAAAAAAAAAATCTATTATTTTTGAAAAGACAATACTTACCGATCTGCTATACTCGCCGGTAAAATGCTTGCAATGTAAACAGCCGCTTGACTAACCTCATCGATTTTCGAATGATCATTCAGCATCACCGATGAATAATTACACAAAACAACACCAAGTTTATCATTCATTGGTCGTTCGATTTCAATCAACAAAGGTCCCATCGAGAATTCAACACTCTGCATCACTGAGACATCATACTCAATGGTTAGATTTGAATAGCCCGAAACATGCCCGCCACACTTGATGATTGATTGTGCTTCGACGAGAGTTTTTCCAATCAAGGAAATCTAAAAATAATTCAAAGTTTAAGACTTTTGTTAGATCAAAGTAAACCTAAAACAGCTATTTTGAAAGCATTCAATATCACTTACATTGTCAACACGCAATAAACGATCACCGGGTTTGATTCGACCTGTTTTGAAAACGGGTCCATGAGGCCGAACATGAGTAACGATCAATGGATAATCGCCACCACCGCGTAACGTCAGTCCAAGACAGCCACTCTCACGTTCCACTGTGATCTGCGCCAGCTTTGAAGTTACACAAAGACTGTTTTGGGACACTAAAAAAAGGGAAAATGATTTTTTTACAATTTCATTTGAATGTAAAAGCGTTTTCCTAGACAATAAATTGGCTAGGGAACAGGAAGTTCTTTGTGGTTCGGAGTACCACAAGGTTCTCATCAACAGCCAGTTTTGTTTACCCCCCTTTCATTGAGTGTAAACATTTCAATAAATTCCACAAGTGGAACTCATTGCCTACGCAATTAAAACAACACAATCATGTTGTGCTCATGCTGCACAAACACGCATAAATCATCGCTCTATTCGTCAAGAAAGATAAAAAGTTAAAAAAGCAAAAACTCAACACCACCACCAACGGGTTTCGGGTGATCGTGATGGTGTTTACACAACAATACTTACTGTATTCGGGCAGGGAGTATTCAATCTCGACAACAGCCGGCCCATCGCCATGGCACAGCATGCTCATGATGTGTTGATTGCTAAGACCGATCGTCGAGATGCCATCCACTTGATGGATGCGATCGCCAGGCGCTAGAAAATCAGCCGCATGACCCAGTGGGCTAAGGGTCCCAATGACAGGTGGATACGACAAGTCGTTTCGTTCTGGAAAACAAACATACAAAATTTTGGTTTAGAAATTTTATGAATGAATGATATTGGATTGTTTATTTTTAAAGATTTTTTTTAAGGCGGTTTTTTTTTGGATAATTGGAGGGGGTAAGGGGTTTTTAAAGAATACTATAAAACCACACGAAATGGGACACTTGTGGTTTTTGTGTTTTCTTTTTTTTATTAACTGTTAACTTTTCCGGATGACTTAAGATTTATTGCTTGCGTTTTCTTTAATCTAACATATCAGATTTAATGATCGGATGAAAAGATTTTTCAAAAACCAATTTCGAAATATGTATCTAATTTAATTATCTTTCTAAAAATACTCCCTCGAAAAATAAAAGTGAAATTAACATAAAAAAGTCATCTGAAGTGAGGTGTCATGTCTAAAGATGCTAACAACAGAAATGAATGCGGAAAAAAAGAAAGAATATAAAATAGCAACAAAAATTTAAGGAAATTTTTCAAAAAAAAAAAAAACCGGGACTCGAGTCAAACACATTCTATGGGGTTTCCCAATTTAGTTAAAGAAAACCCATACATTTTTAATCGAATATTTGGTATGTTATCACAAATCATTAAAAAACCATTTCGGACAAATCATGACTTTTCAAAAATTTTGTTCGTAAGCTCAGGAGGTTACCCCTGAATAGCAACTAACAAGATAATCTAAATCAGAAAAATATACATGAAACATCTTTAAATTAAATTTAAAATAACGAAACAAAATTTAATTTCTTGTCTGACTTCAGCTTTAGTTATAGTTTATTACACTTATTTTTAACAGTGAGATAACGGCAATCGCAGTCACTAAGTGACTCAAGAGTTATAGAATCGATATCGATCCCCAGTAGCTGCCATTTTTTCTTTTGTTTATTTATGTAAATTCGTACTTTTTTCAAAGTTGAAAAAACTTTGATTTAGGATGTTTTATGATTAAAAACCAATTAAAACTAACAACGTTGTACTTTGATTTTAAAATATTCGTTTTCAACGTAAAATCATTCCGAAAAATAGTGAAATCCAAGTGGTTTTCGTTAATTAAACTTGTTTATTGCCACAGTGTAAGGGCTAAGGGGGCTACAACCGAAATATTGAATCTTTGAAACAACGATGTTTCAACTTCAATTTATTTTTGAAGTGAAAACTTCTTTAGTATCGTAGTGATTTGAAACAAGATGAAACGAAAACGCGACACGACTTCAACTTGTTATAACTTTTTTATTTTAATAGATAGATGAATGAAATTTGTACTGTAGATAGGTAATTATAATTGTACAAAATTTCAATTAATTTCATATTCAAAATTCGGAGATAACGGTAAAAAGATGTTCTTTTCCAACACACGTTATATCTTTTGATCTAGTGCACATACAAATTTGGTTTAACTTTAATACGCATGCTGATAACATAACCCTTTATTTGACATATCACACATAACGTTACGTGCTCTACAAGTTACACAATCTTAAATTGAAAAAAATTTAAAAATACCTTAAAACACCTGTGGAGATCTGTTGGCGATGACCAGCTACCAGTGTAGGAAGTACCGTAATCTCAGTCTGGAAATTCGACATGGTTGACTTTAAAAAATTCTAACTTCTCTTGTAGACATCTTTGAAATATGATTTATACATTATTATACAAGATGAAACAATAAACTTTCACATGGTATAAAATTTTGTATAGGTCGTCAAACAAAAAAATTGATTTAATAGCATGAAAACATAAAAATAAATGTTTTTTTTGCTTTTTGGATGAAATTTCATCGAGTTTAAAAAATTCTAGCTCTTTTTGTGGATGTCTCATACACCTGATCGGTATATATATTTTGAGCTAAGACAATAAGCTTGTTGTTAGGGAAAAAAATGGATTTAATAGTGTGAGAAGATAAAAATACGTGTTTTTTCGCTTTTTTTGATGGAAATTGATCGAGTTCAAAAAATTTGAGCTCTTTTTGTAGATGTCTCATAGACTTGATTGATATATATATTTTGAGCTAAGACAATAAGCTTTCAGATGATATAAAATTTATCTAGGTTGTCATATAAAAAACATGGATTTGAAGGTGATAGAATAAAAATAGGTAGATTTTTTTTTATATTTTTTTTCCAAGAAAAATGATTTTTTAAGGTTTCACTTCTACCACGTGTGAATTGCACACATGATTTTTTCCCTCAGTGTAGTTGAAAGTCAAACATCTTAGATTTTTCAAAATACATATTTGATCAGTTAAGTTTTGAATATATTTTTGATTTCAGTTATGCATTTTGGAAGCAATAATCTCATAATTAAGTATTTGCAGTGTCGTTGTTCATGAATAATTTAATTGACGAATGGTTCGCACTCTGTTTGCTATTAAAGTAAAAGTTGATTTAAATGTTTAAGTATTGCGTATAAAAATGCATAAAATTAAAAAAAATGTAAAAGAATAAAACTTGGTTTAAAAATTGAAAAAAAAAAACCATACAAAATACAAAAACCCATTATTGAGAAGTAATTATTTGATATTTTATAGCGAAATTTCAAAAATATCCATCTACCTATCTAGTAGAGTAACTAAAGCAAATTATTAGGGAATCCGGCCGAACAGCTCTGATTTTGACGATTTTTTTTTTCAAACGTAGGTAATTAAAAATACTTTAAAGTCTATAGATTAAAAATTGCCGGTGTTGCCGTATTGTTTTTTTAAATTAATTTTTTTTAACAAAACCATTTTTTTTTTGCTTAAATTTCATAAAACAAATGATAGCAAAAGATTCTCTATTTAATTTAAGGAAAATATATACAAGGCAGTAAGGGACAATCTTCCATTATTAAAGCGATAAATGCAATTTTCTAACATTCTGACCTCAAACACAAAAAAAATATTTTGAAAACAACTGCAACACCTACAATATTTTAAAATACATTTTTAAAAAGCCAGAAGCTCATTCTTATCTCTTAAATTTAAATCCACTAAATTTAATCAAGACTTTTTGAAAAAATGGTCCTCAAACTCAGAATTTAAAAAAAAAAATGTTATTAGAAAAATTTAAAATGACTTTTTTCCAAACCTTTTCTAATAAAATATGAATTTATTTAAAAAAAATTTTTGGCCATAAATATTATCAGTTGAATTTCGAAGCAAAAAAGGTAAAATATATCACAATTTTGAAAAAAAAAAATGAAAAATTACTTCAATTTCAATGGTTTTTTTTTTATTAAAACTGAATTTTTGCATTGAAATAATTAATTTTCTCAAAGATTGTGGTAAATACGAACTTTAAATTTTTGCTATTTAACTTTCACCAGTAAGGGTTATTAAATGAATAAAAAATAATTTTATGTTTAGATGTTGAACTTTAAAAAAAAAAATAAGTTACATTTTTTTTTCAAAACTTTTATTAAAAAAAGTTCTTCGAAAATGAAATACTTTTTAATTTTTTTCATAAACCGTAATGCATATTGACCTTTCCTTTTATAATTTGAAATCATAATAAATGCGGCCAAAAAAATTTGAAAATAAATGCATTTTATATTACGACCAATTTTAAAAAACGACATGTTAAAATTTTTTCAATAATTTTTTTTTTCAAAAATCTGAGTTCAATTACCATTCTTTCAAAAGCCGTTCATTCAATTAACTTTATTTTAATATTACATATTATATGACTAAGCTTCTAGCTTTTAAAAAATGTATATTTGAATATTGTAGGTGTTGCCGTTGTGTTCAAATATTTTTTTTTGTGGTTGAAGTCAATTAATAAGAAAATTGCATCTATCGCTTGAACTATGGAAAATTGTCCCTCACTCCCATATATATTTTTTTTCCTTGAATTTCCTAGACAATCTTTTGGCATCAATTAATTTATGAAATTTAAGAAAAATGTTTGAAAAAAATTTGTTTTTGTTCACAAAAATCTTCAATTAAATTTAAAAAATCAAAACGGCAACACCGGCAATTTTTAATCTATAGACTTTAAAGTATTTTTAATTACCGACGTTTGAAAAAAAAAGATCATCAAAATCTAAGCTGTTCGGCCGGGTTCCCTAATATTGCCAATTTTTTAGCTTTAGTTACTCCACTATACCTATTTTTAAAAAACTGATTTTTCAATAAACTGATTTTTAAAAAATTCAACGGATTACAACGAACAATTTTGTATAAAAGCCTTTTGGGAAATGTTAAGTTAAAAAACATTTATTTTTTGTAATTTCAAATAATAAAATTGTGTGCTTTTTTTTTTATATTTCCTTGTACATTTGTACCTAGTTTATACTTTTGACACATTGATCATCATGTATCATCATTTTAGTTTTTTTTTTTTTTCAAGTCTGCAACATGTTTCCCTATTTTTATCATTATTATTCTTACAAGAAAAAAAGGCTTATTTTTCTCTTGTTACACTCACTAATTAAACAACATTATGAGTAATATATGTGGGCGTTAAGGGGCGCCTTGAGGTTATTGCATTTAATATAGACATAGACACACGTTCACTTAGCACTATAATTTATAGCCAAATGGTATTTTTATCATTATTTATAGTTTCTTTAAAACAAATTAGCAGCTCACTGAAATTTATGTATCTGAACACATCTTTTTCATTTATAAAGAAAAAGATCTCAACAAATGTGAAATAAAAATCTCATAGTGCGGAAAACATCTGTTTCATTCATGTTTAGAAGCTTTAAATCAGCAACATTGTTGCGACATATTCGATTAAGATTGTATCGATGCAAAAGTATATTTTTACTTCAAAATTTTTGATGACAATTTCTGTATTCAATTAAGGTACATTATAGTTTTTGTACAAAAAAAAAAATAAGTATCAAATTTTATTTCTTTCCAAAGATTTTTTTTAAGTTTGCTATCAAGAAGACTTTGTACAAGAAAATGTCTCAAGTTAAAAAAAAGACTTTAGTTTCTATGTTTTTGTTTGTTTGTTTTTGTTTTTGTAATCATTCCTTAATTTTAAATATTTTAGGAAATCATTAGTCATCAGAAAAAGTTAGACAGCTCAAATTCCTGCAGTATCAAAATCTTCAACACGATGAATTATTATATTTCTAAGAAATATTTCGCTTTCTCCGAAATCTATAGTAAGTGAAATTTATGATTAACTCACCGAATTTTGTTTAAATTATGAAAAGAGACATTTTCGAAAATTATGAATTTCTATTTGAGTTTGAACTAGAAACTGACAATGATTTTCGATGCTGGAATGACACGAAGGGAGACACTATTGGGAAATATGGTTTCGTTTTCGTATAATGAGTTCTGGTTTGCGGAGGAGGTGAGACAAATGTAATAAATTCGACGTTGACTGGTCAATGTTCTTATTATTTTTGTAGGGGGGCATTTTTTAATTAGTAAATAAAAAAAATTATGAATGTATTCAACGACTTGTTTATGAGGATTAAAAAATATTTACTAGTGGATAAAAGATGTCATCTGTAAATGTTTTAAATTGATTTCTAAAATTGCCACAAAACAAACTAGATTATAATCCAAGGTTTTAAAGGCCACAGAGTCTGGGAATGAGTTCGGTAGAGAATTTTTATTGGTATCCACTCGGACAGAAAAGGAATGAATCAATTTTCGTGATTGAACTCTCCAGAGAAAAAAAAAATGAGTGTGTTTACACATGTAAACGCGACTGAAGTTATACTTCTCATTCAGTATATGTAAATGAATTTCATTTGATATTTTTAATTTCTATTATGAAGTAATTAATCCACACTTAGTTTTTTTTACATTTTTATCAAGTGAACAATAAATTAATTCTTTCATCCTCCTTGAGTCCATGTAGTTTTCAATTTATTCTGTGAAATTTACTCATGTTGTGCGGTTCAGACCGTACGGTATATGGTTAACGAAAGTAAAAATGAATTGCACATAAAATGTGCGATATGGTAATTTTATGAGCATTGTGTGTGCTTCAGCACTAGTAGTAGCAATATGGAACTTGCAGGGTTGCTACAAAGCTCAAAAGTTAGCTGAGCTCAGTTCACAGCCCAGCTCAAATTTTGAGCTAGCTCACTTTTGAGCTATGTACCATAGCTCAGCTCATTTGAGCTGAGCTGAAAGTGAGCTGAGCTGATGGTTGAGCTGAGCTGTTGGGTGAGCTGAGCTGTGTCGGTGAGCTGAGCTGTTGGGTGAGCTAAGGTAAAGTGAGCTGAGCTGAGCTGTGATGGGTGAGAGGATACATTGATTTTTATTTGGAAAGTATAATGAAATATGAAGATATTTTAAACTTTTATAAAACACCATAGCTTAAGATGTTTGGTTCGAGTTATTAATGGAATTATTTTAACACATGTATATTTTTATAAATAAAACAGATAATTTTTCGTGATCTTTTTTCTTGGTTTTTTTAATAGTAAATATATTTCTATTTTTAGTAAAATATTTCTTTTTTTATCATAAAAAAAATTCCGGTACAATCCGGTTTTTCGACTTTTTTCAAAATTCAGAGAAAATCGCGTTTGAAAGTTTGGGTAATTTTTTTTTTTTTTTCGAAAAATCCCCGAATCTTTGAACGCTCCTGGAAGTTAAACCGCTTGAGATCAATTTTTGGGGAGTGATGCCAAATGATAGCTTGTGTCATGGGCCTACGCTTTGCACATTATCAGATTTTTAAAAAATCGCCTTACACGTTAAACCGCCACATCATGCCTTTTTTATCAGAATCGTGCCTAATTTTTTTTTACTTTTAAGTTCTCCCGGTTTGAGAACGCGAGGACCTACAAGGATGGGAGTTACACCCAAATGTAGGTTAGAGTCCCCGCTACCTTTTGGCATCAAAATTTTTTTTTTCATTTTCTTCAAAATTCCGATATATAGGCGTTGGAAGTTGGGGGCGCTCACTTTCAGCTCAGCTCACTTTCAGCTCAGCTCAAATGAGCTGAGCTATGGTACCTAGCTCATTTTTTTCATTTTCTTCAAAATTCCGCGATATAGGCGTTCGAACGCTTTGATCTAGAGACAGGGGAGACGGATTATACCACCCGATAGTGGTATAATCCGGTTTTTCGATTTTTTTCAAAATTCCGAGAAAATCGCCTTTGAAAGTTGGGGTAAAATTTTTTTTCGAAAAATCCCCGAATCTTTGAACACTCCTAGAAGCTAAACCACTTGAGAGCAATTTTTGGGAGTAATGCCAAATGATAGCTTGTGTCATGGGCCTACGCTTTGCACATTGTCAGATTTTTAAAAAATCGCCTTACATGTTAAAGCGCCACATCATGCCTATTTTTTCAGAATCGTGCCTATTTTTTTTTTTACTTTTAAGTTCTCCCGGTTTGAGAACGCGTGGACCTACAGGGATGAGAGTTGTACCCAAATGTAGGTTAGAGTCCCCGCTACCTTTTGGCATCAAAATTTTTTTTTTTCATTTTCTTCAAAATTCCGATATATAGGCGTTGGAAGTTGGGGGCGCTCACTTTCAGCTCAGCTCACTTTCAGCTCAGCTCAAATGAGCTGAGCTATGGTACCTAGCTCAAAAGTGAGCTGGCTCAAATTTGAGCTGAGCTGTGAGCTGAGCTGAAAGCTTTTTGCAACCCTGGCAACTTGCCACATGGAAATTACCACATGCAACTTGCCACATGCAGCACATACAACTTGCCACATGCAACTCTCCACATGCAACTTGCCACATACAACTTGCCAGATGCAACTTGCCGCATACAACTTGCCACATGCAACTTGCCACATGCAACTTGCCACATAAAACTTGCCACATGCAACTTGCCGCATAAAACTTGCCACATGCAACTTGCCACATGCAACTTGCCACATACAACTTACAACATGCAACTTGCCAAATACAACTTGCCACATGCAACTTGCCACTTGAAGCATGTAACTTGCAACGTGTTGTGTGTTTTATGTTTGCCGTACTGCGGCGTACTGCATTTTTAAATACTAAAGTACTGCCTACTCTAAAGGTGAAACGACAGCCCTGCTACCCAGGGTCAGGGGCCCAACAATAAAAAAATTATGTTTGATGATGGAAAATCAAATATGTACATGTACATATTACTTCAGAACAGAGGCCCCAAGAACTAGCAATTTTAAGCTAAAAAAATTATTTTATTATTAATGCAAAGTGCATTACGAACATATTAAAACATTAATATAAACCTAAAAATAAATAAGCTATACAAAAAAATGTATGGCGTATACGTACTTTTTTTGTATCTAAGGGGCCCTCAAATATCAAAGGGGCCCCAAAATTTAGTCTTGCCCCGTGGCCCCCACGACTCAACGTACGCCACTGGTAGTTGAGTTTATATTTTTTAATAAAATATGTTATGATTATTCAATGCTCGTTTCTACAGCCACGTGCCACCTCCATCTATAAGGAGATCAAACTTAAGCAATAATTGACATTCGACATTCATAATTAACTCATATAATATGTATAAAATATCAAACATGAAACAACCTAATCAAAGCATCATCTTTAAAAATTTCGACCAAAAGGTTAATCTGTTTCAGTGGTATGGCTATTTGTTGTAATAATTCTTAAATAGGTTGCTCACCCCAAATTAAATCAACCAAATTATTGCTATAAAAGAAAAACAAAAAAATCGTTCGTCTATTGAGATACAACAACATAATCTTTTTGGTTGTAGTAATGATCTCAGTTGGACTTTCTTCAATGCATATATTGCCAACAACTACAACTGCCAACATCAATATTTCTGTTTATTCATTCATGTTTTTTGGTTTTTTTTTTTTTAAATCACCCGCCACTTGCCGGCCATTTCCTCAACACACACCCTTAGGGAAATATGATATTTTATTTCGAAAGAAAAAAACAAAACAAAAAAAATAAGAAACAAAATAATAAAAAGAAATTTCAATGGCTAACTGCCAATAAAATTCAAAAGAAAATACAACACTATAAAGTTTAAGGAAGATGCTTTGAATAAATAACAAAAAAAAAAAATCATTTGAATCAATGCTGCGTAGAATTGGGGTGACCATTCGTACGTTTTTTTTTTTTTTAATTTTACAGAAATATAAAATTTTCTTTTTCTTAATTTTAATGTTTAACAAATTTGAGTAGAAAAGCGTAAATATCTTATAATTTGCTGTTCTCTCCATGCGAACTTATCGGATTTTTTTGAGTAAGATCTGTCAAAAAATATTGAAATGTAAATGTTTCATGAGTCAAATTTGGTTCGAATAATTTTGCAGAATCAGCTAAATTTGATTTAACTCAGGGTTAACTCACCAATTAAATATCAATTTGCTAAAAAATAAAAAATAATTTTTTCATATTTTTTAAATGTGGATTGTCTTAAAACAAATATGGTCACCCTAAATATATCAACATAATAAATAATGCAAAACCAAAAGATACATGTTAATAGCGGGAGGATTTGTCGTTTGACGTTTGGTTCAAATCTTATATATTTATACAAACATACATTACATTTCTTGGCCATGTGAGTTTTGTCTAGACTGAAGAACTACATTTTTATGAATTATAATACTCTTGGTAATATATTTAAATTAATATTTTCCTTAAGTAATTCTGATGAGTGTGTGTGGGTTGAAAAAATAGAAAGGAAAATCCTTTGTAAGTTGACAGTTGTTTGTCATTGGTGACGAAAAATTTAAGATTTTCAAAAAGAGATATATGAGTTAACACTCCTACGCATTTTATATATTTCCTTTTTATAATTAAAATTGAAAAAATAAATCTGTTAAGATGTTGAAAGCATCAGGTAAAATTTCAAATGGGTCAATATAATAATTAGAAAAGACAAAATGGTGAGTGTTTTTACTATTGAGTTATTTTTTTTTCGTTATTTTTTTTTTTTTTAAGGTGATGAGTACTTTTTCATTAATAATTTATTCATTAATTTTAAAAAATATTTGTTTGTATAATTTTGTGTATTTTTTTTTTTTTAGATTCTAGCTTTGATTTATTTTGGTACATTAAAAATCTTTGCGAATCGGATTTTTGTTAAAGCCAAAATCTACAATGTAACAACGTAACGTAAATGTTTCTTCACGACAATTAAAAGTTGAGAAATGACTCATCACCTTCTCACAAGGTAGATGTTACTAGCAGGGAAAATGTTAATATGGATGTTGGATGAGCCGAAAAATTTCCCATAGCTTAGAAAATAGATCAATATAAATTCTTTAATAGTTGATGGAACAGTGATTTTGAGAATCTTTATATCAAATTTTTATAGTAACTAAAGCTCAAAAAATGGTTATGTTGAGGCCCGAACTCGTTCAAACGGTAGAAAATACTAAAAATACCTACTCTTATTTCTAATTCTCGCATTAGTCGTATCAAAATGATATCAAAAGACTCTTTAAAGTATTTCAGAACAAAATTCGTATCTCTGTTAGAAAAGTTTTCACTTTAATCATAGATATGTAATATACGAAATACGATATACCCAAAAAAGCGTTCCCGGAACAATTCCAACTCAAAAACTGCAATTCAAATGGTTTAAACACAATAAAATCAATTATTTGTAAGTATTTCTCTTCTTTGCACAATAAATTTGTACATGACTTACAAAAAAGTAAAATAATATTATTTTTATTTATATTATATTAAGATCTGTCCGAATAAATATGACGCATTGTAGTAATCATAACGAACAAATGGCACCACAAGCAGATTTTAAAGTAGACATTTTATTAATTTAAATGTATCTTATAAGTGAATTCAGTATCACTTTTAACTAGCGTCATTACGGGAACGCTTAATTGTGGAAAGTTTTATATTAAAACGTAATTTTTGTTATCAATTATTTTCGTTTAACATTTTTAGATCAAAACTGTAATGGCTTAAACGTCATTCCGGGAACGCTTCGAGACTTTGAATGAATAATTTACCAACTTAAATCTCCCTGTTTCTGGTGTTTTTAATCAGAATGCTATCCAAATATGGATAGAATATAAACCTGTATAAAAAAAATGTTTTGTGTATCTTCCCGTTTATGAACCGATAAATGAAGGCTTTACCAAACATTAGAACATGAAAAATCATTAAGAAAAGTTTTTTTTTTATAGTTAGAATCCTTTTTTTTCCCACCTTTTAGATTTTAACCCTCCTATGTCAAGGTCAACATCATGTGACATGTAGGTGGGAAATAAATAAGTTCGAAAAATTAACTTTTTTTATGATACAAAAAAAATCTATGAAAAGATATGTATTAAAAAATAAAAAGAACGGATTTTGGAAATAACGCAAAAATCATCTGTACCAAGTTTCAAGCACAACTATCCATTTGTTTAAAATTAAAACTTTTTAATTGAAGTCTTTTGATAAAGACAGAATTTTTGTATTGAAATGCAATTTGATTCTATAAAAAACTCAAGACACTAGAGACTAGAACATCAAAATCATTGAATTAAACTTTTAACAATGAAGGCTATTGAATAAAAAAGTTTATTTTAAAAATTAAGTTTACATACCTATTGTTTGAAGGAAATGGTAGGATTTGTTACTAGTATCGAAACACCCTGTGAGTAAAATTCAAAACCCAAGACTTGTATAGTTCTCAGAAAGTTTTGCAGATAGCATATTAACCAAGAACCAATAGCATGTACTTGAAAGATGAAAGGGTGTTTTTATTTTAAGATAACAAAAACACTTTTCAAATCGTTAAATTCGTTTTTTTTTTCAGTTGAAAATCTACATATTTCCTTTCCTCGGAGAAAACACTCTTTCACAAAAAAGCTATATTCATTTCTTATTTTATTCTAGATTTTGATGGGATACCTTTTTTGAAACTAATTTTCGAAAACTATTTAGATTTGCTCTATAAAAAAACGCAATCATTCAAAGACTCATTTTATTCTTCTTTTCCATGACAAATTGAACGTTTAAACTCGAGTTATCAAACGAACATATTCTTTTTATTTACAGAATAAGCAACCTTTCAACAAAAAAAAAATACCTTTTAACCCAAAATAATTGTATGGACTTACAAAACTGTTTGTACCTTTATTAAACGTCCAAATGTAACGTTATTACAGAATTTCGATATTAATCTATTTTAAAATCAGTATTTTACCAATTATCCTCATCTATTTTGTCTCTTCCATATATTCTTCCTACGGACTGATTTTTTAAGATTTATTGTTTCGTTGCATTCCAGCAAAAAAATAAAACACCCTTTCAACGAACCTACATATTTTCTTATCCACTCAAAACTCTTTAATATAATATTGTATCCTTATTGTTATTGAAAAGCTTTTAGCTAAGTTTCAATTTTTATTATTATATTGTAAAAAAGAATTGGTTAGAAATGTAATTAATTTTTGTTGATCATTTTGACACCTTTTATCTCTAAAATCATTTAACTGACACATTTCTTTTAAATATGACTTGTTTTAAGATTTCACTGAAATATATAAAAAAAAAAAAAAAACGTTTCCGTTGTTAAAATGCATTAGAACTTTCGTCGCATTCTCAGCTGCACTTAATCATTTCTATTCAAAATATGGAATTTTTCTTCTCGCCTAAATGAGACATCAATTTCTAAATTTCTCCAATACGATTCCTTATATAAAACGAATCAGTTGACAATGAGATGATACCAGCATTATATCGTGACATTTCTTTAGAAGGGCGAGCCGTGCATCGGAATCGGCATCGGCATGTGCCTGTCATACGTTGCTCATTTACAAAAACACAAATATATGAATAAATTGTTCCGACCCTTTGAGAAAGAAAAACAAAACGCGTGCGTTATTAATTACCACATTATTTTTAAAAGTCTATTTTCGATAGAAAATTTTAAATCTATTCGATTTCGAGCTCAGTCAACACTTCCATTTGTCATAAAGATTGAAGACTTCCTCATATAATTGGATTATTAATTCGTATCACTGCAAA
Source organism: Episyrphus balteatus (assembly GCF_945859705.1). Taxonomy (NCBI): domain Eukaryota; kingdom Metazoa; phylum Arthropoda; class Insecta; order Diptera; family Syrphidae; genus Episyrphus; species Episyrphus balteatus. The sequence goes on along the minus strand of NC_079135.1, from coordinate 102,576,487 downwards.
GTGATGTGTTTCCACTCTCAGAGTCGTTTCGACCCTATTTCGAAGCTCCCCAAATGGGAACATTTTCGAAAAGTTATTATTATTATATGAAAGATGGAGGGATTTATTTTTATAATTAGAAATGTGTTGAAAGTAAAATTCTTACCTGCAAATGTGATACCCATACTTTGAGCAGCATTCTCACGTGGCAGGGAAATTGTTGCATAAGTTGATCCACGTTCTGGAGCTAGCCCACTGTCTTCCGATTGGGCAGGAGACATGGCTCGGTCTACTGAAATAAAATAAAAGCATTAATATTAAAATTTAATGGATTGTAAATATTTTAATTAATAAATTTCAGGGCCATTTGCTGAATCGAAACTGAAATAATTTATGTTGAACATAAACTCTTAATCTCTACATAAGAATTTATGTTGAACAATAATGCTTAAGTTTCGATTCAGCAAACGGCTCTCAGAGGTTATATTTTTTATAAGTTTTTTCTATTGAAAAACAATAAAATAATATTTGCGCAAGCAGTTTATAATAAAAAAAGGACTTTTTTTTACAAAATTTTGATTTTATTTTTCAAAAACTAAACCATAAAATGGCTTTATTTCATATATTTTTAAAAAAGACAAGATTTTTGGCTTACAAAAAGGTATAGTACGTTATTGTAAGTGTAACCGTTGATTACATGGTAGGTATTACAAAAATGAGGTTTTAAAATATACGCGGGTGGAGACCTATCAAGTTTTGTAGAGCTAGTCGCACTGATTACGAAACGGTATTTAAAAAGTCCCTAACACCCCCAAAATCTGGAGTTAGGGGCAAAAAACAGGTTTTCTGTTTGAAAAAAAATCTAGATTCTTCAAATTTTTACCCATTTTCAATTTTTTTTTACAGTTTCTAATAGGAAATAAATATACCTTTTCAACAATGTATAAAACATGTAACTCGGTTAAACCACCTAGAATTTATAAGCTGTCAAAGTTCAAAACTTTTCGTCATTTATCCAACTTCGACATCAAATTAAAGTATATATTTTTTGAAATAATCGATTTCAAAGTTAAAAATAAGCGAAAATAAAATTTTTTAAACTCATTTTATACTTCAAAATTTGTTGTTGAACCGCGTAAAATCCGATAACAATTAAAAATTAAATAAGTCACCTTAATTTGATTTTACAAAATTATTCATTTTATACTATTTTGTCCAGACTATGAATTTTAATAAAAAAAAATTACTCACACAGAAAACTGCCTCAATTGATTCCTTATCGAACAGTGAAAACTATATGTTTCTATGTCTTCTAGTTTTTGAGGAAATTGAAAAATAAAAACAAATAAAAACAAAAAATATTTCGAAAAAAGAAAAAAACTGATAATTTTTGGGGGTGTTAGGGACTTTTTAAATACCGTTTCGTAATCAGTGCGACTAGCTCTACAAAACGTGATAGGTCTCCGAAGCGTATATTTGGAGTGTTACACCGTGTTATTAATATTTTTTTTCCAAATTAAGTCTTTTTTTTTTAACTGCCCCTTCCTTGCTGAACAAGGGGAAAAAGACCCTCCTCAATTTACATGCTCTAGTTTATTCTACAAAATTCTACAAAATATTCACAATTTTTTTTTTTTGAAATACCAATTTTTTCAAAATCGTTCAATGAATTTTATCAAAACTGTATTTTTATGTGTTGAAAAATATGTTCTTAAAAATAGCATAGGTACCATCTTTTTTTTAATATTAGAAAATTTTTGTATATAAGAAATTATTTAAAAAAAAAAAAAAACCGCTTTAACGATTTGCGAATTTTTTTTTTCTTAAAATGGGCCAAAATAATATTTAGTGCCTTGCAAATCACGGTAACATTGTGGTTTATCTTGGTAACGCAGTGGTATTTAAAATTTTAAAGCTGATTTTTGGTAACATAATGAAATAAACTATTAAGAATATTTAATTTTTCTGTGATTTAACTTCATAGAAGACTTACATTGTTCCTATAGAAATATCATTCAAAACATCGGTTTTGTAATATGTAGATTAAATTATAACCATTCTTTGTCAACTGAAATATATGAAAATATATTCATACAAATTTCAATATTTTGTTTTTCAAAATTCACTACCCTAATTAGGCATCAAAAAGTATTTTGGCCCTAATACGTTACTATACAAGAACTCAAAGGACTTGGTTATTTGTAAAATATCATTTAAAACGGCGTTTAATTAATTATAAAAACAGGTTTTCTTTTTTTTTAATTTTTATAAAATTCCTTAAAAATCAAATTTTAAATTTTCCATAATTTTGTTCAATAAAAAGTTTTTACATTTAGAGTAACTTTAACTATACATAAGAGCAAGTACGTGCAACCCCAGTCGTGCATTTTATTTCATACAATGACAGCGATTTGTAATGTTTAAATTTAAGCGGTCACTGTGGTGTATGTGTAATTTTTTTTTTGTGTGGTTTTTGTTTGTAGACCATTTTCCGATAAACGAAATTGTGTAGTATTCAGTCGAATTTTTATACATGAAGAGCGGGCCCATATGGGACCTTTACATATGGGACTTTCTCAATGTTAAATGATAATATTAAAGAGCCCTACAAATGTAATGCAAAAATCTATGCAAATAAAAAAAATTTCTTCATTGAAAAAAAAACAAAATCCATGCACCGTAGATTTATTTATTAATTTCTGTAAAATATTTTCTAGTCGTCAAGAATTTAGTACACCCTGTTGTAAAATATTGCAAGACTTTGCCTTTTTGAGAAACAAAATTCACTGAAGCAGAAATAAAAAACCATTTAACATAATTTCAACGCCTTGAAATTGCTTTCTTCTACGTTTTATCAAAATCCCCATCGATGAGAGTACCCTCACAGTGCTGCTGCTTCCGCAATTTTATAAATTTATGATTTAATGTTAAAATCAAAGTTTGAGTGGTTAGTTATGAAATAAGAAAAAAAAATCACTAAAAATATCTACAAAGGGCTAAAATGATAGTTCCTTCATCCTTAGGGTCAGCTGAAAAAGTCTATTTTTCCATAAACTCTATAATAGATCAAAGGAAAAAGAAAAACCACTTATAATATACGTAATGCGTATATACATTTGGTGCGGCGAATTGCGAAAAACCGAGAGATAATGTACTTTACGTTTCCCAAATTAGATACAGTCTCACGAGCACACTATGCGTACTTGCGTAGGTATTTATCTGTCTTTTTGAAGTCATTCAATATTATTTATTCGTACCTCACCAAAAGGGACATTAAAAAAAATAATTTCATTTCGCGGGTGGGGTACATTAAATTGAATTGGATGTGCGGTTTCCACCTTTAATTTGATTATAAACTAGCCCCCAGAGAGTGTCGTAAATCTCTCAACGATGTCCATGTCATCATGTATGCTATGATGGGCTCTAGCATTGCTTGCATATAGTTACAATATGCTTTAAAAGATACTTTGATGATAAATTTGTCATAGTGGAAGGCATTAAAGCCAAAAATAATTGACTTGAATAATTACATCAAACGGCTAGAGCTATATAATGTGAATTCGAATGTGATGAAAGAGTTGAAGAGGAACCATCAAAACTTATCTCGTAAAAAAAAAATACTTATTCTGCCTGCATGCAGGCAATTTATTTGGTGCGATTAAAAGTGTATTCGCGTCAGTCACGCTAAGGCAGACATAAGGGATCTCAGAGAGCGATGTGCACGATCCTGGATAATTTTGTGAAATTCCTGAGGTGAAATTAGATTGTTTGCTGCCATTTTAGGGATCATTTAGAATGATTTATTGGAGAGAATTAATTTTGCCATATGGCAGAGGATGAGTCAGAATTTAAAGTCAACACAATGTTTGTTAGTCTGGTGCTCCACTGTACTTCTACTAACTACTACTTGAGCTATTTTTGGGTAAAAATAATTAAAATAAAATAAAAAAGAGGTTGTCTGTAAAGCCGGTATACGATGATTTTACGTGATAACATCGTAGGAAAACAGGTTGTGTGGTTTTATTTAAAATGAGTCAATTGAACCGTTTATTTATTTCAAACAATCATAATTTACAAGAAAAAGCTAAAAAAAATACCTTCTTTCTTTTCTCATTTATATTAATTTTTTTTTATTTTAAAAGCTTACAAAAAAAATTATACCATTAAAAATCCAAATATTTCTCCTAAAGAATAAAACCATTTTTAAATTTTTAAAATAATTTATTAAAAACAATCATTTCTTATGAAAAAAGTGAAAAAATCACTTCCATCACCCAAAAATCTATTTTTTTTAAATAACAACCTATAATAACACAGATGTTTTGAGGTATTTCTGAAGTTTTTTAATTTAACATTGTGTAGCTTGTAGTGAATGTTCAGTTATGTGTAATATATCAAATGAAAGGTAATACCATCAGGATGCTCAATAAAGTTAAATCAAATTTGTATCTGCTCTAAATCATTGTCTGTTAAAAAATAAAACTTTATTTTACCGTTATCTCAAAATTGTGACTACAAAATTGATTGAAATTTTGCACAGATATCTATTTGCTATTTTTTATCTATCTACTATACACATTTCATTCATTTATCTGTTGAAAAAAAAGATACAAATAAAAAACGGTTAAAAAAGGTAAACAAACTTGGGACAAAAAAACTTGTCTTTCCCGTTATTCGGTCAAAAATCATTTTAAAATACTAATTTTTTGCACATATATGCGCACAATCATAGACTACACTTAGGAGCAAAAAAACGGAATCAAATAAATTATTTGTATTAAAAACAAAAATTGCAGTGGATAAAATAATGCTTCTTCAAGTCTCATGGTCTCATTTAAAAGCTTGAATTTTGTACTTTGAATTGTTGGTAAAAACATCAAAGTGCATACGATAGTATCATCGCTATCTGCCAATAAACTGCACTTCTTTTTTTTGTAAATGTTAAATTTTCTTGATACTCGCTGCTTCAATTTCAGTCTTTTTTTTCCTAACGTTTCTATTGACTTTGTCTGTCAATAAATTAGACTTAATTTTTTTTTAATGTTGAATTTTACAGACACTCTCTGTTTCAAATTCAGGTCTTTTTTCCTTACATACTTCATTTATGTTGATTAGATCTTTAAAAAGTGAACGGGTTTTTAAGTTCCTAGCATTAATTTAAAGCTGTTGTTTCAAGCTTTTTAATGGTGCAATTGACATTCATATATGTCAATTACATCCTGACCAATTATCGTTTTTACAGAACGAAAATTTTGATTCCATTTTTTTGCTCCTAAGTGTATAATATGTTCTATAAGTTTGAGATTTTTTTAAATCTACGAAAAATTTAAAAAAATAAAAACTCACTCAAAAATACCCCAAAATTAGTAGGTGTTTTTCAAAAATTCAAATTTCGAAGCGCAGAAACTTAAAAAAAAATCCGTATTAGACCCCTAACTTTTTTTTATTATCTTTTGAATAACGTTTTTCAAATTGTCAAAAAAAATTTCCCCTACCTATAATCACTAATTCACATGAAGGTCTACTTCATGTCTTAGTTCTAGAAAACCATTTATAACTTGATTTTGAAATTTTTTAGAATTATTTTCAATACCATTGTCAGTCTTGTAATAAATTTATCTATCGATTAAAACAAAATTCAACTCTTTACATTATCGCGTTAAGAAAATAGCCAATTTTTTGCAATTTTGTCTTACAATAAATTTTTTTTATGTTAAATTTATTTGTTCCAATAAATATTTTTTTTAATGCAAAAAATTTGTATTTGCAATAAATTATTTTTTTTTAATTTGTAATGGAAAACAAATGCATTAAAAAAAAAATATTTTCTTACAACCCTGCTCCTTAGTGTGACTTTGTATATTCCGACTTCAGTTACCCGTATCTATTTTAGCAAAAACTAATTTCAAGAATAGTGCCAATACATGAATGTTAAAAAACTTTTAGCTAAACATTTTCGAACATAAGATATAAGTTTTGAACTTTGTTTGTAGGAAATTAGGACATGGTTGTTTTTCATTTCTCATTTTTTATTTTGAAATTAACTGGAAATTAATTCTTCGATAGGTATTCTCTAATTATTGACACAAAAATTGTTGTATCAAAAATGTTATCAACAAAATATTCAAATATTTGTAAATTATTATTTTTTTTTTCAATACCGATTGACTCAAACAATTAGCATTTAAAATTTTTAAAACAACTCTTTATTTACCCAAAACAAACCATTTTCCAAAATTTATTGCATACCATAATTTCTATAAGCCACAAAAATATTTTTCCTGCCCCCACATGTTAAGTGCTTTCAGATTTACGATGCAATTTTCAAAATTGATGCTCATTTTAGAATTCTTCTTTCTTTCTGTGTTAAGAAAACACATCGTTTACGGTTTTGACTCTTGTATTTTTATGATTCTTTTTTTCAAGATCGATATAATTTCAAACGATGAAACCGCATCAAAAAAATCGTCAAATATTTTCTATTCCACAATAACAAACACAAATAGATTGATTCATTTGGATTATAGAGATGGTTGAAGGAAATGCGTCTGCCAATATAGTTTTTATTATAGTCTTTGAAGTCAAATTCAATTGACTCAATTATCCAATCAGATAAATTGATTGATGGAATTTAAGAAACTTATGGAACGTGTGTTGTTGTTTTAGTCATGTGTAATGATTTGAGAAAAAAAAATTTTAAAAACAGCCGTTTTCGACCTAAAAAACTATATCAAAAAAACATTTTTGAGGGCAACATTTGCTTGATGTTTTGAGTGCGGTTTTTGACCCTCAAAATAAATCCACTTTCGATTGCGTCATTTGGACAAAATGATGTCCAATTTCAAACAGATACATTTGGCAACATTTGTTTGTGTTTTCTTTTTAGATTTGAAACACTGGTTTTTTTTTGTATTGTTTGTTTACTTCATCTTGAAAAAAAAAATATTGTGGTTCCACTAAACATGCAAAAGTTTTGGTATTTGTGTTGTTTATATTTGGACGCACATTAGGAATTTATTGAATAAATATTTTGATATTCATTTGAAATTTAACAACGCCGGCTGCGGCGACCGCTGCGCAGCTGAAAGCAATCTGTTAAATTTTTTCGACCGAAGCGTGCTTGAGTTTGAAATTGTTTGAAAAATTCAAAAACATTTGTAAGAGATTAAGAGGATCAGCCCTGAAGACTCTTAGAAACGATTAAACTGTCAATCTTCTACTTGATTATGTCGTTCAATTTATTATTTTGTTTCTGGTATTATTTATTAATTGATTTGATTGGCTAAGAGTTAGTGTCAAATTTTATCGAATTAAAAATCGTATATCTGTCTACTGTCTACTGTGGCATCAAATTTATATCAAACTTTTCAAAATGTTTTCCATCATTCTTTCAAAAACTGTCTTATACTTCCTTGCAAAAGTTTATGAGTTCATGCTCTCATTATTATCTTACATGATCCTATTTATGTTGAGTGCATTACATTTTTTATACTTCATAGCAAGTTCATAGCAAAAACTTGTCTTGTAATTCAAAAGTATTGTAAACTTTAAAAACTTCATTGTTTTGTTCGAGAAGTTTTAACTTTGTGTCTACATTTAAACTGTGCACTAACCCAGAACAAACATACTTTTCAATATGAAAAAGAAAACAAAATAAAAGAACAAATTGTCTTCTTAAACTCTGTCCTATACCCAGACCCAAATACATACAATGATTTAATCCAGTCAAATAAGGGTTTAACCTCGGAATGAATGTTAGTAGAAATTTTTTTTGCTCAATATCTTCCTTTTGCCATTCTATAACATATCTCAAAAGTCTAGAAAAATCTCATGTCCGCTTGTCGCGATTTCAAGGTCAAATCGCGAAATGGAGATTTTCAAAACTAGCAAAAATAGGCTATGGTATTATATACACATATGATACATGATTTCAAAGTATTTTTTAATGCTGATTCCAAAAAATCTAAAATCAAGACAATCTGACGTCTCTGGAAAAAGTTATACCTGTTTTTCATCTGTCAACTCATATTATTATAACAGTTGCAAACTCACTGCCGAAAAACCCTTAAAAGTTATGGTAGATGAACCAAATTTTGCATGAAGATTTTAGAATCCATCATTATTAAAAATCAAAACAATCCATTACAAAAAATATATACCTACGAAATAATGGTATTTTTTGATGGAGCGGCAAATTTTGGGATATGCACTAAAGAAGATTCTTGTTCATCTTAGGAAAAAGTGCTAATAGGCTAATTTTTTCATTTTAATCTTTGTTTGGATATTCTTTAACTACCCTCAAAAATCTAAAAAAATCTCATGTCCGCAAGTCCTAATTTTCTTGGTTTGAAAATAAGGTGCAGATTTTAAAAAATTAATAAGAAAAGTTTAAATTTTTATATGTATACCAACATAAGCGACATGATTTAAAGGTATTTTTTAACACTTATTCCAACAAAACTCACAAACAAGTCAACCTGACCATCCCTGAAAAGTAATGCACCTTATTCATGTTGATCTGACACAAATATCTGAAGTGTAGTTTTTCAATTTTTTTAAATCTGCAACTTATCTTCAAACCAAGAAAATTGGGACTTCCGGACATGAGATTTTTTTAGATTTTTGAGGGTAGTTAAAGAATATCCAAACAAAGATTAAAATGAAAAAATTAGCCTATTAGCACTTATTCCTAAGATGAACAAGAATCTTCTTTAGTGCATATCCTAAAATTTGCCCCTCCATCAAAAAATACCATTATTTCGTAGGTATATATATTTTTCGTAATGGATTGTTTTGATTTTTAATAATGATGGATTCTAAAATCTTCATGCAAAATTTGGTTCATCTATCATAACTTTTAAGGGTTTTTCGGCAGTAAGTTTGCAACTGTTATAATAATATGAGTTGACAGATGAAAAACAGGTATAACTTTTTCCAGAGACGTCAGATTGTCTTGATTTTAGATTTTTTGGAATCATCATTAAAAAATACCTTGAAATCATGTATCATATGTGTATATAATACCATAGCCTATTTTTGCTAGTTTTGAAAATCTCCATTTCGCGATTTGACCTTGAAATCGCGACAAGCGGACATGAGATTTTTCTAGACTTTTGAGATATGTTATAGAATGGCAAAAGGAAGATATTGAGCAAAAAAAATTTCTACTAACATTCATTCCGAGATTTACCCCTTTTTTCTCCTTATTTTACTGTATTAATTCCATATATGTGGAATTGAGTGAACTCTTTTATACAGAACATGACTTTAGACTCAAAGTTAGGTATGTCTCCCCCTTTAACTCTTTTTGTTTTGTTTGTTTCTTTTTTTTTTGAATTTCTTGAGAATCTATCATCTTAATTACATTTTTATGGCACGCTCCATTGAACAATGTCAATTATAATTGAACAAAAAATAGAAGTATTGGAGGAGTAAGTGGAAGTTTTGACAGTCAGTATAGGGTGATTCGATTTATCTTCTTAGGTACGGATTTTATTAAAAATTATTCGTTTAGAAAAAAAACCCAAATTTGTCAGAACTCTCTTAACTTCGTTAATTCTGCAAATTATTTTAATTCCACTTAACTCAAGAAAAAGTTTTTTTTTCAGAAAAAATTAATGCATGAAAATGTTTTCTTATCAAAACTTGTTGTGTCAACTCGGTGTGAACTTTAACCCTCTGTAGGCACACCTCTTTTTTGCGAATTTGGTTTATACTTTTTCATGGCGCTAGAACTTTTTTCGGTCTCACTATTTTATGGAGAATCATGTATGAAATTGATGTAGAATTTTTCGAGGAATTCGAATACTGTATTCACAATTCAAAAAGAATGTATTTTTACCCTTATAAAGACACTTTTCTGTGACCACTTATCATTTTTGTCCTGCCAAATTCGCACCCGTGTGCCGACAGACGGTTTATCCCTGAAAAACTGCTTAGGGTTTAGTAAAAAAAGGTAATAACATTTTTGAAAGAATATTTAAAAAGGAGGTATATCATAAGTTATTCAGCAGGTTTGTAAAAAATATTTTTTTAATGCTTTTTAAATTGAAAAGAAAATAAAAAAAATAAAAAAAATTGCATTAAAAAAATATTAATTGCAACTGAAAAAAATTTGCATTAAAAAAAATGTATAGGTATTGCAAATGAAAAATGTTTGCATTAAAAATAAATTGCACGACTGGGGTCGCACGTACTTGCTCTTATGCTTAAAGTAACTATAATGTTAAAGCTTTTTATTCAAGAAATTTAAAATTTGATATTTTAAAGAAATTTCATAAGTAGTATAAAAAAATCCGTATTAGACCCCTAATTTTTTTTTTAAATATCTTTTTAATGGTGTAAATGCACGACTGGGGCCGCACGTACTTGCTCTTATGATAAAAGTAGCTTTTATGTCAAAGATTTAAAAAAAAAATATTTTGAATTAGTTAAAATTTGATTTTTTTAAGGAATTTCATAAGAAATGCAATCATACGAAATTATTTTTTTTTTAGTTTTTCTTACGCCATATTTTTGTTACTGGTGTTTTTTTGACAAAAACAAAAAACGCAATTAGCTACATATATTAAAATCACTTAAAGCATTATGTATGTCAAATTAAGTCTAGAAAATTGTAATAACTCATTAACGGTGTACGGGAAGAGCCGACATCAAAGATTAAAAAATAAATGTAAAGTCATATTTCCATTATCCGTATTTTTTGAGAAAAACTAAAAATGCAGTTACGTTAGATTTACGTATAACATTACTTGTGTAAAATTTAATCGAAATCGTTAGAGTCATTTACGAGAAAATTGCAATAACTCCATTAAGATGTAGGGGAAGAGCCGACATCCGCGATTTAAAAAAGAGTTAATGTCATATTTTCACTATCCGCATTTTTTGAGAAAAACTAAAAACGCAGTTATGTTAGAACTGCAAACAGCATTACGTATGTTAAATTTAATCAAAATCGTTAGAGCCGTTTTCGAGAAAGTTGCAATAACTCCAAAACTTTGTATGGGAGGTATACGTTTAAAGCGAGATATTAAAAAACAAAAAAAAACCAACCTTGGAAATTACAAAAAAATCATCTGTACCAAATTTCAAGAAAATCCCTCAACCCGTTTAGGCTGCAGCTTCATGTACAGCTTTTTGTGACGACGCACCGACGCACCGACGCACAGACCGACGGACGTCATGACGAAAACCACTTTTTCGGACTTCTCCATCATCGTAATGTTAGTTTTGATTAAAACCTCGAATTTTTTTTTTTACACGAAACCAATACTTGCCCTATTGAGCAAGTAAAAATATTTATTGTAAATAAAAGTATTTTACATACAAAAAAAAAATATTACAGCTGAAAAACATTTGCATTAAAAAAATTTTCTGCATTGAAAAACAAAATTTAATGCAAAATTTGTGCATTTAATATTTTACATTGATTGTTCGAATTTCTTACAATTATTAATTTCATTAATCTAATTTTCTCGAAATTTCGTTTTTATGTGTTGAATAAAACTTTCTTCAAAATTACATAGGTACCTACCATTTTTTTTTGACGTGATAACGTCTTATAAATCGATGAACCATGGCACCCACCACAAAAAAGTGACGCCATTTTCTAGCGTTACACTCTCGCACTTTCGCAGTGCGGCAATACGAGAGATACGAAAATCTCCTAAAGCTTATTTGAAAGATAATAATCTAAAGCCTAATCCAAATAAAGGATTTTTAAAAATTCCGTCATTTAATAGGGTAAACAGGGGTAAAACGGAAAGATGAAATTTGGGCTAAAATCTAAACGCGTGGTCGTAGAGAGTTGATTCTTTTTGTTATAGATAGAGGAGACTGATTTAAGGATAACTGAATTTAAGAAAAAATTCTAAAAAACTATGGAACTCCGCTATAACGTTTTGTTTGAACGTTGATCAGGTGTTGTGGGTAATGTTGATTATGGGTAGGGGACATTTTTTTTGACAATTCTAAAGGTGACAGGTGAAAGATGAAGGAAAAAAATTAGGCGTCTCATACGGATTTTTTTCCAACACTCTGCGTTTCGATATATGAATTTTTGACAAATACCCACTTTTTTAGGGGTATTTTTGGGTAGTTTTTGATTGTTAGCTTTTTTTTGGAGCGTTCAAAAAATCTCAAGTTATATGGGACATGTAGGGCTGATAAATGCGCATACATGTGCAAAAAATTGATTAAAAGAGTTTTGACTGAATACGGAGAAAAATAAGTTTTAAAAAAACAGGTTTTTTGGCCGTTTTTAACCGATTTTCATCGTTTTTTATTTTTACCTTTTTTTCTTTAATAGATAGAGGAATATTATATATGGAGTAATGATAGACCATGACTACGACTATATGTGTGCGAAATTTCAATCATTTTCGTAAACACAATTTTGAGATAACGGTAAATTCCACATGGTTGACTTTAAAAAATTCCAACTTCTCTTGTAGGCATCTTTGAAATGAGATTGATACGTTATTTGAAAGGTGAAACAACAAGCTTTCACATGGTATAAAATTTTGTATAGGTTGTTAGGGCAAAAATTCATTTAATAGCATGAGAACATAAAAATAAATGTTTTTTTGCTTTTTTTGATGAAATATCATCAAGTTTAAAAAATTCTAGCTCTTTTTGTAGACTTGATCTATATATGTATATATTTTTAGCTAAGACAATAAGCTTTCAGATATTGTAAAATTTTTTATAGATTGTTAAAAAAAATGGATTTAATAGCGTGAGAAGATAAATTTACATGTTTTCTTTGCTTTTTTTGATGAAAATGATTGTTTTAAATAAATTATTTTAATACTTTTTGCTCATTGTAAAAATTTAAAAATGGTTTTATTATTTAGAAGAAATATTTGGCTTTTTAATGGTATAATTTTTTTTGTGAGCTTTTAAAATAAAAATAAATGAATAAAATGAGAAAAGAAAAAGGGTATTTTTTTTTAGCTTTTTCTTGCAAATTATGATTGTTTGAATTAAATAAACCCTTCAAAAGGCTCATTTTAAAAGCAAACAACCTGTTTTCTTACGACGTTATCACGTAAAATCATCGTCCGTAAACCGGCTTTACAGACAACCTCTTTTTTTTAATGTTAGAAATTTTTTTGTTAAATTCCTTTTTATACAAGAAATTAAATTGCATTCTTGGTTTTGTGTAAATGATCATTTAATAGTGTTAAATTACACCATACAAAAATTGATAATAACAGCTATCAAATTAACATTTTTGAGTGACAAAAGTCGTCCAACAATCAATTTTCAATCAATTTTGATATTATTATCATATCATTTTGACATATTTTAACTTTTGGTGGATAATGAAAATTTCACTTTTACAATTAAAATATCAATGTTGACTAGATTTTAAGTTTTAGTCGCCTTTAAATTAGTACAAATTAAGAGTTTTTTATTTAATATGTGATATTTAAATATCATCCTGATAATAAAAATATTGTTTTAATATTTCAATTATCATAAAACACATTTTATAGAGCATTTTTTGCTGATATTTAAAAAATGTTAAATTGATATTGGTTTTTTTTTTTCAATGTAGTTTTAAAAACAAATTTTATTTTTTTACATTACTTTGAAATTCCTTTAAAAAAAAATAAATTTCCCTATTCTTCCTCCATGCAGAATAAGGCATTTATTGTTAGTGTAAAGTTATAAAATTTTAAGATATTAAACCTTGTAGGTAATGAATTTTTAATTTTAAATATAAGAATATTTGATCCAAAATTCCACTCGATAACAGTGTTATAGATGCTGAAAAGAGAAAATGAAATCAACTTATATCTAACCGTAAACAAACTTTATTTAAGACCAGGAAATCTTTATTTAAAGTTGAAGTTCAACACAAAATACTTTTTCTTTTAATTGAACTTCTTTTAAGACAGAACTTTCCATTTCTCAACCAAAATTTAAATATCTAAATAGCTCGTTTTATCTTTCTTTAAAATCAAACATTGACAATCTGTTTTTTTCAGCGACACTACAAAGTGATGTGCTAAAAATTCTAATGAAATAAGGTCCTACAAGTTCACTTGTAACATTTAAAAAAAATTCCTTTTCTATGTGAAAATTAAAAATAAATAGAATTCGCAGAATTGTCAATTGGTCTCTTTTCTCCAACACTCAACTAACACCCCATATTGAACTTACTGAAAAACACTGAGACTTTATGACTGCTTACAAACCACTCATAATAGTGCAGCATGGAATCTTGACTACATATTATATACCAGCTGGTTTATTCATGATCTCACAAAATTTAATTAAAAATCGGTAATTGTGCATTGCATTTTGACTCCCGCATCACACAAATTAGCCGATCGATGCGCAAGTGATGAGATGTTCTGGATCTTGTCGGTTTTTTGAGTGGCACATATGCTTACTAGATTGTGGTGCCACTGAGTGGTCTTTATTTTTTGAATTTGGATTGAGATTGAATTGAAAATTCACCCACACTCGCACCACTAACACTATAATAAAACAGCAGGAGCAATAAACCCAATGCCAGCCCAAGCACCATAAATATCGTGAATTGAATTGAATCATTTGTTGGGAAATTAACGAGAGCTCAGATGATGGGGGTGCAAGTGTGTGATGGTTGCATGAAAACAAAATGCATGTTGGGTGGTATGATCTGATTGGACTTATTTTGGTTTTGGAAATTAGGAAAAAAAAAAAGGTTATCTTTGGTAAAATTGATAAAATTTATGATTTGTTTTGAAAATACAAATATTGAAAAATAAGGGCAAGTAGACTTGGGGTTAGAAATTATATAAATTAATCCATCAATTTATCATGGCTTGATCGTGAATTAGATTTGATGGAAGTCTGACAGTAGTTGGCTGGGATTTGTTTTCATCAAAATATCGCACATGTTTGACTCGAATTGATGGAATGGAATTCCAGTAGACATAATGCCAATCAAGTTATCTTAGTTTATATGACAGCTCTGGCTCTGAGAAGGCTCCACCAAGACGATTCTGGCAAAGTTATTGCTGTTTAAGTGGAACAGGCAGAATAACGTCTGGTTTAATGAAATTGCTTCGCAAATATGTATACTTGTTCAGAAGTTAGGTACTTAAGAAATTATAAAAACGCAATATTTGAAATAAATGTGCATTTGCGTATTTTTATGTTTGTTTTTTTTTTTTAACAAGTTCAAGGTGAATAATAATTATTAATTCTCCTTCTGCATTCTTTCCTTACATGTCAAAAAAATTAATCTTGATTTTGAATCCCAATTAATACAAATTAACCTTTATAATTAATTTTTAGCAATCCCCCATTAAAATTTAAAAAAAAAAATTAAAAATACACAAAAACAAACAGATATACCATTTGTTCAAATGTCACTTTTACACCATCACTCAACACTCATCAATCACAATATTACAATTATGTTGCACAGTCCCCATACCCATTATCCCAGCCCAGACACAAAAAATGCACGCAAAAATGAAAAGTTCAATGCTCATGGTGAATTTCATTTAATTAACACGTGTCCGCCGTTGGGTGATGGCGAAGGCGACGCACGATGATGACGACGACAGCAACAACAACAACAACCAAGATGCCACTCCAAATATGTAAAAGAAACAAAATTTTTTGTATGTATAAATGGAAAGGCAATTTTTTTGTTTAATAAGAAATGCTTCTGTTTTTGCATCTCTAGGATTTACGCACTCAATACTGAGCTGTCGAAATTGATAGTAAAAAGTAACAATTTAGTAGTAATTTAGTAATAGTAATATTTAGTATTTAGGTACAAAAAGAATGCGGCAACCCTATGTCAATAAAAAAAAAGTAAAAGCCATTTTTACTAATAAGAAAATGATAAGGCCTGACATTTTTTAGATAGAAAAATCTTCCGATAAATCATTCATATTAGTTTTTAGCTTCTAACTCTGTCAAAGGAGATGGGGCAAAATTATATGGGACTTGGGCCATGAGCGTACATTAATGAGACTAGTCTCGAATTGAAGCTGGAGCTTAGTATATTCAATATATGAAGTTTTTTTTTAAATCGAAAGTCAGGGTCCTGAGATATAAGGCTCCAAAGTTCGTTCTGATAACCATTTTTTGTCCCTTTTATATACAAATATCATTAGAACTATAAGAGCTATATGCATGTTTTTGATGTCAAATGAAAGGTTGTTTTTGTGCCTTTTCAACAATATATAACACATATTACACATACAAAAGAAACGGCGAAAAAATAAAGAAAAAGTAAAATATTAACGAAAAAGAGAGTAATCCTGAACAAGTTTAAGGTTGACCTGAAAAAACGACAAAAACTAAGGATGAGGCTTTGTTCCTGAAAGCCTCTGCAATAATAATCCGCTTTTAACAAAATCGGATTAGATATTTTTTCGAGATATCCCCGTAAAAGGGTTTTTTTTTATGAAAAATTCATACCAAAGCAAGGCACGAGTACGATAACTTAGGCGCCGAGAATTGACAACGGCTATTTGTAGAGGTGTTCAATACAAATATTTTTACTTACGGGAGGGGGGGGTCAATGTCCCTCCCTTTAGGCGGGAGGGGCAATTTTCAAAAGATATACTTGAAATCATAAAAAAATTATTAAAAAACAACGGCAACACTTACAGTTATCAATGATACTTTTTTCAAAAGCTAGAGTTATACACTTGATTTTAATTTTTAAATCAAGACATTTCAATCAATCGTTTTTGAAATAATCGATTTCAAAATCAACACTTGGGAAAAATAAGATTAAAAAAATACATTGGATACTATTTTTGTCAAGTTTTTCAATGAGAAATTCATTGATGAGTAAATTGTCTCAATAATTTCCTAATCAAACACTGAAAACCATATCTTCTTATGCCTTGCTTCTAGTTTTTGAGAAAAATGTAAAATAAGAAAACTTTTTTCAAATCCTTCAGTGGATTAAGTTTTTGGGGACTATTCTCTGCACCATCAGGGCTCTCCTGCGGTGAGCGTACAATGGGAATCTAGTTTTTTTTTAAGAAGAACAAAGCTCTTTACTGACTCTATGTATGAATATCGATCTTTTCTGATTTTTGATAATGGTAAACAGCCAAGAAAATAAAAATCTGATTAAGAAATTAGTTTTTCTATTTTTCATTTTTTTCAAAAACTAGAAGCAAAGCATAAGAAGATATGGTTTTCAGTGTTTGATTAGGAAATTATTGAGACAATTTACTCATCAATGAATTTCTCATTGAAAAACTTGACAAAAATAGTATCCAATGTATTTTTTTAATCTTATTTTTCCCAAGTGTTGATTTTGAAATCGATTATTTCAAAAACGATTGATTGAAATGTCTTGATTTAAAAATTAAAATCAAGTGTATAACTCTAGCTTTTGAAAAAAGTATCATTGATAACTGTAAGTGTTGCCGTTGTTTTTTAATAATTTTTTTATGATTTCAAGTATATCTTTTGAAAATTGCCCCTCCCGCCTAAAGGGAGGGACATTGACCCCCCCCCTCCCGTAAGTAAAAATATTTGTATTGAACACCTCTACAAATAGCCGTTGTCAATTCTCGGCGCCTAAGTTATCGTACTCGTGCCTTGCTTTGGTATGAATTTTTCATAAAAAAAAACCCTTTTACGGGGATATCTCGAAAAAATATCTAATCCGATTTTGTTAAAAGCGGATTATTATTGCAGAGGCTTTCAGGAACAAAGCCTCATCCTTAGTTTTTGTCGTTTTTTCAGGTCAACCTTAAACTTGTTCAGGATTACTCTCTTTTTCGTTAATATTTTACTTTTTCTTTATTTTTTCGCCGTTTCTTTTGTATGTGTAATATGTGTTATATATTGTTGAAAAGGCACAAAAACAACCTTTCATTTGACATCAAAAACATGCATATAGCTCTTATAGTTCTAATGATATTTGTATATAAAAGGGACAAAAAATGGTTATCAGAACGAACTTTGGAGCCTTATATCTCAGGACCCTGACTTTCGATTTAAAAAAAAACTTCATATATTGAATATACTAAGCTCCAGCTTCAATTCGAGACTAGTCTCATTAATGTACGCTCATGGCCCAAAAACGCCCCATCTCCTTTGATACATCGATCGAAAGCATTGCGTTTTTTAAGTTTTTACTTGCTCTATAGGGAAAGTATTGGTATCGTGTCGAAAAAAAAATTTGAGATTTTAATCAAAACCAACATTACGATGATGGAAAATTCCAAAAAAGTGGGTCTCGCAATTCCGTCCGTGCGTCTGTGCGGTTGTGCGTCCATTACACATTTCCACAGCCTAAACGGGTGTACGGATTTTCTTCACATTTGGTATAGATGATTTTTATAGAATTCTGAAAGTTATTGTTTTTTTTTTTTTTTGTTTTTATATCTCGCTTAGAAAGTGTACCTCCCATACAAATTTTTCTATTCAGACCAAATAACTTGAAAACGGCTCTAACGATTTTGATTAAACTTTGCAGACGTGATATTCGAAGCAATTGCAATAAAACTGCATTTTTATTTTTTTTTTTTTTCAAAAAAAGTCAAATAAAAAAACTTTTTTTTTCATTTAACAAAATTTTGCCCTAAATGTCGGCTCTTCCCCAACATCAACAAAATTTCTTTAATTTTATATAGAGGCAGCTCTTAAAATCTACAAGTAAACTAACATAAAAGTTTTTTAAACTGCAAGAGCAAGTACGTGCGACCCCAGCCGTGCATTTTATTTTCATTGCAAAAATGGTTGCCAAATGCACATTGCACATGCCACATCGCTAGCTTATGATATTTCATTCACTTGTGACTGTGTAAAGGACACTTCAATTCATCAATTAGAAATTACATAGAATTAAGTGAGATACCTATAGAAAATAAAATGCACGACTAAGTCGCACGTACTTGCTCTTGTAGTTCACAGTATCTTTATCTTAAATATTTATTGGAAATTTAAGATTTTGTTTAGTGTCGAGAAAAAAAAATCAAAAAAAAAATTCGAAAGTTTAAAAATTAAATTAAAATTTTTTTTTTTCAAAAATGTTTTTAAAAATATTTTTTTTTTATATTTTATACTTCAAAATGATGTCTGTAAACTTTTAATAAAATTGACTTGTGTATGCTGTGATGAAATCTAGGAACTTAAAAAATATGTCAATTTTTGAAAAACGGCAACGCCATATTTCCGTTCTCCGCATTTTTTGAGAAAAACTAAAAACGCAGTTTTGTTAGAATGAATAAGTCTAATACGTATACCAAATTTGATCAAAATCGTTAGAGCCGTTTTCTAGAAAGTTGCAATACCTCGAAAACGTTATATGGGAGATATGCGTTAAAAACGCGATATTAAAAAAATAAAAAAACTGGTCTAGGGAATAGCGTAAAAAGCTTTTGAAATTTTTTTTTTGAAAAATCAAATTTTCGAAAACGGGACATTGAATTTTTTTCAAATTTTGTTTTTAGATGTTGATTAGTGATTTCTACAGAATGGCATACCAATTTTATTTTAAAACTTTTTTTCCAAAAAATTATTTATAAAAAATTAGTTTTTTAAAAAACGGCTCTAACGATTTTGAAATTTTTTTGTCTAAAAATGCATCTTAATATATCAATCAAAACTGCATACTTGTTTTGGATTACAATTTGATTTAAGATTTTATTTTATTTTTATTTTAAACGAATTTAATTTATTTTTTCCAAATTTCTATATAAAAAGTCTTTAAAATTCAAGCAACTTTAACTCTAAGAGCAAGTTCGTGCGACCCAGTCGTGCATTTTATTTTTTTCTACACGAAACCAATACTTGCCCTATAGAGCAAGTAAAAAATTAAATCAAAATTAACATTCCTTTCAAATGACGATTATGGCACTTTTCTGAAAGATGGATATCTCATATGAAGCAATTTGTTTCGTTTCAATTTTTGTATCAAACCTTTTTGAAGTTTTTGTTGCAAGTGTTTTTTTTTTCAAGTGTTTTTTGAGGCTCCTTTTTCAACCAGAGTTATTTCCTCTGTGTTCGATGTTCGCTCTAAACGCACCCTGAACAACTCTGGGTATTTTGTCAGAGCGCAGAATTCAGAGTTATCAAAATCAAATCAGCCGTTGTCATTTAAGTAAAAAAAAAAATTGTTAGGAGTGCGAAAAGTGATTTGGCGTTTGTGGATACAAAATTTGTGTGGTCAATATGAGATTTTTCACGAAATTCACGTTTCAACTGATTTTCATATAAAAAACCTCGTTTGTTTGTAAATAAAATTATTAGGAATGATTAAAACAGCGTGTTACTTTTAAAATACATATTTTTATTTCATGTAGACCTAGGGTAGGTATGTATAAATGAAGAAAAAATGGAATTTTTGAAATTCTTGATTTAACCAAACCACATGTTTTTTACATTGTTGAAAAGGTCTAAATTTTTTCTCTGCAACCAGTAACGCCATTAATTTGTTTAAATTTACCTTAAACTTTAATTTCATAAAGCCCTTTTAAATATTTATCAGGCTTTTACATCCTAAAATGACGTTTGTCTGTTAAATTTTTATGAAATTTATTGAAATGTTATATTTTTGTTATTGAATAACATTTTTTTTTTAATGCAGAAATTTGCAATTTCTTTTTTATGACTCTTTTGGTAATTTCTCCACAGTGATTTTTTTTTGGAAAAAAGGAAATTGTTTTTTTTTTTTCAAACTTTGGTTTTCATAACATTGTTATTGCCAGGCTTCGTAGCTAACTACATCAGTTACATCAGCTGCATAAACGACTTCAAACATTAATTGTGCTTCTCTCAGAACTTTTTTGAGCATTGCGCACTGCACTATTTAAACCATAAAAAGTATTTGAGCTCTGATGTACTTGATGAAGCTGATGTAGTAGATGTAGTAAAGCATCTGAAACAAGCATCTGAAACAAGCATCTGAAACAAGCATCTGAAACAAGCTCTGAAAATTTAAGTCACTAGCTCTTTGCTTTGCATCTTCTCAAGTTATTGCAGTACCTTTCTATTTTTACTACATAACTGTGTGCTTTTGCAGAATATTTAAAGAGAAGAACCTAATTATTTTGAGTGCATCATTATTTCATCCGACTTTTTGAGTTTTGCATTTACTGGTGCGATTTTAATGAAATATTTTGTTCGTAAAATTTTAATAACGAAATAATTTCGAAAAAGTGTAACAATATTTTTTCAAAATATCCTAGCCTTGAAAATTTTAAGAAAGACAGCACTGTTTTTGTAGTTTCTTGGTTGTTGCAGATAAATCTGCCGCGTGTCATCTATCCAAATCCAAAAGTAAAATGAGTGCGCAGTGTGTGATTGCTATTTTTGGAATTAGGATTCCAGAATTTTTTTTTTTTAATTTTTTTTTTTTTTTAATAGGTTCTTCGTTTCTTATAAGAAAAATATTTCAGCATTTTTTTTTGTTTGTTTTGTTTATATTTGTCTTGTCTATCTTTGTTCTTGAGCAAGAGAAGACAGACAGACACAAAGACGTAACAGAGTTGACGTCAGTTTTAAAAGAAATGACGTTGTTTTCTATCTATGTGGAGACTTGACGAGAATCCCACTGGAGCCATTCCGAGCATTGCTTTCTCAATATTGTCACATTATATTAAGATTCTAGGAATTTTAATATTTGTTTTGGTTTACCAGAATTAGTTCAATAAAATAATTTTTTCAACAAAAATTTGGGATATCGATTTTATTGACATATCTCTGGGGAAGAATGAATGAATGTCGAAGACAAAGAATCCACCAAAAAGGTATTTGGATCACAAATAAAATATTTTCAAATTTAGAAAAGAATAACCAATAAACTCAACAATATTTCATTAACCCTTAGTTTTTTTTTCAATTAAAACTGTCGAATCTAGTTGACATCAAGGAAACCTTAATGATTCTTTCATTTCTCTTATAATTTAAAATAAAAATGTCATTTTCAATGTGACAGATGATGTGAGTTCAACTCAAGTGAATCACCCCTTCATACGAAAAATTAAGTCATCTTGATGATATTTTTTTTTCCAAGAAAAACAAAAAAACACACCAAACTCAAAAACAAAGCCAGATGTTTGTTTTTTGGTTTAGTATTTCTGACATAATCGGCATTCGTATCAATGTCCTCAAGTAAGAATCTGACTTCTGTTGACATCTCTAACACCTTTTATCGATTCAAACTGTACCCTTTTCTCTTCACGATATGCGCCGATATTATTATACTCATTCGTAAATTTTGTATGACAAAATCCATTTTAATTGTTCTCCACATAAAAGTAATAAATCCATTTTCACTTGTCAGTGGAAAATCCATTATCAAGACATAAAAGGAGGAAAATCCTAATAACATTCCGAAGGAAAATAAAAAAAATATATCCAAACAAATGGCATCAGCAGCGGCAACGACATCACAGCAATGCACTACGGGACTCCTTTACTCAAGTGGAGTTCCGGTTCTTACACGAACCGCCAACGATATTATCCATCGAGAGCATCGTCGTGTCGTTGTATAGTCATTTTCTTAGTCGTAATCGTCCGTCATCAATGAGCCTCACTGTAATGTTGTAGTTGTTGTTGTTGTTGTTGGATATGGCTTTTGGCTATGGCGCAATACACGTTTGTAAATGTCATATATCTGATGATTTATCTGGCATTCGCATTCGCATACTTAACCCTTAGAAGACGGTGCCCTCACTTTTTAATAATAATCTAACCACCCGACATAGAAATCAGTGTTGCCATGTACAAGTTAAACAAAGACAAAAATAATTTTTACCAAGTCCTGTACATAAGTTTGTGCTTGAATTTCAAGGGTATAGCCCGACGCAGGACAATACGACTTTGTACATCCCGACTCGGACAGCCCGACTCAATGCATAGAACGATTCAAGATAGCCCGACTTATCGCAACTCGACTCAGGTAGGCGTGTATTTACTCTGCACTCTCCTTAAAAATATTACCAGAGTCGAGTTACGATGAGTCAGGCTATGTTGAGGTTCAAGCTTCCGTAACAAAAGAAAAAACTGAGAAAAATTAAGATTTTTAGTCACGGCACATGAAAAACCGTCACAGGGTGACCATTTTTTCGACTTTTTTTTCAAATGCCAAATAACTCACAAAATATATGGCTGCGATTTTTTTTATTATTTTTCTGATAACTTTTACCACCTACCCTATCTACCGTTTTTGTTTCGACGTAAACTTTTGGGGCACCCTGTATATGTACATATGTACTGAAAATTTCAAAGTCCCCTGAAATATCCAAATATTACTCTTTTTCAAAAACTCCACCAAATCGCCCCACAAAACAAGTATGCAGTTTTATTTGATATATTAAGGTGCATTTTTAGAAAAAAAATTTCAAAATCGTTAGAGCCGTTTTTTAAAAAACTAATTTTTTATTAATAATTTTTTGAAAAAAAAAGTTTAAAAATAAAATTGGTATGCCATTTTGTAGAAATAACTAATCAACATCTAAAAACAAAATTTCAAAAAAAATCAATGTACCGTTTTCGAAAATTTGATTTTTCAAAAAAAAATTTTTTTTTAATCCAAAAATAATTTTTTTTCAAAATTTTATTTTTGGCTTACGTTTAAATTATATAAATGCTTTTGTATACAAAATTTCGTTGAAATACAAAAAGTAGTTTTGCAGAAAATCCGATTTGAAAAAAGCGGTCCTATGGCAGGTATGATTTTCAAAAAAAAAATTTTTCTTCAAAAGATAGGCCTAGCTTAAAAACTAACATTTGAATTATTTTAACAAAATCGTTGGAGCCGTTTTCTTGAAATTAAACTTTTCCGAAGTTTTTGTATGACAGGTACCCTTATTTTTGGCATTGTCTATCATCGTAATGTCATGGAAAAATGTTATCTCATTTTTTTTTTGTACGAATGCATACCTTGATATACAGGGTGATTCAGGAGTAATGTGCCAAAAAGCTAGAGCGTGTAGGTTAGGTCGAGACAAGAAAAAAATTGTGTGGGAAGGGGGGTCTATTCCCCTTCGTTTAGCGGGGAGGGGCAATTTTAAAAAAAATTGACTTATTTTGGAAAAAAAATTATTAAAAATCAACGGTTGTACTAACAATAACGTGCTATACCTTTTTGTAAAGCCCTACCCTAGTCTTTTACAAACATTTTAAACAAATCCATTTTATGGCACAGTTTTTGAAAAATTAATTTTTAAAATCAAAATTTTGAAAAAAAAATTGGAAAAAAAAATTTCAAAGTAATTTTTTTCAAAATTTTATGTAATTAAGTACTAATTTAGTTTTTAAAATTTGATGCTCTTATTTATTTTTAAACAAAAACAGAAAACCGGATTGAAAAATATCGTGTGATTTTCGAGAAATTAACAAAAAACCAAAACTACTTTTTTCTAAAAAACATGGGCAGCGAGCACCCCCGACATAGTAAGAAAAATTCTCAGGTAAGTTTTCAGGTGTTATCAATGAAAAAAGTTGATCAATTCAGGGTTAATCCAATGCGGTATCACTTAAATGTATCCTTACTTTAGTCTGAATGTTTAAAAAATAGTTGACGAATGGTTAATGTTTCATAAATTAATTTATCAACAAGTCCAGCCATGTAAAAACAAAAAATAAAGAGGTTTTTTAGAAAAAAGTAGTTTAGCACGTTATTGTAAGTACAACCGTTGATTTTTAATAATTTTTTTCTAAAATAAGTCAATTTATTTTTAAATTGCCCCTCCCCGCTAAACGAAGGGGAATGGACCCCCCTTCCCATACAATTTTTTTCTTGTCTCGACCTAACCTACACGCTCTAGCTTTTTGGCACATTACTCCTGAATCACCCTGTATAGTACCTATATCGTAAAAATATTTAGTGCCCACATTTTGCATTGAATTTTTTTTAATGCAAAATGTTTTAATGAATATTATTTTTCAAATTTTTTTTTTTTTTAATGCAAATATTTTTCAGTTGCAATAAATATTTTTTTTAGCAAATTTGTGTTTTATCTGCAATAAATACTTTTTGCATCTGAAGCATTTTTTTTAAATTGATATATTTACAACCCTGATTCAAAAAGAAAAATTCGTACTGAAAAATTTAAAATCCCCTACAACCACCAGTATTACTTGTTTTCAAAAACTACAACTTCGGTTGTTTGTCCACCTCGAGTTCTTTACATATAGCAAAAATCGTCGAACATAACCTCCTTAGGGTATATTCGACGGTATATTTTTGATACAAAAAACGGATACCTGGGCCCTATTTCACCAACTACAAGTAGTTACAAGCACAAATTTGTAACTTGTAGATCACAAGTACAAATTTGTACAATTGAATACTGTTTCACAAAGTACAAATAAGCAATTCACAAATTTGTGATTATCGAAAAAAAAAATTACAAATAACTTTTGAAAACCACAAGTTTGTACAATAACCGATTCACCAAATATATTTTTTTCTTGTAAACAACAAGTTTATCTCACAAACTTGTTAAACTCGTTATAGTCTTAGCGGTGACCATTGAGTTACTTAACTCATAACGACAGAGGTTAAAATTGGTTTCAAATGAAAACTAAATACGGTTTTTACTAACTTGTATCAAAAATGACATACGTCTTGACTCTTGTAGAATATTTTCACAAATAAATAGAAACTTGTAACTTTTTTTTTTTGGTGAAACAGAAACCCACAAGAAACTTGAAAGCTCACAAATTTGTTACTTGTTAAATACAAGTAGTGTCGGTGAAACAGAAAATGGATTTTTTACAAATTTTAAATTGTAGATTACAAGTACAATTTTGTGATCGCAAGAAACTGGTGAAACAAAATTTCTTAATTTTTTCACAAATATTGTGAAAATTACTTGTAATTACAAATTAGTAAGTTGGTGAATTAATGCCCTGGCAACACTGACTACAATGAACCAACATCGAAATTCCTTCAGGCTATATGATTAAGTGTGTGTTTGCATGGAATTTACTTGACTTTATACTAAATGCGTATCCACACAATAAAAAAAAAAAAAACGAATGTCGCCAACTATTAAAGGATTCTAAATGAGTCATTAATTGAAAGACCGTTCAACATACCCTTACCACATGTTTTTCTTCTTGAAAATACATATATCTCTTTAAAAATATACAAAATACACAAAGAGTAGTGAAGGAGGCAAAGAAAACATTCATTGAGTAAGGTCACATAAATTCCAAGTTGATCCGCATGCCAAAGAAAATGGAATTTCATATAATTTCTATCTGATTCGGTTGGTAAGAAAACGTGATATTTTGTCTTCTTCTTTTTTTTTGTGAAAAAAAGGTATAAAAAACATTTCTCATAAAAATTAATTTCTTCCTTAAAAAAAATCACATCCCCTATGACGAAACGCATCTCATATATCGATAGAAATAGAAAGGTTCAAATGACAGAGCAATAAAAGAAAATCTTTTATTGATATTATATCCAGGAAATTGTTAGAAATGCACGAAATATACAAAATATATTATCCAAACCCAATAATTCAATCACTATAAATCGGGAAGAATTAATTTTATTTGAAGTTGAAGAGAGAAAGTTCTCCCTAATTCACACGGAAAATGATCGTTTTAGAGAGTGAGGATCATTGAACTTTCTTCTTGGTTTTATCACACATTCAAGTCCTTAAATAAATTGGTTAGGGAGAAAAGCATGAATAAGTGGCTGCTATCAAAAGTGATGGTTCACCTCGATGGCATCAATTTAATAGGCGAAGGGTGATTTTATGAGGCAACATAAATACTCGTAAATATAAATGAAAAGAAGGCGTGGGAGAGATCAGTCATAAACACACTTTGGAAATTGATCTACAAGTTACTTTTGATCCCCTTGAACAATCTAATCTTTTAAACCAACCTAAAAGGAAAATTATATTTCTGAACTACATACCTTTTGTTGGTTAATTCTATTTTAATTGTATCTTCTGTCCTCTAGCAACATGTTGCATAAACAAATTCAATGCCAAAGTTGATTTTATACATCCAAGAAAATTTTAGAAAAAAAAATATGTCAACAGATTTTTTTTTTTAATTTTTTGTCTGAGGAAACAATAAAATAACCTTAAACTGATCCATAAAATTGCCCAGTAATCACTTCCTCTCTGTCATAAAAAAAGCAAACGTCAATTGTCATCAATTGAACGCACATTGATCCGCAATTTATTGCGCCCCCTATTCATTGTACCGTGTCTTTCTTGGTTTTTTAATTTTTTGTTTTATATTTTTTTAATGCGTAGGAGGAAAAACTTCAATTCAGTTCTTGAGAATTTTTCATTCTCATCTTTACAACTAGACTAGATCAATTGACATATAGAGACCAAAGAGTTTTCCTACAAGGTAATTGATGTTTGCTATTAACTTGAATGATTCGTTCTTGTTTTTTCATTGACATTTTCAATGGGGAAGAATTGTCACATTATGCTTGTAAACGAGGTCATAAAATCTTATATAAATGAAACTATAAAACGAGAAACAAAAACAATTAGGTATTTAATATTTAGTAAATACATACAAATCCAGCAGCTTTACTTACTTGGTCATTTTCTAATTTTGAAATATTTTTTTTTTTTTTTGTTTACTAACAGTGGTATGCGTAACAGCTTGGTTTAAAGAAGTGTTTTATAAATTGCAGGGTTGTAAAAATATCAATTATAAAAATGCATTTGAAATAAAAACAAAAATATTTATTGCAACTGAAAAATATTTGCATTAATAAAAATAAAAATATTTATTGCAACAAAAAATGTTATTGCAATTGAATAATAATTGCATTAGAAATAAAATTTTGTATGGCAAATAAATATATTTTGCATTAAGAAAATAATTGTATAAAAATTTTTCTGCATTGAAAAAAAAAAACAATGCAAAATGTGTGAATTTCATATTTTTTTTGCAATAGCTATTCCTCGAATTTCTTACAATTTTTACTATTAGACCATTACATAAGTTATATCAACTTTTTAATATTGAACCCAATGTATGGTCAAAAAGCCAAAATTGTACGAAATTCGACAAATTGAATTAGAAAAAATATTTAATGCACATTTTGCATTGAATTTTTTTGTTTCAATGCAGAAAATGTTTTTTTTTTTTTGCTATATTTTTTTTTCTTTTAATGCAAAATATTTTTATTTTCAATTAAATTTTTTTTTTTCATTTTTGCAATACAAATTTTTCTTAATACAGAATTTTTTCAGTTGCAATAAATTTTTTTTTAATGTATTTTTTTTTATTTGCAATAAATATTTTTTTTTTAATTTCAAATGCATTTTTGTTTTTCAATTGATATTTTTACAACCCTGTTCCTGATAAAATCGACATGACAGAACAGGAATTACTAGAGTGAGCCTTTGTCATAAAGATGAGTAAAAAATGGAAATAGCAAGAAGTTTTAGAATATTATTTTTTTAGCACTAAACTACAGCTACATCTTAGACTAACCACAGACGAAAATAACGCACACTGCATTCGGCTATTATTCGACGGTGTTGCCGCCAACACGTAATTTTTGATTGTGGTGCAGGGATGGAACAGTGATAGTTTGGAGCTCAAAACACGCGGGTCGATTTCCATCATTAAATTGATCAAAAAGTGACACACATTTGGTCGAATTTAACCCATGTTAGTCACACCAAAATGCTGCCAAACAAAACGATTCATACCTAACTCCCCAAAACCTTTCTATCGGTTTACCTTAACACATTCTTTAGATGACTTGATTCATTATGTCGTTGGATCTTAGACTTTAATGACAGTTATAATTTTGACCCGTATAAACTTAGCATGACAACTTTTGAAAAGTTAATTTTTTTTTTGGCTCAGTAATTGCCGCATAATTGCCGTGTTTATGTTAATGCCGTTAAGTCAAACAAATTGCAGTGCGCTTAGTTTGGTCAGAATCGGTAAAAAAAGGCTTGTCATGCTAACTTTATATACCTAAAGTTAGCATGACAAGCCTTTTTTACCGTTAAGGGCTTGGGTGTGTTAAGTTCGAGTTCGAAAACAGAATTTTTTTATCAGCTCTCGTTTTTGAAATCCCAATAATCGATTATTTACTACTTTTTAATCATTTTTTCTGGTACCTGTATTACCTAAACTAGAGGTTAGAAAAAAAAAACTGAGGGTAGATTTGGAATCAGCGATGCCAAATTAGTAAAAAATAGTTAAGAAACTTCATGAAATAAAAAAAGGTGCAATTTTTTTTACCAGTGTAAATAATTTGGGCATATTGTTAGTGTTCAATATAAATGCATGCAATAAAAAATTGAAAAATTTGGGATTTATATTGAAAATCAGTGTTGCCAGAGAATTTTAGAGGCAAGGAGCCGAATTTTAAAAGTCTTGGAGCCGAAAATCGCCAATTTCAAAAATTGTTTATAAAAACTCATAGTAGTGCATTTTGTACCATTTTTTTTTTGTTTTTTCATCATTTTTTTCCAACTTCAAATTAACTTAGATATAATATGATAACATAAACAAAAAATTAAAAAAAAAATTAAAAAGAAATAATACTCTGTATTAAATTTATCAGACTTCAAGTTAGATTCTTTAATTTTTATTTTAGTAATAAATAACAAAACAAATATACCTACATTGTGGAATAGTGGAAACAAAATATGATGCGTTCAGAATAATAATGGGTCAAGTCCATTTGAAATTTGTGCATTATTTTGAACTTTGAGAAGCTTTTTCTCAGAAACTAAAGGAACTTTTGAAATAAATGTTTCACAGATCGATAGCTCCATATTGCCAAAATG
The DNA here is from genome assembly GCF_945859705.1 of Episyrphus balteatus. NCBI lineage: Eukaryota > Metazoa > Arthropoda > Insecta > Diptera > Syrphidae > Episyrphus > Episyrphus balteatus. The sequence continues at coordinate 102,546,776 of NC_079135.1, read as the reverse complement.
TCTTTCTTTTATTTTATTTTAATTTTTAAGACCTTAAAACATCCAACCTAAAGAGAAGTGGACTTGACCCATTATAATTCTGAACGCCTCATAATGAATGAAAATGGAAGCAGGTACATTCACAATTGCGCTTTTCAGCAAGACGTCAGATTCTACTTCGAAGAAGTATAGTTCTACTTCGAAGACTTTTAAGGCGTGATCATAATAATCAAGTGGAACTAACTTTTATTATAAAAGTTTTTAATTTTGAAGGAGCCAAAAATCGCCAAATTGAAAACTTAAGGAGCCAAATTTTGATAATTCGGAAATCAGAATTTGAAGGAGCCGGAGAAAACTTGAAGGAGCCGGTTTGGGTATAAATAGCCTGTCCTGGCAACACTGTTGAAAATTGTTCCTAAATAAGAGAGCGGCAACCGTGTCACCACGTTGCCCGATAAGACTACTTTTTTTTATCAAAGCGCGTTAAATATTTCATGCATGCTATATAATGTATATCATCATTATCGGTCATAATTATAAATTTGTGTATATCACCTTATCTCTAGACTGATCGCTTTTCAATTTTTAATTAATTATAAGAGACTGCAACAATTATTTGTTATTAGTCTTTTTAAGAGTGAACAGTTGATTTTTTGTATTTATTGACATACCGCATAAAGTAAATAGATGTTTAACTAAAGTAAATATAAAATAGATACTATTGACCATAAGTGTGGCCTGAACGTGCACAGCTGTGTAAATGAGTGTTTTTTTTTTTTTAATCCAAGTGCATTGCAAAATTTCAGTATTAAAGAGCAGAATTTGTTTGAATTTCCTATATAAACCCAGACAAATTAAATTGCAATTAAGTCGACTTTTATTACTTCTACACGTATAACTTTCAGTTCAAACAATGAAATTCACTTTGGCACTATTAGTTGTTGCAGCCATTCTTGGTTGTGTTTTGAGTTGCTCTGATAAAGATTTTGCTGAATTTAAGGTTTGGAAATTTTAAAGTGAAAATCCTTCGAAATTTTTACGAATTTTTTGTATTTCAGCAAAAATTCAACAAGAACTACGCATCAAGGGAAGAAGATGGCAATCGCAAGAAAATTTTCTGTAAGAACTTAAAGAAAATTGAAGCTCATAATGAACTTTACAAAAAGGGTCTCACAACTTATACCCAAGGTGTTAACCAATTTTCTGATTTGACTCAAGAAGAATTCCAAAACAGTGGTTATGTAATGCGCCCAGGCTTCGGCAGAAATTAAATAAAAAAACTGAAGTAAAAAATAAAAATTGCAAAAATTCTCAGACTTTCGTCTTTAAATATGGTTTAAAAAAAGGTCTTATTAGATATTTCGGAATAGTGTTCTGAAAAGTGTTTTCGATTCTCATATTTCAAAAATGAGTTTCTTGAATCCAAACGTGTGACAACCAAGTTTAACATCTTCAAACGTTTGACTTACCTAGTAGACCAATATATTTCTCGCTATTTCCTTTGAATGATTAAAAATATCAAAGAAAATTTTTACAGACAGTGGTTCATTAAGAACAAAACCAAAAAAAAAAAAATCCCTCGTTCAAAGAATTTTGTAATGCATTTGTGTTGGTGTTCTTCCTGCTTTGCTTTTCCAAAAATACACACATTTCCATATGCAACAACTCTCATTAATGAAAATGTCATAAATCACTCAGAAAATGTATACGAGTTTATGTCGTCGTTGTTGTTGTTTTTGGTTAAAATTTAAAATTATTTCATGGGGAAAAATTATTATTAAAGAAATAAACTTTTCCTCAGATATACATAGGTATCACCACGTTTAGTTTATGGATTTTTTTTTTTTTTTTTTTTCATTTTAAAAATTATGAAGGATGCTCTTCTCCCACCTTAGTTGTTGAGTGATACCTACCAAAGATACTTTGCTTATTGACAGTTAACACACTTGAAGTATTTTTTTTTTTTTATTTTTAAAATTTTGTGAAATCATTCATCAGATGATTTGTGGGGAAATAATATTTTGTAACCGTAAAATTTAACAAGTTTGTTCTTTTATGTTTTTTTTTTTTATTTTTATTTTGTTTTGTGTTAGATTTTGTTGTTTTGGGGTGTGCTAACATGAAAAGTAACAAAATAAAATAAAACAGGAGGAAAAATCAAATATGTTTTGAATATGATTTTATGCTGACCAACCAAAAGAAAGGTCGTGTTTAGAACTCGACTTACAGCCCACACGACTTAAGCTAAGCATTGCTTCAGACATGATAACTTTAATTACCTAATAATGAGTTTTGGGTCATTCTCTATGTGGAGATTTGAGAACTTAACAAAACTGATCAAATTTTATTAAATTTTTGTGAAACTGCAGATAACATCGTTATCTGAAGTAGGTACTACCTGTCATAGAACCGTTTTTAATTTATTTATCTTTGACTTTCTCATAAACGATGTAAACTAAAATTTATGTACAAAAGTTTTTAGTAACCATTTTTATTATACAAGAAAAATTAAAAACAAAACATAATAATTTGAATTTTTTAAAATATTTCATAAATGTGAATTGTTTTTTAGAAAAATGTTGTAAAATTTTTGTACATCGGCAATTTCATCGAATGGAATGCAACTTTTTTACAAATAATTATTGGATAAGGAGACCAATAAATTAAATATTTACTTTAAACTTTTATAATCTTTTGAGAAAGTTACTGTTTTTGGTGATGCCAAAATGAAAAAAAAAATTGGTGCTACATGCAATTGCTTGTTCTTCTTTTTATTTTTTTTGTTTCCACTTAAAATTTTACAAGTACAAAAAAATATTAAAAATCAACGTTCTATATCTATATCATTTTGTAAGCCCTCTTTAATCTTTTTTTTTAATTAAGATTTTTTACTTATATAAAAAAGTTTTTGAAAAATTAATTTTCAAAGTCAAAGTTTAAAAAAAATCGCAACAATTTGTTTTTTAATGTATTTTAGTTTTCAATATTCAATGCTCGTATTTGTTTTCAAACAAAAACAGAAAACTTGATGCAAAAATTATAATGTGAAATAATTCTTAGGGCCAATTTTTCAATAGTCAGTTAAACAGTCAGTTAGTACTTATTCCTAAGGATAGAGAAAAAATCAATTTTTCAACAAGCAGATATAGCTTATTCCTAAGAATAAAACTATATGCTTCTTTCAGAGACGAATAAAAATTATTCTAAGGAATAATCTCAACAAAAATATTGTGTCAGTTGTCAAAGCTGTTTTGAAAGAATTTTGAAAAAAATACAGTGGAAAACAAGAAAACAAAAACAATCATAAATAAAAATGACGTTTAATTTTAAATATTTTTGAATTTGACATTTTTTTTTTGTTATTCTGTAGAATAGATTATTCTTGATTGAAAAATTCAATGTTTTTATTTGATTGTTTATGAGGCTAATAACTTTATTCGTCGAACAGTTAACTGACTGTTTATTAGAAGATTGAAAAATTGGCTCTTAATGTAATAACACTAAATTTCGAATTATTATTTATTTCGATTTAAATTAAGAAATACGGCCCAAAAATATTAGACTTAAATTTAAAAATTTGGTAGTATATTTTGTAATTATGATTTGTCTTTCTTTGATAACCTTAAAGAATGTTTCTTAAAATAACTGACATTAAATTGTTTGATTTGAGTTGCATGGTAGTTCAATGTTTTGAATCGGAGGATCAAATAAGGTCTTAACTGGAGTAGGTAGGTATATTTATACCAATGCTATAATAATGCTGAATAGAAAAACAAAAGCGTATTTTTGGTTTTATATATAAAAAAAAATAAGAAATAAATAATAATCGTTTTGGATGTTACTGTTACATAGTTTTCGTGTTGGGTGACAAAAAAATCCAATTTTTTTGAGTTTTTTTAGATGACTATGTAAGTATTTCCCTTAAAAATAATTATACTGGAATTGAACAAAAATGGATTTTTAAGCTCGATGTTTCTGGTTTTGAGATCTTACCATGAAAAAAATTGCAAGCAACGTGTTCCGCTCAATCCTAATCAATAGATACCGACACAATTTTATTTCAAAAATTTTCCAGTAGGTACGTATTTTTGTTTGGTCTAAAAACTTGAAAAAATTTAACCAGCATATTATGAAATTTCACACAAAAATCAGATATGATTTTTTTTTATTCCTTTATTTTTGCATTAATTTGAAAAATCAAGAAAATAAGACGTTTTGGTGAGTTTTAAAATATTCAGGCGCTAAATTGGAATGTAATAATCGAGAAAATAAGTACCAAATGTTCATTGTGTGTTTTACAGTTTTATATGCCACAATAAGGTAAGCTTAGAGTGTAAACCTGCTAGATGGACATACAAAGTTATTTTATTAGTCAAGGCATTTTAATCAAAATATGGACATGAAATGTGTTTGCATGGTTAGGATAGATAGTTTGATACCGTTTTTATTTGATGGCTCGATTTTTATTAATTTTAACCAAATATGATAAAGGGTAAACTTATTGACAGCTAAATTATCAAAAAATTATATATATAAACGACTTTCGTGAGTTGTTTAAATTCTATCAAATTTTCAGAATTTGATTAGGTATAAATTAATTGAGGCAGTTTATTTCATTCATTTATTTCTACAATTCTTGTCGCCAAGAACTTTTGATTTTTATTCCAAATTGTCCCGATTAGAAATACAAAAATATGAATAACTTTTGAAAAGGAGCAGCTAAGATTTCAGTTCCAACGGATTTTGTACGTAGGTATAATCATCAACAAATACAACCCAACTTGCAGTTTTTGTCGACATTTTTATGCAACCTATCGATGCTTCCTGCCCACCGTGTATAAAAGCAATCTTAAGTTTGGGTTCTATGTCAATCAAACTCTTGACGCCCCAAAATAAAATATAGGTATCTATTCAGAATGATAGGAAAATGCCATAAATCAATTCCGAACGGACATCAAAATTAAGCGGCGGGAACGAAGAAAAAAAAATTCAAGCCAACATGATTTTAAAGCAGAAACAAAGTTTTTCATTTATAAATAATAAATACCCTCAATGAACCTCAGGGTTAACCCACCCTGTATCAGGAAATGTGGAAACTGAAGCATTGGTATGCGCCTATCAAATTATGTTGATTATATACAAAGAAAAAAAAATTTAATTTTAGAACTCATTTAAAATACTTATTAAAATCGATTAAATAAACTTTAAACTTGACATTTATTTAAAGGGGTTATTTCCTTCAGTGGATACACTTATAACCGTTTATGAGTCCCCCTATTTCCCTTTTTAGCGAATTTGTAAAACAATATGTTGTTTTCATTTTCAAGTGTTGTAATAAAATTTCCCTATCATCTGGCAATACTAAACTCAGAGACTCCACCAATAATTGCAATTCGCATTATCGCATCTATTTGGCGGCTTTTTAATCGAAGTGTTAATTGCAAAAGCCGCCATATCTCTCGAACCCGCTCAATTCTCCACCACCACCACCATCATCATAATGCATTAATCCTTCACTCCTTAACGATGTGGTATGCAATTTTAATCATGGCACACCATCATTGTCTTTGTTCTTAACAACATGCATCTTCAATTAATGTTCTTCGTTTTTGTTTTTATTTATTTTTTTTTGTATTATTCATTTAATTTTGTTTGCCAAAAAAGAAGAAACACATTTTTCTGATGATTCAAAAGAGTAAATACAATGAGGCAGACAGTCTTAATTTGGTTTGTGTGATATGAAAAAGAGGGAAAAAAGAGGGAAAAAAGAGGGAAAAATTCAACAATCTACCGACTGTTTAACTACTCACCCCCAACAATCGGTACTAACGGTATTCCATTCGAATCATATTTCTCCTCACTTTTAGTGGAGCTACTGCCACTGTTACTGCTGTTGCTGGATTTTCCAGGAACACAACTTATGGCTTTCTTTGATTTCCAAAGCTTCATTTCATTAATTTTTTTTTTATATAAATTTGTATCTTTTTTTTAAATTTTTTTGTAAAAAAAAAAACAATATTATTTATTTCATTTATTTTTATTATTTTTAATTTTATTTTGATATTTTTTTCATTTGACACACTGTTTCACAATTTCATTCGCTTTTCTTATTTAGCCTCTTTCACACTCGGTGTGTTTCCCCACATTTTGGAGATATTTTTAAATTTTCTTCACTTTATTTTTCATCTTTGTCGCCAGATACTTTTTAAATATTTTTTTTTTTTAATTTTAAACTTAAACTTTACGATTTCTTCGGTTGAGACATTAAAAAATTTGAAACATCATTTCAAATATAAAATCTAAGTTTAATTATAATTTTAATATTTCACTAAAAACAAATTTATGTTTAAGTTAAAATCTTAACATATTTTATTTATTTATTTTTTTGCAATCCAAAAAGATACACGAAAAAAAATGAAAATAAAATAAAATTACAATATTATGTGTATAGAAAGTCTATTTTAAGACACCGCACCGTGTATCGCCTCACCGCTGCTGTGGACCGTCGTTGTTTCTTCTTCGTTGTATATAAAAATGCGTATACAGACGTCCTAGAAGTTCTAAATTATCTTAACCGAGAGTAGGTATCCGAAATCCGAAAGAAACAATCCGTATCCAACGACAACTTTCGTACAAATGAAACTCAAAATTCAAAAGATTCAATCCGAACGCACATTGCACATTCGAAAAGGAGGAAAAAAGACCGATGAGTTTTCCAATGATGATGATGGGGGGAACACAAGAAAGTGAAAAACCAAAATCTACTGTATGATAGGGTGGCTGATGATGATGATGCTTGCTACTGTTGCTTTTCTTGCGGATGAAGCTAGAAGAAGGCACGGCCATGGCACACGTTAAAACTTATGTTGCGTATAAACAAAGCGGATTTGCGGGTGAACAAAAAAGAGGTTCTCGAGTACTTGCTACTATGAGCCAAAAGACATTGAGGCATTGACTGATACAAAACGATACGAATTTGAAATGAAAGAATTTACAAGTAGCTACGGTGAGTGAAGACGAATTTTGAGAATAATAATGTTCATCTGGCAATATCTTAGCTTCGAGTGCATATTCGTTTGTTTATGAAATGAATTGAGTGATTTTCTGCATAAGGTAATGAGTCAGTGCTGTCTTCCTTATAAGCATGCAAAAATGAAAAATAAAATGCACAATTGGGGCGCCTCCGCGCCGGTCAAACAAATAAACAATCTCTGATGATATGTCAAGTTTCAATGTACAAATAATGTCACGTAGAAATGAAAAATGGCTGAAAAATTAAAACTCATTTTCATTAAAAGCTTCAAAAAATGTAGGTACATAGCAGTGGCGAATTGAGGGGGGGGGGCTCAGGGGGCTCAAGCCCCCCTCCCCCCCCCCCAAGCCTCCAAGACAATGTTATTATTTAGCTGATTTCTTCATAATGTACATGATTAACTGAAACTTGTTCGTAAATCTTAGAGATTTAGAGGCAGCTCAGATATTTGAGCCCCCTCCAAATTCTGAAAAGGCGGTTTTTTGAGTTTGTTTGAGTAAGGGCCTTAGCTGACGTTGAGGGTTGGGATACATTTTTTTCGGATTTTATTCCAATTCGGAATTCTTCAAATATTTTTTTTTGTATTTTGGCGTCGAATTACATCACCGTTAAATTTTGTAAAACTTCTTATGCTCTAAATACCGTATTTGATCGTCTAAACACCGTATTTTATCGTCTTCAGTATATTTACTTTTTTTTTAAATAATATTTGTCTCAAAGATAATAGAAATATTTGGTAACCTAAAATCTTTGTGGTCAACATAACTAGCTAATGGTTTCTTTAAGGAAATTCCAGTTTGTGCTTCTGAAAATTAGTTTTTCAGACTTTCACGTTCTGCATTTCACTTTTTGCGCATTCACTTTCCGATAGTGAATTTAAATGTTCTGCATTTTTTCACTCATTTTGGATTTTCTGATCGAAATCAGTTCACTTTGTTTCTGTAAGTGAAATTGGTGCCTTTTTCAATGAATCTGCAATCATTGGACAAAATTTGTTGTTAATTTATTTATATCATAATTCATCACTGTCTCTGTGTTTGCACGTCATTCGCTTTACACTTTACCTAATTAATTTTTACTTGAGTATTTACAAATTGCAATAATATCGCCCATGTTCTGCATTTCACTTACATACATATTGGATATGTCTCGAAAAATATGTCTACTTATTTTTTCTTTTAAATTCTGCTTTTTTCACTATAATTTTAAATTAAATTGCATCCAAGCTCAAAGCAGCAGTAATAATTTCACTTTAGAAACAAAATAAAAATGGATGATACTTCAGTTTTGACAGTTCGAAGCATTTAAGAAGTTGTCGAAATCCATCGAAGATCCATTTCACGTGAAATTGAAAAGTGATTTCAATTCACTTTCGGTCGAATTGTGGAAAATAGTAATGAGTACAGTTCAAAAACAAGACGTGATAGGAATAAGTACGTAAACAGTTTTGAATTTAGCACATGACAAAGTTCAAACGATATAAAGTGTTTTTTTTTTTTTTAAGATTACTCCATACCTTGCTGTTTGTGTAAAATGATTGAGATACAAGAACTTTGAAAAAACACTACTTTGACTGTGAAAGGAAGAGACAGTAGTACGAAGCTGTCGAGAGCAGTAAAATGCAACTTTCAGTACTGCAGCACAGCGCTTTTTTCTCCCGATCAAAGACGAATAAAAAAAGATAAAAAATGTTCCTACGTTTATGTACCCTATACAAAATTTTTGAAAAATTTTCCAGTCCCCTCCAAATTTTTTTCTGGATACGCCACTGGTACATAGGTATCTACTAAAATATAATTTTTTTGAAATTTTGTGCGTTTCCACCTTTTTGTGTACGAGTATATTGTTAACACATTCACTGATAATAATGGGATTTTTCATTATAATTTTGAAACATGTAAAGCGATTTGTACATATTTTTAATGCATTGAAAATGTAAAAAAATGAAGTTTCATACGACTGTAATAAACAAACACTTAAAACTAATATTAGGTTGTACCGGTACCCATATTTTTGGTCCTAAAACATTATTTATAAAAACTTCTCTATACAATCTCCAAAAACCGCTACATTGAAGGAATAAAGCTCCCTATACAAACGTTATGTCATGTTTGCTTGTTATCCCAACTTGAAAATTCTTAACGAATGCTTAACTTTATATACATATGTATGTATCTAATATCTATGTACCTATGCATACATCATTTGTGAAGTCAGTTGGAGGACTTTGAGGGACTTTGATTCAGCTATAGAGGATGAAATTCACGGTCAATAGCAATCTTTCGACGAATGAATTAATTTTTTTGACCCTCTTGGTACTAGAGTTTCTATTTTTTTAACTAAAATAAATCTTAACTAAATCAAAAATCATAAAATTGAATTTTTTTTTACTAAAACACGAAATTTAAAAAATTCAAATGCTCAAATTCTTTGTGTTGATTGACGTTGAAGGTTGAAATTTTTAGTCTCTGTAACTTCAACGCTATCCTGACCTGTTTGAAAATTTACCTATTATTCATAAACTAGTGCTGTTGATAGAGCCTGATCTGAAGGCTTTTAGCAATAGTTTCCAAAGCCGAAAGTTTCTGTATAAAAAACTGAGATATTATGGTTACGCGTAAATATGGTACAAAATAAAAAAAAAATTACAATTTAAAAATATCGAGTTTCACGGTTTTGATTTTTTAACGTCCATATCTCGAGTTGAAGATTTTTGTTTGTATATGTGATTTTCATATTATGTAGAATCAACCCCAAGTCAAACTTCCTTTCAGTCAAATTTCCTTCTAACTCGAACTTTTTCACGATTTTAAGTGAAAACATTTGAAGCAAAATGATTATATTAATTCCTCTAAGCCGAATTTCCCTCTAACTCGAACCAGTTTTCTTGTCTCGTAAAAAATTCGACTTAGAGGGAGTTGACCGTATAGAATACCTATCAATTACCATATTATTCTTGTTTCTATCACTATTGATTTATTAAGAAAATAATTTTTTGACTGAAATTTCCTCAATTCATTTTTATTAACACTATTTCAAAATTTAAAATAAAAAAATTTTTTTGTTTTAT